>NC_136506.1:15226666-15281666 GCF_053919585.1 Euprymna scolopes | reverse complement strand
CAATTTCCACCACTCTCTGTCAGTATATAAATCAAAACACAAATTCCTTGAACAAAGTTTCTTTCCTAAAACTGCCCGTCTTTACAGCTGACTACAATATGGTCGTCTTTGTCTAATGTAACAATTACTTATTGAGCCGGCTCCTAAATAATGAAATTACACCCGATTTCCACCCCTAACGATTACTATGCTGTTGTCCCGGTAACCACCGTGCACTCATTAACCCGTATCCTCGAGTGGCCTTCGGTCTTTGATAAGTAGTGACCCCTTTGTTTACAAAAAAAATTGGATTTGCTAAGTACGAATTCAGTTCGTTCTATAAGTACATTTTCAACAAACCATCACTTGACCTTGTGTCTAACTTATTGGAGAAGCGATGAATACTCATATTTGATCATTGGTAATCTAATATATAAAAGACTATATGTCTGTCTGTCTTTATATTTTCAAAATCTATCTCCTCTGAAACTAAAATATTTCTTTTTTGGGTCTTTAACCGTTTTAAATAGTTTTTAAGCTGTCCAATTGGGATCAAAATTGGAAAAAGTCGTTATACATTTTGTATATTCATCTTAGTTTATTTTTAACTTTCTGTCAGTTCACACGTGTGTCACGTTGGTACAGTGGTAATATCACCAGCTTTGAATGCTACAGTTTCGGTTTCGATTTGGATTCTAACTGATGGCACCCAAATACTTTTTTTACTTTTGGAATCACGACTCGTGCAATAAGTAATGCCCCTGACCCACTTCCAGTTGTCTGATTTAGCTGAGATTTTGTATGTGCAATGCTTTATATCTCTACGGGTTATGTGGCAAATTACAGCTCTGAACTAATTGTGGTTTCTGTTTTACAGGTGTTTGAAATGGAGTCTGCTGAATGTCGAGCAGTGATCCGGTTTTTGTATTTGAAAGGACGCACACCACAGGAGACTTTTGATGAAACGAAAAAAACTTATGGTGATAATGCCCCATCATATGACCTTGTAAAATGCTGGCATCGTGAATTCAAACAAGGCTGGAAGTCTGTGAAAACAGCTCCCAGACCTGGTCGCCCCACTTCTGCACTTGGTGAGGCATCTGTCCGTCAAGTTGAGGCTGCGATTTTAGAAGATCGGCACATTACTATTCGCCAAATAGCCCAAGATGTCAAGATTAGTACAGGATCTGTGGAAACTATCATTCATGACCATTTGCATATGCATTAGGTGGCTGTCAGATGGATTCCCAGGTTGCTCAAATCATTCTAGCAGCGAGAACGCGTCGAGTGATCGAGGATGAATTTGGAGATGTGTAAAGACGATGAGTCAAAGTTTTTCAAAAGACTGATTACACAGGATGAAACCTGGGCCCATCACCGTGATCCAGAGACCAAACCCCAGTCAATGCAGTGGAAGCACTTGGACTCACCACCTCCAAAGAAGGCAAGGGTGCAGCCCTCCGCTTGCAAGGTCGTGCTCACAGTCTTCTGGGACCAGAACGGAGTAGTGATGACAGATTTCCTAGCAAAGGGTACCACAATTACAGGAGTCTATTATGCTTCACTTTTGAGGAAATTAAGGGAAGCTATCAAAATCAAGAGGTGGGGCAAGATCAGCCAAGGTACGCTCCTCCTACAGGACAACACTCCGGTCCACAACTCACATGTCGCCAGATCAGAAGCACGGACGTGTAGCTATGAAATCTTGCCCATCTTCCCTACTCTCCTGACCTTGCACCCTCTGACTTTCACCTCTTCCCAGTCATGAAGTTGTTTTTGAAAGGAAAGCGTTTCCCAGATGATGCAGCCTTGATTTCTGAAGTCACGTCGTGGTTGGAGGACCAACCTGGGGTGTTCTACAAAAACGAGCTGCATCAAACGATGGGAGAAATGCATAACTCTGGGTGATTCCTATGTAGAGAAAAACTATGCCAAGTTTCGTTGCTCTACTGCTATGGGAAGTGGGGCATTACTTATTGCACGCCCCTCGTATCATATTTAAGCTTATTTTACCGTCAAGCAAAGCCGGGCGCCCCACCACCCTCTTAAATGTGAAATGTTCTAGGGATGCAGGTTTCAATATATGAATTTGCAAAGAATGCATCGTTTTGTTTTTGATTTTTGTTTTTTTAGAAAGAACCAACATTTTTAAATTATGTTTGTTCAATTTGCAGGTGTATTGATGAAACTAATTTTTACAACTGAAATGCGATACAGACTGACGAAATTGTACGTTCAACTTAAGAGTGGCAGATAGGCAAAAATATCATTTAAAACATAAGTTTGAGGGACTGGCGAAATTACTATTTCGACTTTGAACGTGACAAACTAATGATAATGTTATTTCAAAATTAAACGTGATAGACAACCGAAACTGCTATTCGAAACTTAAACACGACAGACTAACGACAATGTTATTTCAAACGTGAGCGTGACAGACTAATGAAATTACTATTTCGAACTTAAGCCTGACAAACTACCGAAACTGTTATTTCAAATTTAAACATGACAGACAGACGGCATGTTATTTCAAACTTAAGCGTGAGGCACTAGAAACACTACCACTTCAAACTTTTACATGCAAGACATTTTCAACATCCACGGGATAAAACTGATGTAATTACATGTCAAGCTTAAACATCAACGACTGACGAAAATGTCCTTTTAAATACAAGTTTCAGAAATTGAAAAGGTGTTACATCAAACTTGAACGTGACAGACTGGAGACAATGCTAGTTTAAATTTCAAAACCGGCTTCGAAATCTAGTGGACAATATCCGTTTCTCCGCTTTACAACCTTTTCTCACAGAAGAGACGTTGCGAGTCTATCTCTGCTCTATTGTTACGTTTATGGCAAATGCTCGACCGAACTCAAATTCATACCCCCCATACAAAATATTCACAACAAACACTCGTCTAGCTACAACCACAATCGACAATTCCCTTACTATGATTAAAAATAAACGTAAATTCCATGAACAAAGTTTCTTGCCTAGAACTGCCCGTCTGTGGACTCTACATCGAGGGCTGAAATGTTTCTGTTGAACTCGAGAATTTGGACGGAATTCTGAACAGTATCCTTTATTTACTTCATCGGGGTAATATGCCTTTGTTCCGTCAATTCTGACTAAATAGAGATCCTAAGTAATCTGCATGTGTATTTTTAGGTTGCCCACACTGAGAATTAAGCCTTCAGCCTTCAGGACCCGTGGCGCAGTGGTTAGAGCACTTGGAAAAATCAATCTTTTACAATTGTAAAAGATTGATTTTTCCTGAAGTTGACGCTTCACTTCTTAGTGCGGATGATCGAAAAATATAATTGCGAATTCCCGAGTTCGACAAGATACACCCGAAGAAGGCCAGAGGTTACATCGACCGAAACGTTGTGAAAATGAAATCTGAGTCCGAAGAATCTAAATAATACGAACACATGATTAAATTTGATTTTCTTTAAAAAAAAAACAAAAAAAACCTATTTTGTCAATGTACGCATTTATTGGAATATGATATTCGGTTCGTCGTCAGCATGTACAATTGTACATCGTTCGTATAGCTGTTTCTTTAACTTTATTTATTTAACAAGGGGGGTGGGGATTCTGGACAAGAACCATCAATATTTATTTTTCTACCAATCCAGCTCGATAGATATTGCCCAAATAAAAACAGATCTTATGTCTAACTTTATCATCTGTCAGCGTCAAACAGATACAAACTTAAACAGCTAGTTCATTTGAACGTACATATTAATAGCAAGAAAAAAATTATTATTCTGTCATGGAACAACTTTTTTGGTTTCATTTTGAAGAGCGTAGAGCAGGGGGAGACAATGCTATTCCAAGACCGAGAGAATCGAAAATGTCAACAAATTTCAACAATAATACAATAAGACAAAATAAAACCTGAATTATTTGACCATTTATTGAAATAAAATAAAATTTAGAAAATTCTAATAACCCAAAATAGTTTTGTGGTAAATTTCTACTAGGTTTCCACCTTAACATTTTCCTTTTAAAATGACAATTTTATAGGTTTTCAAGTATGCTGAAAAAACGAATATCGCATTTAAATTTTCCGCAAATAAGAAGTTTTCCGGATATTAAGCAATGTACGTCTTCATGTTATAAGTGGTGGCCATGGTTGTACGCGCAAGCGCGTATATGTTTAGTAGCCTAAAAAAACCCACTTATTTGCGGAAAATGTAAATGCGATATTCGTTTTCAGTATACCCGGAAACGTTAAAAAATCGTCATTCAAAAGGAAAATATTAAGTGAAAACCAAGTAAAAATTTACCATCCTTTTAAAAGTATATTTTTTTTACACTAAATTCAGCAATGAATGAAAGTTATCAATATTTATAACTGATTTCTGAATATTATTTGAACATTTATTGAATTAAATTTAAGGAAATCATTTGCCTCCCCCTGTTTTGTGCTCTTCAAAATGAAACAAAAAAAAAATAGTCCCGTTACAAAAATACATAAGTGCCCAATAACTATGTGAGAACGTGTTTGAAGTAGTAAAAATTGACTGCCTATTACAAATTGGCATATATGGCGGCAATTAAAAGTTTTAAAAAATACAGAAAAGTCAGTGTGAGGTACGTACTCGTTACAGAACAATGTCATATTCCAAAAATTACTTAAATCGATCAAGTATTTTTTTTTACTAAGAAAAAAAAAATACGATTTTAGCGAATTTACGACTAAACAGTATTGAATATAAGACTGATTTTTTTTTTATTTCGACACTTCGATTCGAGTTGTCACCCAATTATTTATTTCATCAAATTTCATCATGGCCGACGAAAACACTACGACTATCTCAGTAATAAAATTTGATTTTCTTGAATAAATAAAACGTGTTGATCAAATTACGTAATTTTTGGAATATGATATCTTCGTACTGTAACGTGTACTATATTATATAGGTTTTTTCCTTATTTTCTTTACTTTTAAGTGTCAATTTGAATAAGCACCAAAAACTTGTACTTCTTTGCTGTCAAGATGCGATGTGTCTAACACTGAACAAAATAGAGTGATGGATGGACTGACGTCGTTTTGAGGATTTTTTCCCCTCGGGCACCCAAAATCAACAGAGATTAAATCATTCCTGTAATGACCTGTGCAGTTCACCCTCCAAGCCTTCGCCTTCTCCCTTTGAGAACGGGTTAGTTTATTGCTAATCGCCTGAGGCGCACTCAACGAGGAATGCCGACGGGTTTGGTCATACATACTTTTTGCAGGTCAGAGTTCCGCTCCTCTGGGTCGCTAACATCTCGATCCCAATTTCCGACCCTGGTGTCGAAGTTTTTGCAGTGGAAGTGAACTAAGCAAAACTCACTGCTATGTACAATATTTTTGCCGTCGTTCTACCGTGAGCTACTAAGGAACGCCGTCGTGACAAAAGCGGAAAGAAATGGAAAATCCATTCATACATCCTGAAAGGCAGCTGAGAGCGAAAAGGAAACGTCTTTTTCTTTTCTCTTTTTTATTTTTGCGGCGGATTTTTTAATTGCAAAAACAGGAAAATTCGAATTAGAAATTACCGAAGATTGACCAAATAAATATTTAAACAACAAAATGGGGGTCTTCTTGCCATGGCTCGTTCGTTCATATAATTGTTGTTAGTTGGAAAAAAAAATAAAGTACTGTTTTTTTTTTTTTTAGTTTTTTTTTTCATTTAGCAGCGTAGCACAAGTCTAAAAATTGAAATTTGCCGATATATTTTTAAGCTTGCCGGGAATTAATTTTCTAGTCGACATTAAAAGCTACCACTAACCCAAAGTCTGAGTGGCAAAATTGTAAAACCACACGTATCGTTATTTTCATAGCAAGTGCTCGACAGAACTCCAATCTATGGTCCCTCTGCCAAACTTTCACAAAAAACACTTGACTAGCTACAACCTTTACATACGATTTACCCCGCGCTTTATCCGTTCCTAAATCGAAACGCAAATTCCATGAACAAAGCTTCTTTCCCAGAACTGCCCGACTGTGGAACACTGTTCCGCTGACCTGCTTCCCAGTTGAATACATGGTAGCCTTCAAATCCAATGTAAACAAATTTTACGTAATTTACACCATCAATGATTACTACACCTTACATTCATTAACTCTTATCCTCGAGGGCCTCCGGGTATTGATAAGTGGTGACTTCGTAGTAAATTAAAAAAATCAAGTTGGAATCAAAGTTAAGTATTAGTTTTGTACTAGGTCACAGGATAACTCCTCCTAGACTGAAATAATAGTTGTGTTTGCCCTAACCTAGGGTACTCCTACCCTATTTGAGGGAGTTAGATTTTAAAATTAAAAACTGACCTTGTGTTGAACTTGTTTTTTTTTCTCTGTGAAGACAAGTACTTAGTAAAATTTTGAAAAAAATAATCAAAATGTACATTACATTTGGTTCAATTATAAAATAGTGTCGCGGTTGAAAAAATGTTTGTCTATAATTTTTTTATGATATTAATTATCGAAAGCGCACATAGAATTTCGTTTTTATGTATGTCAAGCGCCAAAGAAGACCACACGATAATGCTGTAACCCCTTTGATCAGAATGAAATATATGCCCCCAAATATCTTAGTTAAGACTGTTTCAGAATATATACCGATGATTACAGAGGTCCATCTCCAAATTTCTGAGAACAAACAGGAATTATAACTCTCCAATTAAAAAATATACGCATCCGCGGATAGTTGTTTAGTCTTTTCAAGACTCATCACTGTGGCTAGACGATGCGAGTTTTCCAAGACTCATCAGTGAAAAAAATGTAGAACACCCTCTTCCCCATAAAAACACATAGGATTCATCTCTAATAGCAAAGAAAAAAAAAACGGTTAACTGCTCTAAAGCGCTAGAATTGTTTGGAAACGGGGAATAAATTTATGCTAAATTTATACACAAAATTGACCTCTCCACTGTAAATTCTGACATTCCTTTTTCCTTCTTCTGACAAGTATTTACATGTAAACGCCTCCAAAGGTAGAATCTATTTTAAGTTTTTTTTTGTTTTTTTTTGTGTGTGTGTGTGTGTGTGCGTGTGTGTGTGAAAGAGAATGATTTAATAGAGGGTATCACACTACAATAATACCAAAAATAACCATCTAACATTATGGATTCTTGTTCACCGCCCAGGCATGGATCAAAGTGTAGCACCTGTTCTCTCCTCAAATAGGAGAGAAATCCTTCTAGACTAAGGATATTTTTCGTATGCCCCAATCAAGTGTGCCCTTCTGGCATCTAACTTTCCTCTCGTGGGTAGGCAAGTAAGTGGTCACTCAACTTCTAAGTCATTACTGAAAATATGTTCAAACGATTTCATTGCATAATTTTTCGACAATTTTCTTCAAAGATTGGCACAAATTTGAGAGTCAATCCCATCGTACTACTGGCTTAAATGCCCCCTCTCCCTCTCTCTTTTTCAAGACTGTTAAATAAAAGAGAGTAGCACTAGAGTAGCAGTCCCAGTTCTGGTGTGATGGTAAAATCGATTCCAACGTATATTACCATTTTTTAGTTATTGCAGAAGAACAAGTAAACTTCAATTCTAAGAATGAATACAAAGTTTTAGAATAAACCAAGGCTCAAAACAAAATTATGCTTTACGACTTAGAGACTGTCTCAAGAATTCTGTTAAACTTAATTAGCACTATTTGCCGAAGAATGATGCCTTAAAGAAAAACAACTAAAATCAAAGTCCGAATTATGATGCAACCTTAATGGGGGTGAATTATTATATAAGAATCACAAAAGACCAAAAGAATTCATTTATCGAATTTATCTCCGAAAATAAATTTAAAAAATCTGATTGCCATCTAATCTACATATCTATAAAAGCGAAATCTATATCCTCAACAAATTTTTGATCTGCAAACATAAAATTTGGTATGTAGGGTATTCGGGTATGTGGAATTTTTTTTTAATCAGTTTGCATTCAGAAATAAAAGGTTGCTAAGGGGTCAAATTGAAGAATTGGTACTTGAGTGTCATCGGATTTTTATCTGGTTGTTAACTGTTTCAAGAGGTTTGAAAACACTTTTTAAAGATCTTGGCAAGCTGGTCTAAGGGTTATCGTAGTTGACTTACTGTCTTTAGGTTTTGGTTTCGATCTCAGCTCGATTATTTTTTTATGTTTTACTTAAAAAAATGAACTGTTTAGAAAAAAACATAACACTTGCATGCCCTTGTTTCAGTTTCTGTCCGTTTTTTTTTTAATTATTTACTTTTGACGTTACGTTTAATACTGGGCAACGCCGGCCACATCTTCTAGCACTATGATATATTCAGTAGATAGTTGTGTGAAAATATGTAGTTTTTTGTTTCAACAAAAATGAAAATTGAATCATTCATTTCAGAGATAATCTAATGTATAAAAGATTGGGATAAAAATGGATATCAAAATTTCTTCATCCCTGACCGAGAAAAGAATCTCCTTAACATTTAGGAATTACGTGTAGTATCTATTTGAATACTGCCACTTTATCTTTTCTGCCCCCATTTCTTATCCACTTGCCTTCCATGAGCGCAGGGTCGGTTTTTGCATGTGAGAAAATACCCCCCCCCCAAAAAAAAATAAAAACGTAAACGAATACGAAGATTTCTCCTTCTCTGACCAAATACAAAATATTTTTGGCATGTTGGCTAGGAGTAACGTGTAGTATCTGTTCTAATACTACATTTCCTTTTTTTGTGTTCAATTAGTGAGGTTTATTTTTGTCTTAATCCAGAGTAGCCCTTTTGAGGGAACTAGATATTTTGCACATTAAAAACCGACTTTGTGTTTAATTCTGCGCTTGGAGACGGGGGTGGGGGACTAAATAAGACAGTTGTCTGTGCATTTGTCTAGCTAAAATTTGGAAACTACATAAGACACACACACATGGCTGACATATTTCTTTCAAGCAATGACTAAGATAGAATATAGTCACATGTTTTTTTGTTAAATAAGATTAATTCTTCAGTGTGCCTTAAGGAATAGAGATAGTCAGAATAGGGATCAACATCATTATCAACAATTATTATTTTTTTTATTCTGTCTCTGTTTTAAAATTATAACTAAAATACACTTTCGTTGCCCTTGGGCAAGGATCAAAGTGTAGTTCCCTCTCCACTCTCCCCGCTTCATTACAATGGAATTATTTGCATATTTATGCATATTTATTTATGAACGATAAAATTATGAATTTTATGAACGATAAAATTTCCATATTTATTTATGAACGATACAATTTTCAACTATTTGGGAGGACGGCTCCTGGAGTAAATGTGGTATTGTGGTGATGGAGATGATTATAGTTACCAGCAGAATACACATTTTTTTTATCATTTTGATCAAGGATGAACAATGACGCCCACTTTGCCCCACACCTTTGATGGCCTTGTGCCTAATTTATTCCTAATATATATATATATATATATATATATATATATATATATATATATATATATATATATATATATATATTATATTTTATGCAACTAAATAATCCAAAGTGTAGTATCTGTTCTGTTCTTGGGGGAAAGGATTTTTTTTAATATGTGGGGATGTAGGAAATGTATAAATAACGAGGGAGATATAGAGAGATTTAACATACATTTTTTATTTTTTTATCTTGTTAAATATAATCCCGAGCAACGTCGGATCACCCTGCTGGTACGTAATAAAATAAAATCAGTCTTTCGATTATTTTTTTTGTCATCGATAGTTTTCGTCTTACAAAATCAATGTTTTCATTTTGTTCTGTCCGGGTTTTTTAAAAAGTAGTTCTCTCTGTATTGAGGAATACAGAGTTAGTTCCCTTTGTTTGGTCAACTTTTCACTTTTCATTTTAAAGAAGACAATTTTTTTTTTATTTCATTCATGTAAATTGTCAATAAAAGTATATAAAAAGTAATTGCGGGCAACGCCGGGCCGGGGCAATTTAAAAAAAAAATCAATAAAGAGAACTGAGTCGTGATTCGAAATAAATACTAAGCATATTAAACTGACGAATAAAGTTGAATTTAATTGATTTGAGGAAAAAAAATTATGTCGCATTTCTTTCGTGGACACTTCGAATTGATTAAATTTATTTCTCTAACGACGCTGCTTAACTCTGCATCTTACCGTTTGTAAATCATTCCATTTTAATTTCGTTTCAAGAATCAATGACAGTTTTATTTTTATTTTTTATTGTTGTAACCTGACGATGAGAATTTTTTTTCTCGCCTCGTTCACACACAGCCACGTCTACAATTTATATTTATGTTTAATTTATATCCGCTAGAATTTATTTAGAAGTTCGCCTCTGGCAAAGTCTGCAGTTGAGTCTGTCTCATCAAAAACCTGTGTGTGCGTGTGTGTCTGTGTATGTGTGTGTATAATCGATTTCACGCCTTTTCTTTCTTTTCTACCATTCAAATTTTAAGTCATACTCCTTTATTTGCTTTCTTTTCTCTTCTTAAAAAATGAAACTGACAACTTTATATATAAAAAAAAAAAAAAAAACTATGGCGGTTATTTAAATAAATTCAATTTCAAACTTTCTTCTCTTACTTATATTAATAAGTAGGATACATTACTTTGTCTATAGACTTCGGAATTTTTATTCTAAAGATTAGACAATAGGCACTATTTTGCATTCATCGGACTCCTATTCTAATATAGGTTGTTATATTCCATGCGTTTCGGCCGACGTAATCTCCAAGTGATTCCAAAAGTGTCTCAAGTAGTCCCTTTTAAGACCGATTAGATAACTGCGCCTTGCAAGCTGATTGGTCAGTGTGTAACCAAATCACCTAGCAGGGACAATTCTTTGGGGCACAGAAAGTCTCTCAGCAATTATCTTCAGACGAAGATAATCAATGCTTGAGTATCTAACAGGCAGGGACGCACGGACAGGAGAGAAAGAGAGAGAGAGAGAGAGAGAGAGAGAGAGAGAGAGAGGGGGGCGTTTTTTCTTGTTGTTAAGAGTTCTCTCTCCTGACTGACCGTGATTCCGAAAAGGGCCGAAGAATACCCCTCTTAAGAATGATAAAATAAATACGCCCTGCAAGTTGGGTGGTCAGTGTTTAACCAAATCGCCTAGCAGGGAGGATTCTCCGAGAGGGAAAATAAGTAATCATACATGGCTGCTGCACATCTTTCTGAACATGAGAACCTTGGATTCGAACAATGAGTAGAAGAGCTGACGGAATAAGAACAATCTACACCCGTTGGTTAAATAAACGTTTCATGTGGGAATTCCGTGCAGATTTCGAAGTACGACTAGACGCACCTGAAGAAGGTCAGATGTTACATCGACTGAAACTGTATCAATCTTACAATCAAAAAGAGGGTAAACAGTCTGAATAATACAACTAGTGCAGAGATTTATTTTCTTTTTTTTTTATAACCGATCACCATGGAGGATTTTCGGAGGTTTTGCAATATCATAGTTAAAATTTACCGCGACTAGGAATCGAAGCTAGGCATTTCACTCTCTCCCTCTCTTGCGCTGAGAAATCTGACACAAGAGTCGAAAAGTGGGACTGAAAAGTCAGCGCCCCGGGGGAGGGGCACTCAAACCTGCAATAAAAGAAAACGTGCCTTCCCCGGTGATTAGTAATCAAGAAATAAAGCCTGGGAGCGTGGACCTCCTAGAACTACACATGACTGCATTGTTCCGCAATCCGCAGGGAAAAGGACATTACAAAAATAGTATGGATATTTGTAGATTTAGACGCCAAAGGTAAAAACCCCGAATCGAAACTAATCTTTTTGTTTTAATTTGATGTTATGTATATCGATTTAATTTGATGTTATGTATATCAATTTAATTTGATGTTATGTATATCAATTTAATTTGATGCTATGTATATCAAGCTATGAAGTAAATGTATGCCGACAGTTCTAACTTAATGTGTACGACAATGCTGTCAGAACATTTCAACCGTAGTGGCGGCCAAGTCGACGATATTTCTTTTGCGACCAAAGTAGATGTGAATATCATTCCTGATTCGTTGCGTGATATAACGATAATATGAATTGGTAGTATTTTTTAAGTGGAGCTCTCTTAAAGTTTGGAAATGGAGGTGTGTGATTAGCCTAAGGTATACCGTCTCGGACTACGTAATCAGTGACGCGGAGTTCAACGCCAGTAGGAATTATTGTAACTTATTTATGTACGGCTACTGTTGAGAAAGAGACAAGCCCGAAAGTTTTCTTTCAATTTTATGTCGAATAGCAACTTGTATACAATTTATCGTACCGACCCGCCTAGCATTAAATAACCACAAAAGGGCTGCTATTTCATGGAATCGACTAATCAACCTGAATGTTTGAATAGAGGTCGGGTCTTGGTGGGGTACATTAACATCGGTGATAGATGCCGGGAGTAAAGATTGTCAATATAATAAATGGTATCCACAGACATTTTGAGATCATCTAAATTATAATATGAAATAAAATATTCCAAATCGTCTTCGAAAAAAATAATGGTACGCGAGATATTCGATGAATTTGACTTCTTGGATCTGATATAAATACTGTGCTATTTTTTTTTAATCTCAAGCTAATATATATATATATATATATATATATATATATATATATATATATATATATATATATATATATTACGTTGATGCAAAAATTATATCGCTTTTGATACTACTACTACTACTACTACTACTACTAATAATAATAATAATAATTCCGTTATTCTCGTATATAAGGGAACAAACCAAATTATGTGTTCAACGTTTCATCTTTTTTATTCATCCGGAGGAAGTCTTGCAATAAAGACGAAACATTGATGAACACATCACTTGGTTTGTACTTTTTATCACTCGCTCTCTGTCTGTGGATCTGTCTGTCTGTCTGTCTGTCTCTCCCCCCCTCTCTCTCTCTATATATATATATATATGTGTGTGCGTGTGTGTATGTGTGTGTGTGTGTGTGAGAGAGAGAGAGAGAGAGAGAGAGAGAGAGAGAGAGTATGCATTAGTTTGATCTTCGGTTGATTGGAATACTGGAAACTCATTCTGAAGGGCTAATGTAGTGGATGTAACCGATTCTTCAATAAAAAACCTCAACATAATTCACACACACACACACACACGCACGCATATATATATATATATATATATATATATGTATATATATATATATATATATATATATATATATATATATATATATATGTGTGTGTGTGTGTGTGTGTGTGTGTGTGTGTGTGTCCTTGCACAAGTATTTGAGCCAGATATTTGAGCATAAATATGTTCATAAAAACGAATAGCGCCCTCTTCGACTTTTTATAGTGTTTATGTAAATATTAAGAATTCACTTTCTCTCTGATGACGATACGCGGTGTATAAAAGTCTGGACTGTCAAAAAAAAATGACAGGATTTCAATCAGAACCTGAAACATTTGCCTATAGATGATTATATATTCAGAGAAAAGGTGTCTTCTGCATCCCTTCCTCTCTCTCTCTCTCTCTCTCTCTCTCTCTCTCTCTATCAAGGCTCCTTACGCATGTCGTTCAAACCAAACTCTCTATAAAACAGGTGTTTATCATCAATGAGATTAGCAGAAGAAGCTAACACGTGAAAAAAAAAACAAAAAAAAACAAAAAAAAAAAAACGAAAAGAAAATGCCTGCCTCCTTTTTTCTCCTCAATCGACGTAAAGTATTTGTCTTTAGAAGGTGATCGTTTTCAAGAGTTTTTTTTTTATTTGTTTAAAGATTTTTTCTTTTTTTGCCATTTCACCCAATTTTTTCTACAAATTTGTAAATTACTGTTTACATTAAATTGCGAACGCAAACAACACACTCCTTCTGAGCAATTTTTGAAAAATGTGTTTTATTTTGTTTTAACCAAATAAATAAATAAACGTGAAAATGGTGTAATTCCCGTCAGAGCTCGCGGTCAAATTCAAACGACTAAACTAGATTTTTGCTTATCTGTTCTGACCCTTCATGTTTCCTTTCCGCGGTCGACGAAAGAGAAATCCTTCTAAACCGAGGTAATTAAAATTTTTATCCGAATCCAGAGTGCCCCATTTTGGGGAGCTAGCTTTTCTCCCAACATTAAAATCCCGTCTTTGTTGCTTGACTTTACCCTCGTGGGGAGGACATAGAAACTAAACTAGATCTAGAAAAAATTTTGTTTCATTTTTGTAAAATGACCCCTGCGAACCGAAAACATTTTTAAGCAAAAGGAATAAACATTTGAAATGGCACAATTTCTTAAAAATGCATCTGTTCTGCCCTCAGTCAGAGCAGAAGAAAGGGAATCCTTCTGAAGTGGGGCAAGTTTTATTTTTCGTCTTCATCCAGGATTCCACCACATTCTCACCACATTAAAGGCTGAACTTGTGTATAACTTTGCCCTCGTAGGGAGACAAATAAATAGAGTTTATTTGTGTGTAAGTATGTCCACACCAACAATCCCCTCCCCACCAATAGGAGGAGAATGTAGTTCCTATTTGCTTGTCTCAACATAATTACACTTTTCGAGAAACAATTCTCCTCCTCTGACTGAAGACAGAAAAGATACTTTATTTTCATCCTAGCCCAAAAGCCAACTTCGATATCGAACTAGTCAATGGAATGCCCATATTGCTATGTGGTATCATGTTCTTCTTTAGAATAGTGGCACCATCGGTAAACTTTGGTTAAGAAACGCAAATAAAGTCTATTACTTGACTTTGAAAGCACACGGCTTCAATTATAGATAGAAATTATTTTCTATCTGCCAATTTAAAGGCTTCAAAACTTCTTTTGAGTTTATTATGGTCGCGATAAAATCAGTGACAGCATTGTTTTAATGAAAAAAAAAAACATATTTCCGACTGAGATGTTTATTTTGTTCGTGGGAAATTCGAATGTGAGTTTAAAATATTTAGCTTGCTAATTTTGAAGCAATTTATTGCTAGAACTAAAGTTTATAGACCAGAGTCTAGTATTATGGTTCATTTGTGCTGTTAAATCAAAGATAAACAATATTTCGCGAATAAGCCAAACTCTAGAAAGAAACTAATATCGTCAGATTTGATTTCATGATTAGTTTAACGATTAATGAATGATGTTTTACGTACATACATACATACATACATACATACATACATACATACATACATACATACATACACACACATATATATAACTACGTCATTTACTCACATAAAATTAATATACGAAAGTATAAATTTATGCGTAAACTTTAAGTATTTACTTCAAAAGTGCTCAATACGTAGGTAGAGCTAGTTAGTAAGTTATAAAATATATATAGCGATTATATATTTTTTTTCAGTGGAAATATACTTTATTTACTTCTCCATTTAAGAAGCTCAATGTAATTACAGAGCAGTAACAATACGTATGCCGCTCCCCATGTGGGGATACCAAGTTGGTTAAAGGGGAAATTATTCCCAACTCGCATTTAGGTAAAAATGTACTTTCGTAAATATATGAATTTATTCAAAACGTATCGCATAAACAAAAAACATCTCTCTCTCTCTCATATATATATATATATATATATATATATATATATATATATATATATATATATATATATATACACACACACACACACATACACATACACAGCTAATGTTGGAATGTTTAAACCGACGGTGTATTTATAGAATTACTTCCGTTTCCAAACCTTTTCCATACGGATTTTGGCGTATTAGATGTTTGAGCAATCGAAATAAAATAAATAAGTCGCTCGATTGAAAACGGGAGTAATTCTATAAAATTAACCAATAAACACACAATCGCGTGCGCAATGTGTTGCTTTTCGAGTTCAATTATTTAAAATAAATGACTTTTTTTATTTATTTATTTGTTTTGTTTTTTGTTTGTTTTTTTTGCTCTTTTTCTCTAACGCGATTCTTACATTTCGCACGGATTTCTTTCTTTTTATTTCCTTGGAAAGCATATTTTCGCAGACTTTAAAATAAATACCGTTGTACGTTCACAATGGGCCTCTCCTTAGGTCTCTTAACATTTTGTTTCCAAAGAAGAAACGAGAGTGTCATTCATACATTTTAACTATTTTAACAAAAGTTTTTGTTTCCGAATAACGTTGAACCGTTTTTTTTTTTTTTTTTTTTTTTTTCACTGGTATTGGCCCCCAAGCCTTTATCGGAGTCGAGCGTGGTTCTGTTCTGCCCCCAAAGATTCTCCTCCACCTCATTACCATCTCCTTTAAGAAGTAATGTTGGTGATTATTGGATGGAGTGGGTGCTGTGGGGGAAATGCCGGTCACATAATGCGCACCCACCCGGCAATCGGATGGATTCGACCATAGTAAGTTTTCCGACCATCCAGGATGTACACGTTTTTTTTTTTTTTTTTTTTTTTTTTTTTCTGGGGAGGGAGGGGGTAAAATTCCCAATATTAAAACGACAGTCTTGACAGGAAAGGGTAAATAAACATATTTACACCCAAGTTTAAGGTATTTTAAAGGTCGTAAGTGGCCCCTTTATGTGAGCGTATTATTATTATTATTATTATTATTATTATTATTATTATTATTATTATTATTATTAGGCACCTGTTAGCAATTGCTAACATTAACTAGATTTCTGTCAAATCTCAACAATCAGAAAGCGCGAGTGAAACTCGAACGGACAGAGACACGCGTATAAAATGAGGGGGGGGTGATAAAAAATGTTAAAAACCGCAAATTACGCGTAAGACAAGAACGAATGAAATGAATGAAAAGACGGTCGAAACAGGCGCGATTTCTTCTTTTCTGTTCTATTTTTTTTTTTTTAATCACAACTTAAAGAATGGATATTTAAGAAAAAGGGGGTTGACATATACCTTTACCTGGCGAAGGTTTCCTCCGATAGAACGTCGCGTAAATACACTGCATTAGAATGACAAAAACCCAGAGATATAAGGTAAGTCCGAAGTGCCTGATCCAGAGGTGCTTCATACTTGTAACGCGAAACAACCACCACCAACCACACGCGCGCACGCACCCCCGACGTCCGTAGCCTCGTCCGTACGTCCGTCGTAGTCGTCGCCGCTTTTTGTGTCCGTAATTTCCCAACTCGGTCTCCTATCGCTTCGTATTTGATCCTTTTTTTTTTCTTTTTTATTATTATTTTTTTTCCTCTTCTCTTAATTCCTGTGTAGTAAAGAGCTCAATTCCAACTCTAAGTGTTACCAGGTCCACTGGCTGGGCAATTTCGTTTGCCTAGCATTCACTGCTGCCTGCCCCCGCTGCCGTCTCCTCCTCCTCCTCCTCGTCGTCATCATCGACAACTTCTTCATCTTCTTCATCTATAATTTCCTCTTCCTCTTTTCTTTTTCTTTCTTTTTTTCTTCTTTTTTTAATATTTGCGCGTTCTTTCCTTGTCGTGTAGGTTTCTAATTACATCACCCCTTTTCTTCACTTCCAGATAATAATTTCCTTTCTCTTTTTTCTTCCCGTGTATTTTTTGTTTTGTTTTTATTTTTCTTTCCTTCAAATAGTTCCTTGTAAGTCATGTTGATTCTGCCCACTTTCACATCCTCTCTCTCTCCCCCTCTCTCTCTCTCTATCTTATATACAGTCTTTTCTTTTCCTCCTATCGCCCAAATAACGAAAATATGGATCGTGGTAGCATTAAACTATCACCGTCGAACCGTAAGGATGAAGATGAAGAAGAAGAAGAAGAAGAGGAGTTAGAAGGATGAGGTCACACACACATATATATATATATATATATATATATATATATATATATATATATATATTCACACACGATACTATGAAGAACTGCGTTAGTTCTCAGATTAGCAATAGTAATTGTCGTAATCGTGATGAAGTAGTCAGTGTAATAGTCGAAGCATTACGCGCGCTTGTTTCTTCTCGCCATTCATCATCATCATCATCATCATCATCATCATCGTCGTTATCAGCATCCACAAGAACTTACACGAAACGTAAAAAGAAAAGTAGATAATGCAGTTAAAATAGCTATAGCAAAATTCGTTTCTAGACTAGTAGTAGTCGGTTTTAATGATGCTGGCAGTGATAATAGTAGAGTAAGATGAAGAGGTTGCAGTGGAAACTCCAGCATCCTGCTAGCTGCAGCGGAGGCTGCAACGGTGACACCAGACGCGTTTGGCTTTTAGGAAACTCAAGGAGGAGGGCAAGTGCGTGCGTGCACGCACTCTCTCTCTCTCTTTCTCTCTCTCTCTCTTTCCCCCTCTCTCTCTCTCTCTTTCTCTCTTACGCACCTGCACACGCGGTTTTACGGATGTCTTAGCTTTTTCACTTTGAAAAACGCGCCTTTTAATTTTGTTTTTACATGAGGAAACTTTTATATATTACATTACTATTAAGAATATTTTTCGTATTACTTTTTTTGTTTTTGTTTTTGCGCGCATGTAATTAATATTCCTATTGAAAAGAGAAACTTTTCAAGTGAAAAAAATATTAATTTCATTCCGGATCATGTAATTAAACGCCTAATCGTCACCGCACCGCACCGCACGCGCACCGAGTGTCACATTCGAGTTTCAAATTGCGCAAAAACAACTCAATCAACGCAAAAAATAACAAACAGAGAAAACACAAAAGAAAAGAAGAAAAAAAAAATGATGATAATCTGTTTCTATAAAAAAAAAAGAAAAAAAGAAATATATATAGGAAATACTAAACACCATGTAAAAATGCATATACCAATTACACCGAATAGTCCTGAACAATCCGCTGTGATTTGATTGGTCACACACTAACCTACGGTGACAAAAAAATTTTCAGGTTTCAGATATTCAAAAAAAAAAAAAAAAAAAAAAAGTGAAGAATATGTTTTATTTTAATTGTGTACATGTTGCAATTTCAAACGATTGGATTATTTTTCGCAAACGCTTTCAAAATCACATTAGGCGAACAAATATTCAGAGAGAGGGTAACACTATTCTAGCAAAAAAATCTCAGAGAGAAATGATGAAAACCTTATTTTTAGCCGTTTTCGTTTTTTATTATTATTATTATTATTATTATTATTATTATTATTATTATTATTATTATTATTATTATTTATTTATGTATTTATTTATTTATTTTCATTAAAAAGAAACCCCAAAACCACATTGCTTAATTTTATGAATGGGAATTATTAAAACGGAAGTAAAAAACGTATTTAGTAGTATCGCACTGTTTAAAAAAACAAAAACAGAATCTAACTTCGTGTGTAATTGGCTAATTGGGCCGGTTTAAAATAAGGAAGAGCCGATAGATCGATTTTTTACATACATCGTTTTACGCAAAAATAATATTAAATACTTAATTGCCATGTCGGAAATAGTAATATATCTAAAAATTACGAAAACTCATCGAGTAGAACAACTGCTATTTTGTTTTTATTTAAAAAAAAAGAAAAGTTTATCGTTATAGGCTGCAAATGTCGGTGTAATCTACATTTTGTGTTCCACGTTTTGTCCTCTGTGTGAACTCTTCACCGCCCAGTTTAAAAATGCAATTTTACCCAACTTTCCGTAATAATTACTTTTAATTATGAGTAACTTTTTACTCGATGGATATTCGTAATTTTTGGATATATTACTATTTTCGACATGACAATTAAGTACGCAATATTGTTTTTCTTATATTTAAAAATAATTGATCTGTTGATTCTATCTTAACAAACGCCAAAATTACTGTAGTTGTTTGTTTGTTTGTTTGTTTGTTTGTTTTAGTTTAAGGGCACAAACGAATCATAATGCTTGACTTTGACTTTATGTTTTTAATGAATTTAGGAAAATTCGTCCCCGGAAAACTCGTCTCCGGAAAACTCGTACCCGGAAAACTCGACCCTGGAAAACTCGTCCCCTTTTGCTAGGTAGGAAAACTGGTCCCTTATTGAATAAATATCGATTGAAAACACATTTTATGGCCGTTCTTGAAGGAGATATTATATTTAAAAGAGAATACACATCCCATAATATTTTTTTTAAATATTTTTACTTGTTTACTGTTGTTTTAAAAAAATTAAATTAATTTTTCTAAGTTTTCGTTTTCTACCTAGTTTTGAAAGTTTTTGGTCTTTACACTTATTTTAAAGAGTTTATTTAATTAAAAAAAAAGAAAAAGTAATGTCGAGTGTTACTTATGAACAGAAAATGTCCGACATAAGAGGGTCACATCTTAGGAGGATAATTATTCAAAGATAGAAAATGAAAGAAAATATTAAGGTAGATATAGTTTTAAAACGAGCCCCCCCTCCCTCCAAAAGAAAATAAATTTGTATATTTTTAGGTAATAATGCACATCCCATAATATTTTTAAAAATATTTTTACATGTTTATTGTTTTAAAAAAATTTAATTGATTTTTCTAAGTTTTCGTTTTCTACCTAGCTTTGTAAGTTTTGGTATTTAAACTTATTTTAATTAAAAAGAAATAACAAGTAATGTTAGACTCGACATTACTTAGTAAATAATTTTTAACAAAAAATGTCCGAAAATTAAAGAAAATACTGACTGAGGTAGATATAGTTTTAAAACGAGCCTCCCCCACCTCCAAAAGAAAATAAATTTGTATATTTTTAAGTACTGCACAAGTGCCCCCGAAATGACTTTTAAACGATACCCTCCCCTCCCGATGTTAAGAATGGCTTTCGAAATAATAACGTTATTATTTCAGCGCGGTACCAAAATTACATAAGACCGTGTTTTCTTTTTTGTTTTGTAATAACACAAGAATTTATTTAAGCTGAATTAATTTTTCTAAATAAAATAATTGCTTTCTTTGATAATACGTGTTTTCTTTCTTTATTTTTGTTTCGTAATGACACAAAAAGTGTTAAAACTAGAGTGTTGTTTTAAATAAATATTTGGTTTCGTTTTTCGTATCTTGATTCCGTGATCAAATTTATTTTTTTAAGCAAGAGTTAAAAATATTTTTTTTTTAATATCATGGGGGTGCATAGTCTTTTTTTAAAAACAGTATCTCCTTCAAGAATGGTAATAAAATGTGTTTTCAATCGATAATTATTCAATAACGGACCAGTTTTCCTACCTAGTAACAAGGGGGTGTACGAGTTTTCCGGGTACGAGTTTTCCGCGGACGAGTTTTCCGGGCACCGTTTTTAATAGAACAAGAAATTACTTATGCTTCAAAGTTTTGTTAGATGAGGATATATATTTTGGATTATTCGGACTATTATCCTCATCTTTGTTGTTATCATCACAACGTTTCGGTCCATGTGACCTCCAATTCTTTCCGTGCATTTTGTCGAACTCGGAGATCTGTGCAAAATTTTGAACAGCGCACATACTTTAATTCACTGAGGGTAGCTTGTTCTCGTTCCATCAGCTATGACTGAGCAGAAATCTTAAGTAATTCTTAAATATGTTTATTTTGATATTTTAAAAATATAATTATTGACGAAAACATTGTGACAAAAAAAGAATGAAATATATTTAGTCCCCTACAAAAGGAGACTGGACCTGTAAATTCACCCTTGTCCGTTCGTCTGTTCGTCCGTTCGTCTGTTCATCCGTTCGACTGTCCGCATTTTTTTTAATAACAACGCCTTGAAATTTTTTTAAAATTTTGCACAAACATTAAGCATGGTATGAGTAAAAAATAACGGAACGGATTTTCCGGGAAACCTCCGGTTGCCCCGATAGGGGTGCCTTCCAGGTTAAAATGGCTAATATGACACTTTTGTGCTTATAAAAAAATTTATGTCTTGGATTTTTATAAAACTTTCTGAAAAATTGTAACTAACTGATTTCTATATACTTTTGTTTGTCTATGCTTCGCGATAACTCTTGGGTGTGCCCCAGGGACTCTTTTAAGGCTAATAAAAACACTCCATTTTTGGGACTATTTTACCATATTTTTCTAAAATTTCCTGTGTATGTCTATTTAGCAGTTTCGCAGGGCGCTGAACTCAAGTTTAAATATATTAGGGCCTTGAGGACTTTTAGGGCTAAATGGGGAGGGGGTAAATGATGGACTTAGCATTTTTTTTTGCATTGAGCAGAACTCACAGTTACATATGTTAAGGCCGATGTTTATATATAAAAAAACGTTTACGGATATTCTTATTTATTATATTTAAAGTCAGTTCTGGAAAGAATCAAATAATCACTCGGAATTTTTTTCATCGGGTGACAGAAAATTACCTCTCACCGTCTACTTCCGGTACTTCTAGTACAAAGCGCTGATTCCAATGAGTGAATATGACGTATAGCCTTTTGAATTGTATATTTAGTACGGTCCTTACTGACGAGTGAACCTTTAATTCACTGAAGACTGTTATCTAAAACTGATTATCACTTAGAACTTTTATCCGTGTCGCAATTTGCCAAGATACACATGAAGAGGGGCAGTGGCTACATCGGCCAAAACAATATGAAAATAACGTCCGTGATAAAAACGAATATTGTTCATAATAAAAGAAATTGTTTTCGAGATGGTCATTTTTGGAAGTTCTGAAATAGCTTTTGAATTTCGCATGGTCACGTGTGAATAATGGCATCAGATTTTTTTTTTTTCATCTAAGCATGGAAAGTGTGTAACCCTTTTACATCCAAATGAGATCATGAAAGATGCTGATTCGGAAGTTATTCTGGCTAGAATTAGAATTTATAAGTCGGAGTCAAGTATTACGGTTAACGTGTTCTTTTAAACCAAAAGGACAGCAATACTTTTCTTTTTACTGCGCCACTATTTTATGAAATAGGTTAATTAATTAATCAAAACCATATTTGCCTTAGACGACAGAGGGGTTATTTTACGAATATGTAACAAAAATTGAGCACTATATATATATATATATATATATATATATATATATATATATATATATATATATACATATATATATATATGTATGTATATATATGTATATATATATATATATATATATATATGTATATATATGTATATATATATATATATATATATATATATATATATATATATATATATATATATATATATAGTAATCCACATACAGTACTGTTTCGCTCTTTTACAGCTCATCAGTGCGGTTAGACAAGCAACTACCTCAAGCCAGGATCGAAACCCGATCGCCCAAACGGCAGTCGGAGCTTCTAATCATTGCTGTGCTATGCTGCTGCTGCTATGCGGACAGTGAATGAACAATATAAATATATATATATAAAATGTTATGCAATGTTCACGACTTTCGCTTATTCGAACACTAGTTTGTCTACTGTATTCCCCGAATTCGACGTTTAATAGTTCTGAATTCCTTTAATTCCTGTGGCAATTGTTTTGTAGCTCTGCGGTAAAGGCTTAGCAAATAGAGTAAAAGGTGCCTCCGTGGCTAGGTCCGAATCTCCTACCGGCAGAAATTGTCAGCTCTACACTGATGAAAAACTTGTGTCTGTAGGTGTAAAGAATAATCATTATTTAATTATATGTTACATTTTTTAGGCCGTTAATAACGGCCAAAAGTTATAGCCTGGTTACTTATAATAGGTGCTTTATGCTAAACTAGTAGAGTGAATGTGGTTTTGCGATAAATGATCCCTATTAATACTTAACTGTATATCAAACGGATTACATAATTCTTAGTTCGCTTCAAGTGATTATGACAAAAGCCCATACAAAATTTTAACCAGATCGGATCAGTAGTTTCTGAGCAAAAGTGGAACGAACATTATATATATATATATATATATATATATATATATATATATATATATATATATATATATATATATACACACACACACACTACCAGGCCGCCCGGTCGTAAGATACGCTTAAATATGGTAGTTTATTTCATGCAGATAACGTATTTATTATTATAGAGACAATTCTCTATCATTTATTATATAGAACCTAATATCTCGTAGTGAGATCAAAACTTATATATATATATATATATATATATATATATATATATATATATATATATATATGTATATATCTTGAGTGTTATCAGCTAAAATCGAAACCAAAAAATACAACTCTTTATAAATATATATATATATATATATATATATATATATATATATATTGAAAATTACCATGCTGTAGTCTGCATAGAACTATTCCTACGATAACGTGTTCAACAGATGGGAATTACTTGGAAAGAAATTTTTGTTATGGAAGTTTCATTTGATTTTAAATGCACAGAGGGGAAAAAACGGAGAGCTTTTACATTGTTGGTAGTAAGACGAGTTTTTGCTGAAAAAGTTTTACAGGGAGAGCAGAGATTAAAGCTCTCTCGAGTACCTGCCATGGAAATACTAATTAAGTAGAGAAGGATCAGCCATGCCTTTAAGTTATGGATTGGTTATTAACTATATATCTCAAGTTATACAAAATATTTTTTTTCATTAAGAAAAGTCAGAGATTTCAAATAACGCGTAAAAGAGTTTTAAAAAATCGGTTGAAGACGAGTAAAAAAAAAAAATGAGGTGGTGGAGAAGGCTTCAGCCACTAGATTTCGAAGCTGGTTTGGATCGCTGTCAGGTGTTCTTGTATTAATCAACTAAGTTATTTCCTTTTGGGATTTAAACAAACAAACAAACAAGAAGAAGAAGAAGAAGAAGAAGAAGAAGAAGAAGTTAACTACTTATGCTGGTTTATATTCCTTCGATGTGACATAAGTACGTTTACACACCGGTTCCCGTTAGATCAGTAACGTTGAGCCTGACCAGTACTAAAATGGAAGACCATTTAGTAATACCAGGTGCTGTATGTGCTCGGAGCCTGGAGAGGGATGGAAGCCGCCAGGCTATTCTTGCCCAAGATATGCTGCATGAAATAATGCAGCGCCCCCACCCACCCACGACCCCGGGGGGTTAAAGGACTCATCCATCCATAATTCCTCGCTCATTAAAGAAGAATTCCCCCTCCCCTTAAACAAAGTTCTCATTTTCAGGTGCATGCTGCAATGAAGCGCGAAATGAAGAAAGCATCTAAAATAATTTCATCTCTTCCTCTTCGATTCGAATACGATCACCGATATTTCTGATTGTTGAATACAGGATGGATCCTATTTTTTTCTTTACACTTTCTTACTCCAGACAACGCATATAGCCACTCGGAAAGTAAAGAGAGCTACCATTTGGGATCGTGTCTAACATGTCTGTTCACATTACATTTAAATTGCTGCAGGCTAGAACAGCCAGGAAAGCAAGAAACGGGGAGGGAATTCCAAAGTTTAGCAATCCGAAGTAAGAAACTAGGATGGAAAAGAGATTTGCATTTAATACGAAATAAAATACAGGCATGCTTTTTTTTATAAGGGGAGAAATCGCTCACCAAGGCTCAAAGCCCATTCGAGGATAAGGGTTAGTAACTGTTCAGTGGTCATCAGGTCAACAGGATAGTAATCGTTAGAGAGGGAACTTGGGAAAAATTTGATTATTTAAGGGGACGGCTCACCAATTGTATACATTGGACTTGAAGACGGACATGTCGTAGTCAGTTGGGAAGCAGGCCAGCAGAACAGAGTTCTACAAGCGGGCAGCTCTAGGCTAGAAATGTTGTTAATGGAATCTGTGCTTAGATTTAAGCACATATATAGAGTGGGGGAAATTGTTGATAGTGTTTGCAACTAGAAAAGTGTTTTTTGTGAAAGTTTGACAAGGAGGGGACAATAGATTAGAGCTCAGTCGAGCACTTGCCATGAAAATAACGATAGAGCAGAGATAGGCTTGCAATGTCTCTTCTGTCGGAAAAGAGTTGAAGAGAAGAAAAAAGGGCATTACGTGACGCGTAAAAAAAAAAGCACAGAGATTTGTATTTGACGTGAAGAAAACACACGAGGACTTGTATGTAATATTAAAAAAATCAGAGACTTCTATGAGACTTGAAAAAAAAAAACTCACAAGGACATATATTACGCGAAATAAAAAAAAATACATGTATGTACCAGCAAAGAATTGCAGGCATGTGTATGTGATAGGGAAAAACACAGGAGCAGGGGTCGCATTAAATTACATGAACGTGTATATGAAGTGAACGAGCCCCCCCCCCTCCCCCTGCAAAACATTCATAACACTCGTCTAACTACAACCACTGTCAACAGTTTTCCCTACTTTCTATCTAAACGCAAATTCCATGAACAAAGTTTCTTTTCTAGAACTGCCTGCCTATCAATATCAGCCTATATCATGAGACTGCTTTCCAACTGACTACAGCATGGTCGTTTTCAAGTTCAATGTCAAAAGTTCGTTTTGAACCGTCCTCTTAAATAATTAGATTCTACCCAATTTCCACCACTACTGATCATTACGCTGTTGTCACAGCAACATCCGGACACTCGTTAACCCTTATCCTTGAATGGTTTCGAGCCTTGGTAAACAGTGACTCTCTTGTTAAAAAAAAGGGCGCATGTAAGTGGCGCGGAATATACAATTTTTTTCGCTTTCTTTCAGAACAGAAGGGAATAATATGTAACATTGATCGATTTAAATAAGTTTACTCATAACTGACTTTTCAATCGCCAATTTAAAGACTTCAAAATCAATTTCGAATGTTGAAAGATATGTTTATTCGCCATAATGTTACTTTTATTAACAATACCGAAATCACCGTTAAACAATTTATAGCCAATAGTAAAGCTTACGGGCTATGATCGATTTTTAAACATATCGTTTTAATATAAAACAATTTTACGTACTTGTCATGTCGAAATACTAATTTATCAAAAAAATTACGAAAATTTGTCAAGTAGAAAGTTATTTATAGTTAAAAGTCATTTTTACGGAAAATTGGGTAAAATTGCATTTTCTTAGATGTTCTAAAGTAGACGATGCAGAGTTCACACACAGGGGGCATAACCCGGAACGCAAAATTTAGATTACAGCGTAATGGCTTCCAACATGTGTAGCCTATAGCGATAAACTTTTTTCTTTCTTTTTTTTTTTTTTACAAAAAACGCAATAGAAGTTGTTCTAGTCCGTGAATTTTTGTAATCGTTTGATATATTACTATTTTCGACATGACAATTAAATACCTAGTATCGCTTTTGTTTAAAACGACATATTTTTTTTAAAAAATCGGTCTATCGACTCTATCTTGACAAGCACCAAGAAATATTATGAGAAAGGAAGATAATTCGAATATGATTGGATAACCACGTTAATATCCTTTAATTGGGATTCCTGTGACGAAGACTAATAATACGTACAGCAGAACCCCGGTATACGGCATTCAAAATCAGTAACAAAATACAGTAAAGTATATAATACACATGTATATATAAGGCTAAAAGGTTCCTTTTTGTGGCAGGAGGTGCGCAATCTCCAACCACACCTCTCCTGAGTCGACATTGTTAAATATTAGTGGCAAGTGGGTATGTACAGGACGATTGGAAACACATGCCGAGATAAGGGGAGATATACAGACAGCGCCTAGAATTCCCATATGCCGTATACATGTATATAAATCAAATTAAATTGTAAATACCACCGTAAGTCGGGGGTTAATACCGTAACCAGGGGCCCGAAAAAACATCGTATTCTACATCGTAACCCGAGAAAACGTATCCTAGGGACACAGTATCTATAAGTTAGATCATACAGAATTTATATAATGTGCAGTTTTACAGACCGTAGCTATTTTTTAAAGTAGAATTTTAAAAAAGTTGATTTCGTTTTTAAGAGTATCTTTAAATGGTTTGGTGAAAGTGCGGGATATTTAATAAATTCCTCATTCCCATGTTAAGAATGGCTTTCTAAATAATAACGTTATTATTTTAGCACGGCCCGTAAACTACAGAAGTATCAGAATTTATCAATTATGCTATTTAGAAAACAAGTAGCCCCCCCCCCCAGATACGCATAAAAACTTATTTAATCTAATAAATATTTGAATGTCTTAATAACTTGAAGCATTCTCAAAATGACTGGATTCGGTATTAAAAAAAAGAAACACGAAAAGGATTGATGTGCCGTAAAAGGAAATAACCACCCAAATAAACGTAGTATTTTTACATCTGCGTCATCATTCTGTCAAAGAACTGAATTTTACGTGTCTGTCATCTCCAAGAACGATTTATGAAATGTGAGGATGAAAATAGGTTTTATTGAACTGAGAGAGAGAGAGAGAGAGAGAGAGAGAGAGAGAGAGAGAGAGAGAGAGAGAGAGATGTACGTGTATGTTAAGACATCAAACCTCGTGCTACTTACTATTAAGTTAAAATATCTGACGCGCATATGCACACACGCACACACGCACACACAAAGAAAGCAAATATCAATTGTCTGACGAAACGAACACACGCACATACATACGCACGACCCTCCCTTGCCAAACTTTCACAAAGAACTCGACTACTTACAACCACTGTATATGATTTTCCCCACTCTCTGTCGCTGCCTAATTGTAAACGCAGATTCCATGAATAAAGCTTCTTTCCCAGAATTGGCCACCTTTGGAACACTGTTCCGCTGGCATGCTTACTGGTTGAATACAACATGGTAGCCTTCAAATCTAACGTAAACACATTCCTGCTAAGCCGTCTTCATAAATAATAAAATTCTACACAATTTACACCATAAGTGATTACTACACAAGCATCTTACATTCATTAACCCTTATCCTCGAGTGGCCTTCGAGCCTTGATAAGTGGTGACTACTAAGTAAACACACACACACACACACGCACGCACGCACGCATATCTATATATCTATATTAGGGCTGGCACCATTAATCGGAATCGGGAATCGGAAAAATCGGAACTTCTGCGGATGTTGGAATCGGAAAATTTTTTGCCTATTTTCTGATACCAAAAACGATTCCTGTAATTATCTTTTGTTTGATTTTGTTGAAAAAATCTTCCACTGTTGGTAGCAATAATAACATAATCAATATTTATTGATTGTAAACTATCAAAAAAATTAAAACCTATAGATCAAGCTCCCCCTACCCCGCGTTTGAGAAAATATACAAACATTTACCAGTTTTTTTTTTGTTTTTTTTTCAGTCACAATAACAACTTTATAAATTTCTAAATATTTAATTATAAAGAATCGGAATCAGTAATTGTATCGGTATCAGGAATTTAGTACGGAATCGGTAATTGTATCAGAATCGGGAAAATATTAGAATCGTTCCATCACTAATCTATCTATTATATCTATAAAAGTGAACGTGTCTGTGCACATTTCCCTACGCAATAACTCTGTCAATTTTAAGTCTACAGACTCGAAATTTGATATATAGGGTAGTGAGATTTGGGAAAATCTTTGTAATCAGTTTTCGGCCAGAAATTTGGCTGTTAAGGGGTCAAAGTTCAACTATTTCACCTTTGAGAATTCTAACAAACACCTCCGACAATTTTTGGTCTAAACACTTGAAATTTTATGTATAGGTTCTTTGGACATGGATCTAACGTAATAACTTGATTTGAGCCCAAAACAATAAATTTTAGGGGGGGTTATAACAGGGGTCAAAGTTTAAAAAAATTATCGTTTTTTTGTTGTTTTTTTTTTTTGCTCAACATACACTTCCAAACATCCGGGCAACGCCGGGCTGAAATGCTAGTATATATACAAAAGAAAAAAAAAACGAATTAAACACCCGGAGAAATCATTAAAAAAAACGAAAGATTTACCGGCTTCGTTTGAATCCATGAATGTCTTCGATATAGATATGAAATTTATTGAATAATGGCACAAACATAGCAAAGAAAAAAAAAACAGAATCATATTTTAATTCATGCAGATTTAATATATATCATTATAAAGCCGAATTTCTATTGATTATTATATTGTACCCAATATATAGAAGTGATTTCAAAAGGTTAAAAAAAAAAAAATGATTTGGGTGATTTTTTTTTTTTTAATTTTTCAAGTAGCAGCAAGAGATCCCCAAAGTCTAGTTGTTCTAGGGAAGAAGCTATTTGGGTAGAAAACTTTTGACATTTAGGAACCGCAACAGTGAAGGGGTGTGATTTTGTTGCTAAGCGGTTTTGTCTGAGATATGCACATCGAGTGGGCACAAGTGCAATGAACACATTTGAGTAAAATACTTGTAAAGCAGGCACAGGGTTGCAACTTTACGGCGATGGGACAGGGGTTGGAGCTTAGTTGACAAAATTGACCTATTAGATTCGAGACCCTTTTTTACACCCTATCCAAGAGGGAGAAATTAGTGATAGATGCATCAGCCCGGATGTGACAACAATACTCCATACATGGGCGAATGGTGACCTTATAGAGGTACAGGATACTTTCAGGTGTGAGCTGTTTTCTAGCATAATAGAGGGAGCCCACCTTCCTTCCAGTAGTCTTCGCAGTGTCCTCAATGTATTTATTCCAGTTCATATTTCCTGTGAATGTTAAGCCGAGAAGTTTGAAGCAAGAATTCTCAGCTAGGAAATTATTTGTCATAGTTATCAATGGTTGGGGATGTTTCTTGTAATTGTTAAAAGAGAGCAGCTTAGTTTTGCTAGCATTAAATGTCACCATCCATTTACGTCCATATTCAACTACGGTCTGGAGGGCAATTTTTAATGATTCCGCCATTGTCTTAGATTTGTGTACATCCGTTCTTCCCTCATGCATGTTATAGAGCATTACATCATCAAACCTTCGAGGTCATCGGTATGGGAAAAAACGTGCCTATTTTTCGATACCAAACACGATTCTTTTAACTGACTTTTTTTTTATCAGCAAATATACCCATCTCGGACTCAATATCAGCTAGTTTCGAAACGAAAACATTTAGCTCTCTAGCATTATTCGCTACCACACGAGCTAAGGAGAGATGAATATAAATACTTAAAAAAATAACGAAGTGTATATTTTCGTAAGCGTATGGGGAGCCATTGAAGTCGAAATACGAAGAAACGAAGTGTATATTTTAGTAAGCGTATGGGGAGCCATTGAAGTCGACATACGAAAAAACGAAGTGTATATTTTCGTAAGCGTATGGGGAGCCATTGAAGTCGACATACGAAAAAACGAAGTGTATATTTTCGTAAGCGTATGGGGAGCCATTGAAGTCGACATACGAAAAAACGAAGTGTATATTTTCGTAAGCGTACGGGGAGCCATTGAAGTCGACATACGAAAAAAGTGTATATTTTCGTAAGCGTATGGGGAGCCATTGAAGTCGACATACGAAAAAACGAAGTGTATATTTTCGTAAGCATATGGGGAGCCATTAAGTCGACATACGAAAAAACGAAGTGTATATTTTCGTAAGCGTATGGGGAGCCATTGAAGTCGACATACGAAAAAACGAAGTGTATATTTTCGTAAGCGTATGGGGAGCTATTGAAGTCGACATACGAAAAAACGAAGTGTATATTTTCGTAAGCGTATGGGGAGCCATTGAAGTCGACATACGAAAAAACGAAGTGTATATTTTCGTAAGCGTACGGGGAGCCATTGAAGTCGACATACGAAAAAAGTGTATATTTTCGTAAGCGTATGGGGAGCCATTGAAGTCGACATACGAAAAAACGAAGTGTATATTTTCGTAAGCGTATGGGGAGCCATTGAAGTCGACATACGAAAAGAGTGTATATTTTCGTAAGCGTACGGGGAGCCATTGAAGTCGACATACGAAAAAAGTGTATATTTTCGTAAGCGTATGGGGAGCCATTGAAGTCGACATACGAAAAAACGAAGTGTATATTTTCGTAAGCGTATGGGGAGCCATTGAAGTCGACATACGAAAAAAGTGTATATTTTTGTAAGCGTATGGGGAGCCATTGAAGTCGACATACGAAAAAACGAAGTATATATTTTCGTAAGCGTATGGGGAGCCATTGAAGTCGACATACGAAAAGAGTGTATATTTTCGTAAGCGTATGGGGAGCCATTGAAGTCGACATACGAAAAGAGTGTATATTTTCGTAAGCGTACGGGGAGCCATTGAAGTCGACATACGAAAAAAGTGTATATTTTCGTAAGCGTATGGGGAGCCATTGAAGTCGACATACGAAAAAAGCGTATATTTTCGTAAGCGTATGGGGAGCCATTGAAGTCGACATACGAAAAAGTGTATATTTTCGTAAGCGTATGGGGAGCCATTGAAGTCGACATACGAAAAAAGTGTATATTTTCGTAAGCGTATGGGGAGCCATTGAAGTCGACATACGAAAAAACTCAGTGTATATTTTCGTAAGCGTATGGGGAGCCATTGAAGTCGACATACGAAAAAAGCGTATATTTTCGTAAGCGTATGGGGAGCAATTGAAGTCGACATACGAAAAAGTGTATATTTTCGTCAACGTATGGGGAGCAATTGAAGTCGACATACGAAAAAAGTGTATATTTTCGTAAGCGTATGGGGAGCAATTGAAGTCGACATACGAAAAAAGTGTATATTTTCGTAAACGTATGGGGAGCAATTGAAGTCGACATACGAAAAAAGTGTATATTTTCGTAAACGTATGGGGAGCAATTGAAGTCGACATACGAAAAAAGTGTATATTTTCGTAAACGTATGGGGAGCAATTGAAGTCGACATACGAAAAAAGTGTATATTTTCGTAAGCGTATGGGGAGCAATTGAAGTCGACATACGCTCGCAAAGTTCTAATTTTTCAATTTTGACTCCCTTAACTGTTTTTTTTAATTTTTTCTTTATTTGATTTTTTAAAGCAACGTCTTCTACTGCTTTTAACAAAATAACAAAATCATAAAATTTATTGATTTGTAATTACCAGTGAAACTGAAATCTATAGCTCTCTTCCCTCACACGAGTGTATTTTTTACGGCTGTCTGCTAATTTTCTTGCAAATGCGAATAAAGGGGAGAGCGCTATAAAGAAAGATGCTGTTTAGACTGTGTTCCCGCTGTCGCATAAGAGGACGCGGCTGCAGCAATTCCTGTAGAGCGAACACTCGAACACAAAAAAGCCTTACGCGCATCTGACTCACTTGTATGAATCAACAAGAATTGCAATCACAGCAAGAATTCGTGCTATCTTCTCTTTTCCAGCGTCTTTCTTCTTTTTGGTGAACACGTTTGATAAGTTTCATCAGGCCGAAATAAACGCATTTCCCTACCTCATACAGAAACTAACAGGGCAACCTGGTGTTGCCTGAGCGCATGAATAACAAAATAGAAATAATTTTAAAAAAGAAAAACTGTTTCTTAATTTTCGAGGTTACATCGGCCAAAACATTGTGTGAATAACATTTAAGATGCGAACAACATCCAAATAATCATAATAATAATAATAAAAAAAAATAATTAAACACATTGCAACGATCCGTAGTGGAATGGGGACACAAATGGATGGTCACATTCAATGCTGCCAAGACTAAACTCGTTTCCTTCAGTACTTACAAGAAACTTTCCCAACAGCCAATAGCAATGGCCAGTGACTCTTTATCTGAAAGTACATCTTTTAAACTCCTCAGCCTAACGTTCACAGGAAACATGAGTTGGAACAATTACATTGAGAACATTGCCAGGACCGCTTCGAAGAAAGTGGATTCTCTCTACCGTGCTAGAAAGCTATTAACGCCTGGAAGTATTCTATAACTCTATAAGGCCACCATTCGCCCATGTATGGAGTATTGTTGTCATATTTGGGCTGGTGCATCTGCTGCTAGTCTCTCACTCCTAGACAAGGTTCAAAAGAGATTCGCCAATCTGATAGGTCTTGAACTGTCAGCTAAACTTCAGCCTCTGTCCCATCGCCGAAATGTAGCATCCCTCTGCCTGTTCTACAAGTACTTTAAGAGTGAATGCTCTGACGAACTGCAAGCACTACGACCCAAATACCCACGACAAACCCGACAAGCAGCTAAATCCCACCCCTTCACAGTAGAGATCCCTAGATGTAAGAGAGCCTTTTACTCCAGTAGTTTCTCCCCCAGAACAGCTAGACTTTGGAATTCCCTTCCGGGTCCATGCTTCCCCAACTGTACTGACATGCAGAAGTTCAAGTGTAATGTGAACCGACATCTTGCTGCCCAACTTCCTACACAGTACCCCTGATGCTTATGTCCCTGATAGTAGCCCCCTACAATAAAGTGGCAATGTGCCTTGTTTGGGGTGAAAATCTAATCAATAAAAAAAAAAATAAAATAAAAAACATTAAAAAAAAAAAACATTTACAAAAACAAAACTTTACTCTTCTACATTTTCTCAAATACATTATTTTTTTAACACATCTCTTCTCTCACTCTCACCCTTTCTCTCTTCCTCCTCTTTAACAAAAAATTAGTAGAGATACCCGTCGTTGCCTGGATGCATGAATAATCTCTAGGTACGGGCAAAAATGGGCGGACAAAAATAGGGGGACTTAGTTTTGAAAGCCGATTTATCATAATTTTTTTGTAGGTTTCCGACTACTTTTTGATTGTCTTTGAAAGATCATGGACTAAACTTAATTTCCAAAAAGAAAAATATATTTGTACATGTGAAAAAAAAAAAAAAAAAAATGAAAATTGTTTTCACGGCGAGCTAACCAATTCAGCTAAATTTTGAAGTTAAATAAATTCACAGTAAAAATCCTTTAAAAGAAAAATATTAGTTTTCTGGTTCTATTTAAAAAATAATTAGTAAATTAAAGTCCTCAGCTATTGAATTAAATAAAAAAACACCTTGTTTGTACAAAATTAACACAAAAATTGCGTGATTCTGCCGTTCGCAAAACGCAACAAACTAAAATTTTTTGAACACGAAATATACGGAGGCCCAAAATTTCAGGCAGGCAAATGACTGTGAAAAATGACATCACGTAATTAAAAAGGGAGGAAGGGGTGTGATAGTTTTCTTTTTATTCCAGGTCGCCCGATGAAGTCTCTTTGACTGAAACAGATGGCTATTTGTAGCGACCATATGTAACTGTTTACCCCAAATAATAATAAAAATATTTTGCTCTTTTTATTGAGCACTATTTAACAACCTCGTTGTCTTCATTAGTTCTGACTTTTGAACACCTCAAACCTGAATATATATATATATATATATATATATATATATATATATATATATATATATATATATATATATATATATAAAATTATTTCCGATAAAACAGTAAACATATATATATATATATATATATATAAGATGTAGGTAAAAAATTTTTAAATAAATTATTTAAAAATAATTATAGTATATATATATATATATATATATATATATATATATATATATATATATATATTAAAGCTTTGCATAGAACCATCCATACTTTTTAGTACAACCGCTTATCTCAGTCAGTGCAATGGCTGCCACAAAACAGAGCAGACGGTTGATCTCATATCTTTCCTTCGAATTAAAGATTTGTTAAATGTGCACAGTGATGTCATATGGAAGCGATAGCGGTTGGAGCCTAGCCGATTGAGTGGGACCTATTCGATTGGAAACTTAGCTTTATTTTTACCTTATTTTCACAAGAAACACTCGTCTAGCTGAAAACACTACCAATAATTCCCCCCCCCCACAATTTATCAGCGCCTAAACCTAAAGGCAGATTCGATGAGGAAAGCTTTTTTCTTAGAACTGCACGCCTGTGGAATTGTGTGTGTGTATATATATATATATATATATATATATATCCTGAAGCATGAGCTTCACACAATAACTACGTTGTCTAAAGTCCACACAAATTTGTTTATAATGGTTAAAGCTTTGCATAGGACCATCCATACTTTTTAGTACAACCGCTTATCTCAGTCGGTGCAATGGCTACCACAAAACAGAGCAGGCGGTTGATCTCATATCTTTCCATCTCAGGGATTCCCTGTTGCCGGCACGTTTTCTATTCTAATACGTTCTTTCCTCGAACTGTTACTATTTGGAATTACTTCTCTGACCCTTATTTTACTGCGTGTACCGACATGCAGAAATTTTAATGTTATATAAACAAACATCTTTTTACTCAACTCCCCACTTAGGATGTCCCTATAAATCTGAATTTACAGTGGCAATGAATCTTGTTTGAGGATGGATAAGATTTATATAAAAAAGAGCAACTTTTTAAATTTTGAAGTGTGATTCCAGCCCAATTTTTTTTTTTTACTAATTTCAGGGGCGGACAAGTGTTGTGAATTCCTTCCAATTAAATATTTGTTAAATGTGCACAGTGATGTCATATAGCAGCGATAGCGGTTGGGGCCTAACCGATTGAGTGGGACCTATTCGATTGGAGACTTTGTTTCATTTTTACCTTATTTTCACAAGAAACACTCGTCTAGCTGAAAACACTACCAATAATTCCCCCCCCACACACTTTATCTGCGCCTAAACCTAAACGGAGATTCCATGAACAAAGCTTCTTTCTTAGAACTGCACGCCTGTGGAATTGTCTTCCGTTTTCTTGCTTTCCAGCTGACTACAATATGGCTGCCTTCAAGTCCCACGTAAACAAGTTCTTGATGAGCCGTTCCATATAAGTTAACGAATTTACCGAATTTCCATTACTAACGATTACTATATTATCCAATTTCTACTGTACACTCTCTAACCCTTATCCTTGAGTAGGCTCTTGGCCTTGATAAGTGGTGATGCCTATGTAAAAAAAAAAAGAAAAAAAAAAGAAGCCCCAGTCAAGATGCGGCAACAATACTCTATGCATGGGCGAATGCTGGCTTTTTTTTTGTGAGTAGACGTAAGTAATTTTATAGCACGGTAGAGATAAAGCCCACCTTATTTGCAGCGGCCTTAGCAATGTCCTCAATGTATTTGTTATTGCTTTTTGATTTTTTTGGGGGGGAAAAAACTTCCTGTATTTGTAGAAAGTGCAAGGAAAAATTGAAGATATTATGTAGATTTGAACACACTTGAACAACAACAAAATGAAGAGAGCAATGGTTGAATGATTCTGTGCATAAAAATAATGCCTGCAAATAAAAAAAGAGGGAAAGGAAGCTGGGAAGATAACTGCGCGTCTAATACAGGGTGGAACAATAAAATTGTCGCCCAAGAAAAAACAATATGATTCCATTTCCGTTTGATGAAAACCGGGGTTTTTTTTGGTTTTTTTTTTTAGTTGTGTACAAATCCCAAGAATGAGAGGAGCCTTCTATTATGTCTGAAAGTGACACAATGTTCAACGAGCGAGATCAAAGATGCACTGCTGTACAACTCATGCTCTCTACCGATCCAAGTTATGACTACAGGACCATTGCCAGCACCCCCAAAATGCAAATCCGCACGGTTTAAGACTTAAGGGCACAGCCCAACGAATTTTCCTGTCACAGTTATGGTCTTTGGTGTGGTTTCAAGTGAGGGCCACATCATGCCACCCCACATCTCCGAAGTCGGCTTGAAAGTTAACACCAAAGTGTACCTGAATGTGCTGAAGAGTGTGGTGATCCCCTGGTGTAATTAGGTGGCCACAGGCAGACCCTGAGTGTGGCAGCAGGACTTGGTGCCGGCTCACAAGTTCAAAGAGACGCGCTGGACTACTTCGTTTGGTCATTCATCGAAAACATCACCAACATGACCTCCCACAAACCAAAGCCAGCCTGATCACCGCCATCAACCGAGTATTCGCCGAGCTCCTGTGGACGCTTGTGAAAAAAGGCATGTTCTCCGTTCCGAGCCTGTATTGAGGCGGTGATTGAGGCTGAAGGCAGCTACATTGAATAGATATCAGCTCTACTACATAATCAAGTTACCTGAGTTGATTTTCTTCAATGAAAGTTTTAAAATAAACCAGTAGTTTTGTTTTCTTTAGGGCGACAAGTTTATCGTTCCACCCTGTACTTTAACTATCACGCCGATGTAACGGAAGACCGTTTTGATGTGAATGCGGACCGCATGATTTTGTGGCCATTAGGAACATTTAGATAAATAATCCCAGAGATCTCATTGCCATGAGTTTGGTACCACAGTCATTAAAGATAGGGAGTGGTATTAAGCGGGAAGTTGCAGGGGGTATCTAATTTGTATCACGCGTGACAAAATAAAGATCATTATATTAATTAAGAAATAAAAAAAAAATATCGTTTTACTCTATTTACCAGAAAATATATTCTTGATAATTATTTTAATTTATTTTGTTCGCTTCATTCATATGTAATGATGAGCTTATTATATCTATAATATAAATCTGAATGTGTGTGTGTGTGTGTGTGTGTCTGGTCATGAATAGGTTCCTATATGGTTGACTATTTTAAAAAACTGATTACATATAATGATAGAAGATGTATCGAGACACAGGAATGGGTATGTTTGATCTGGCAGAACGGTGGTTAATTAAAATTGTGGGGTCTGCGTTCGCGCCTGGTCAACAAAGTATGGAAATAAAAAATTTAAAAATTAAAAAAAAACGCTTACAAGTGTTTTTGATATAGATGTACATAAAACATACTTATCAAAGTATTCTTAACTTAAATAAGGATAGTATAATAAAATTGTGGGGTCTGCGTTCGCACCTGGCCTCCATAGAATGGAAATAAGCACAAACTTTAAGAAAGACTTTTCATATCTATCTGCGTAAGTATACTTTGATAATTATGTTTTAGCTTGAAGAAATATGGTATAATAAAATTATGGGGTGTTCGTTCGCGCCTGACCTCCATAGAATGGAAATATGTCATGAAGTTTAACAAGGTTTTTAATATACATTCACAGAATATTGTGATAAGTGTTTCTGTGTGAACAGGTATGGAATAATAAATTAAGGGAATTATCTATTTTATTTTTACTTTCATCATATTTTGCTTTGGTTTTGGTACCCCAAAATTCGAAGCTATCTCTTTACAACCCTTCCTTTTCATAACCTATCATACTTTCATAAATCAGAGTCCATTTTCTGTGGGCTGTTTTTGAACCCAGTCAACGACGGGTACTTTTACTAGTATATATATATATATATATATATATATATATATATATATATATATATATATATATATATATATATATAATACAGTGATACGGCATTAAAAATTGATAACAAAATACAGTATAGTATATACATGTATATAATCAAATAGCATTATAAGTAATATCGTAAGGCGGGGCAAATACCGTAACCAGGGGCGGGAAAAACAATCGCATTCCACATCGTAACCTGAATAAAACGTATCCTGGGGCTTCCGTATACCGGGGTCCTATTATTATATATATTCTATTATTATACAGTCATCCACATACAGTACTGTTTCGCTGTTTCAGAGCTCATCAGTGCGGCTAGACAGACAACTACCTCAAGCCAAGATTGAAACCCGACCGTCTGTACGACAGTCAAGGCTCCTAACCACTACGCTATTGGCGGCTGCTACGTGAGTCATGAGTTTAACGATGTTTTGACATATTATTTTGTCTTTAAAGCAGATTTCTACCTTATTAATAAGGTAGAAATCTGCGCCCCACCCCCGTTCGAAAATGGAGAACCCTGGTCTAGAAATATTTACATTTTATATTCATTTTAGTTCACCAATTAAATCGTAAATTTAAAAAAAAAAAACGAGCTTCCACGCGCACGCACACACACTCAAGTAAATTGCCGTCTTGTTTATTTTTATTTCTTTGCTTAATTATTTAAGAAATAAATAAATTCGTATCGAAATTTCCAAAATGCGAACTTTGCAAAGCCAGCTAGTACGTATATAAGAAAGAAATGTATCTTTTAAGCCACCGTCACGACTTTCTGTGAGACAATTCTTCTACCGCTCATGGTGGGCATGTATCTTTAGAAATGTTAAATATTTAATCATCTGCGTTGATGAGAGATGCTGGTCCACATTTCACATTTTTTTTTTTACTGCAAAGTGAATGTGAATATTTGAATTATTTAAAGCCATTCGAACGAAAAACAAAATACAAAAAAAATAAATAAATTAAATAAATATATAAAATAGACACACTGTACACTTTCTTCTAGTCCTTGGGAATAATGCAAAATAACTAAAATAAAATAAAACCTTGTTTCCTAGTCCAATCATTTTTTAAAACATATCGTTTTACCATAGAAATACAGTTAAACTCACGGACGTGGGAGCGATGACAGAGGAGTAACGTGATGAAACGGCAGCCATTTGTGAAGTTTCAACGAATCATATTTCAAGCTGTGATACGACGAAACACTGTGTATGGATGACTAGACACCCCCTTTTCTCGGGTTGAACACTGTCGTTAAGTGGTGTCTCTTGCTGTTTCTTAGTTTAATGAAAAGCTATTTTTAAATACACGAGCAGAACACTGTAAACGCGGTGGACAATTAATTTCAAATTTGTTGCTAAGAAAAATAATTCGATTATTCTACCGTTCCAGAAGGTATCTCATGCCGATGCAATCCTCTATCTGCATAAGAGTCAAGTAAGTTTTAAAATGGAATACTGTTGCCGTATCTGGGCAAGAGCTACTCGGCATGCACTATCCTGCCTTGAGAAACTTATATATATATATATATATATATATATATATATATATATATATATATATAGTAAGTTATAAAATATATGTGTCGATTAAGCTACACTGAATATTCCACGTTTCATCCACTCTAGGACTCTTCTGGCTTATGCGCATAAGCCTGAAGAGTCCTAGAGTGGATGAAACGCGGAATATTCAGTGTAGCTTAATCTCCATATATATTTTATAAATTACTAACTAGCTCTACCTACGTATTGAGCACTTTTAAAGTAAACACTTAAAGTTTATGCATAAATTTATACTTTCGTATATTAATTTTATGTGAGTAAATTAAGTAGTTATATATATATATTTATATATATATATATATAAGTAGTAGCGTTCATGTGTGTGTGTATGTATGTATGTATGTCTGTGTGTACAACTCTCACACAAAATAGACGTTGCGATTTCTTCTCTGCTCTATTGTTATTTTTATGGCAAGTGCTCGTCTGTCGGCGCTTTTTATAACAAGTGCTCGTCTATCGGCGCTTGTGGAAAAACCATGTTCCCCGTTTCGGACCCGTATTGAGTCGGTGATTGAGGCCGAAGGCGGCTACATTGAATTGTAAGGTGGCTCTATCTCTACCGTGCTATAAAATTACTTACATCTGAGTGTATCTTATCCATCTACAAAGCCACGATTCGCCCATGCATGGAGTATTGTTGCCACATATTGACTTGGGCTTCTACCGCTAGTCTTTCCCTCAGATAGGGTAAAAATAAAACAAAGTCTCAGAAAATCGGCTAAGCTCCGACCGCCATCGCCGCAATATTGCATCACTGTGCACGTTTAACAAATACTTTAATGGAATGAATTTTTGCCTTTAATTCACCCCCTTATTAAACTTACACAAAACACTCGACTCTCTACAACCACTATCAACAATTCCCCCCACTCTCTATCTGTGTTCAAATCTAAATGCAGATTCCACGAAAAAAGCCTCTTTCTTAAAACTGCCAGCTTGTGGAACACTGTTCCATTGGCCTGCATCCCGGCTGATTACAGTATGGTAGCCTTCAAGTCTAATGTAAACAAGTTCTTGTTTAGACGTCCCCTTGAATAATCAGATTCTACCCAATTTGCATCATCAACGATTACTACACTGTCACCTTACATTCATTAAATCTTATACTCGAGTGCTCTCCGGGCCTTGATAAGTGATGAATTCCTTGTAAAAAAAAAAAAAACACGTTGTAGATATCATTTACGAGCGCTTCTCCCGTATCCTAGTGTTAAGAGCTATTGACCATCAACGAAATAGTTGATGGGTCGATCCCTGGCTTAGGAATAATGCTAGTTCAGCCGCACTTAGGAGCTGTTATGACTATATGAGTTATGTAGTTTCAAAATATGTGTAGTTATAAGGGTCTATCTCGTTTTTTCTTGCGTAAACAAGTCAGCCATTTTAATATTGTGTTAATAGTACAAAAAAAAAAAAAAGAAAACGAATTACTTTGTGACTCTTCTAAAGGCATTTAAACTGTAGATTTTCTGGCTTTAAAAATGTTTGCAAACCTTGAATTCTAGAAGTCATAAATTAAGAGTTATTTTCTCTCGTAGATAAATGTTCTTGCTGGACGATTTGGTTACGTACGCATTGATTTCCTCTGTCACGTGAAGAATTACAACGTCATCCGCTTTGGGAATCACGGTTGGTCAGCTAAGAGAATCAGGAAAATACACTCCCTTTCTCTCTTTTTATTTATTTATTTATTTATTTGCTTGCAGGGTCACTGCTTTTCAAGGCCCGGGGGCCACTCATAGATAAGTATTAAGGTAGATGGTGAGAATACGTCAAAATTCACGTTGGCACACCGTTTCTTGTTAGATCAACAAGTTCAGCAACGTTGAACCTAGTCAGTACTAAAATGGGTGACCATTAGGGAATTCCAGGTGCTGTATGTGCTCTCTGCTTATCTCGGCATTGTTTCCAGTCGCCTAGCATTTCTCCTTGTCACTGGACTCAAGCAGAGCAAATTCACAAGAGATGTGGTTTGAAGATTGCGCAACCCTTGTCACACAATTACACGCGTAGCTATCCTTACAGGGGGTATCCATTGTCTCTTGAGACTGAACGGAGGCATCACCAGATGGCGAGACAAGATGTTACGATGAAACTTGGGTAGAGCTCTCTTATGCCCGTGTCTAATGGACGCTTCAGCTTGGACTATCATCAACTTTAAAATGCAAAAATCAAGTATCATGGTTCAGTTGTGCTATAGATAGTAACATTTATTTTGAACGCGCCCCTATCATATCAAAGTATATATTGTTTATTATCTATGCCGAGCCTTTCTGCTTTTGCGGCAATAAAACTCCTCAAATGTACTTGCGATGTTAGGCTGTATAAGGCGTTAACTTTAGTCAAAACCGACTGTTTCACCTTCCATCGGACTTTTTCAATTATCGATTATTTATACTTATAAGAATATATTCCGATACAAAACCTATAAAAGAACACTCCCAGATACATAAAGCAAATTTGTGTGAAGTTAAAAAAAATCCGCCTCGCTATTTAGGAGCCCGTAGGGAAAGAACTCACACACACAAAGTTCCTTTTATATAATAGTATATATACAGAAAGAGATACAGTAGTGAAGACCACTGCGCTATGTGAAACAAATAGATTCTGTTCATGGGATATCAGTTAGAAATCAAATATTTGTTGTTGATATTAACCATTGTTTTATGCCCAACTTTCTTGATATCAAAACAAAGTTGAAAATCAACGTAACAGATTCCATGAACAAGATTTCTTTCTTAGAAATGCACGCCTGTAGAAGTCTCTTCCGATTGTTTGCTTTCCAGCTGACTATAATCTGATTGTCTTCAAGTCCAATGTAAACAAATTCCTGATGGACTGTCCTCCTAAGTAATCCAATTTACAAAATTCCAACTACTTATGTTTACTACGCTATAATCACATTGACTAATGTATACTAATTAACTCTTATCCTCGATTGGCCTCCGGGCCTTGATAAGTGATGACTCCTGTGTAAAAAAAATATTTTACGCGAAGGAGTGTTCTATAGTTTAGAGTCGGAGTAGAATGTACGAGTGGTTGTATTATGTCAGCACAATGCACAGCAATCTGTAGCATGTCTACTTACAAATCTGTTTCTATTCATCGTGACATGCAGTTGGGCACTTTAAGAGCGGGTAACAATGGCGGCGTTTGTGTCTGAGTGTTTCACTTTTCATATTGAAGCTGAATAACTTAGATGAAGACATTTCTAGCCTATGTAAAGGGATGTGCAAAAAGTGGGATGCTAGGGGCGCCCAAACACCGGTCTCTTTTGCCCCTGTTTTTAAAATGCTCTTTTCAGAGGAAGGTAAGATAGGCCTGTGCCCCACCGAGACACCGTTTTTTTTTCTTACACTTGTGCGACTGCCCAGAAAAGGTTCTCTGCACATCACTGCCTATGTCTATTGTTTTATTTGACTTAGTTCACCCCAAACAAACGTGTTGAATCTATCCATTTAGCACTTGACGTTGTCTTGTTTTTAACCTTGAAGTAATATTTTTAGCTCCTTAGATCAAGGGGGTTCATGTATTGTCTAAAGCTATTTCCCCAAAAAGAAAAAGACACATTGCTACTGGGACGTGAGGGGCTACTTTGGATTGGGAGTCAGATTTCTAGGTGGCATTCCAAGTGAGAAATTAGGTTGCAAGATATTTGTTTGAATTACATTTAAATTTCTGGATATTATCAAGTGTTGATATGGAGACGTGAGTACGCACATTTGAAAGCAGAGGTGTGCTCACACGCACATTCTGGATGAATTTGATCTACATTCTTGTGTCCTTTAAAAATAATCGAAATTGTAATTATCACGAAAACAAATAACTGTTTACAATCCAAGGTCAGAAATTATGAATTACCCAATGAAAAATAGAAAAGAAGAGTGTGGTATTTTGATGTCTACAATTCCAGGCATGTTAATTTATGAATACATAATAGATAAATTAAGAGAAAACGGAAGAGTACAGACTGGCAGCGGCGAGCGTGATTGACATCTTTACACACACCAACTAACCCCATACGACTAACGTCTCTCTCTCTCTCTCTCTTCTCTCTCTGCCTCTCCCTTTCTCCCTTTATGTCGATGAACAGGAAGCTTAATCGTAAATAAAACTTATACGTTGATAAATTCGTCTCTGTGTTGATTTTGAGAATAACGGCAAAAGAATTGTCAGGTGCATATATGATTTTAGAAAGCATATGAAGCGCAGCTACAAAATGATATATACAATCAACAACCCAACACGAGTACTGTATCCATTACGGCACAGCTAATAATCCATACAAAAATTATTTACTTTTGGCAATGGTTTCAATAATTTTTATAAAATTTTGCCCTAAGACTCGAATTCTTTACCTTAGAATCCATAAGGCCACCATTCGCCCATGTATGGAGTATTGTTGTCACATTTGGGATGGTGCATCTGCTACTAGTCTCTCGCTCCTAGACAAGGATCAAAAGAGAGTCGCCAATCTGATAGGCCCTGAACTGGCATCTAAGCTTCAGCCTCTGTCCCATCGACGAAACGTTGCATCCCCCTGCCTGTTCTACAAGTATTTTAATGGTGAATGCTCTGACGAACTACAGACACTTGTGCCCCCACGACGTAGATACCCTCGACAAACCCGACAGGCAGCTAAATCTCACCCTCACACAGTAGAGATCCCTATATGTAAAAGATCTTTCTACTCCAGTAGTTTTTTCCCCAGAACCGCTAGACTCTGGAATTCCATTCCAGGTCCCTGCTTCCGAACTGTACTGACAAGTGTAACGTGAACCGACATCTTGCTGCCCAAATCCCAACATAGTGCCCCAGCAGTTGCTGCCCCTGATAGTAGCCCCCTACACCAAAGTGGCAATGTGCCTTGTTTGGGGTGAAAATGTAAAAAAAAAAAAAAAAAAAAAATAGAATCTCTTTCATTACTAAAATCATTTTGGCAAAGAATTTCTTTTCAGTGGTGATGTCATTAACCGCTTCACTGCGTTCTAGTGAAGACCACATATGATATTCTAATGATAATGTTACATATAAGGTTGAAATATATTTACTTATCTGGTTTCCTTTGTCTTTTACACTTGTGTTTGAAAAAAAAAACATTTTTCTTGATCTGTTATTTGTTTTTATTTTTATTTTTTACAAAGGCTAAATGCCATTCAAGGGTGAGGGTTAACTGGACTCCATGTGGATGATGACACAACATCATGATGATTAGTTTTCAAAATATAAGAAGGATCACTGTAGACTTGTGACTACATTTATTTAGTTTGCCTATTTAGGCATCTCTCATTTTTATCATTGCAATTTTAATAAGAAAATATATTTTAAATTATACTTACACACATGTATAATTATATAAAAAAATGTATAAATATTGTAAAAAGTCTACGCGGTCCGAGCAACGTTTTCACATCTTTGTGTTTCGTTAAGCTCCAAAGAAATTCCGTAATCAGAAACAAAAATAAAATTTTCCCAGAAGGCCATCGAAAAAACGGAAGGAACGACTGAAAATGTTAAAACATTGACATTGACGCGTATATATATATATATATATATATATATATATATATATATATATATATATATATATATATATTAGCAGAGAGAGACAGAGAGAGAGAGAGAGAAAGAGAAGAACACAAATTAAAGACTGTAAACATATTTTTATACTAAAATAACACATCATTCACATACACTACTGTTTTGCTGTATCACAGCTCATCGGTTTGGCTACACAAGAAACTACCTCAAGCCAGATTTGAAACTCGACCGCCTCGACGAGAGTCGGCAGCTGCTCTGACGGACATGTGAATTAATAATCTTTAAACATTGTCCAAACGCCTAAGCTCCATTTGTTTACACAAAGAACATCGCTTAATATGCTTGTGGAAGTTTGTTTATCACTTTCCAATATGCGAGGTAGATAGATATATGGAAATAGAAAGATAGATAGATAGATAGATAGAGAGATAGATAGAGAGAGAGAGAGAGAGAGAGAGAGAGAGAGAGAGAGGATGTTTACTAGACATTATCCTCCAATGTCAAGCGTCTCTCTGTACTGGGTTTGTTTCGTCAGGAGAATCTATCATTCCCCTACAAGTAAACTCTGATTAAACATTCAAATAATATATTATTCAAAGCATAAATAAGATTCCGCACCAATACATTGGGTAATAGGTGGAACGAGGCATCATCATCAAATGATAATTTATATAGAAACAGTACGAAGTCGGATAGGCCACTAGACTAGATGAATTCTTGTCCTGAAATCAGGCAAGAGCAGCAAGGAAGCACAAGAAAGATACACTATAACATAATTAACTGGTTAATTTAGAAAAGAAAATCAATATTTTTCTTTTCTTTACTAACTCAATATTTGAGAGATAAAGAGGTCTTTCATAGCCCAATCTAATATCTATGTACCTCATATAGTGATCAATCGTTAGCCCTAGGAAGGAATCCTTTGATCTCTGAGAATTTCCACTACAGTAAAAAAAAATGATACGCAGCAAATTGTTATCGATACATGTCTGATTAAAGGCGATGGAATTTTTATTTTTTAATCATTGTCTCGATTTAAAAATCAACGCCACTCAAAACAAAGAAAATATCGTTAAATCAACAGAAACAATTGCTGTAGACGAACACTAAAGATTAAAAGCGCTTGTAATGGCCAAAAGAAAAAAAAAAAGAACTCTATGATCCATTCTTCGTAAATTATCATCAAACATACGGAAACTTATCCGCTAGCTGAAGACAATAATAATATATAACAAGAGACACTTTCGCTGGCTTTTATAAGACAATAATATATATATATATATATATATATATATATATATATATATATATATATATATATATATATATATACATACATACATACATATATATGCTAATATATATAAATATATATATGCATATATATACACACATATATATGCTAATATATATATACATATATGTATATATATGCATATATATATATATGTATATATATACATATATATGCATATATATACATATATATTCATATGTATACATATATATGCATATATATACATATATATACATATATATGCATATATATACATATATATTCATATGTATACATATATATATACATATATATATACATATATATATATATATAAATGCATATATATACATATATGCATATATACATATATATATATGCATATATATATGTATATATATACATACATATATAATTCTGTGGACCGTCCAGGCTTGCTTGCTTGAAGCTTGTCTTCGATAATCAGGCGACTCCATATTTTAAAAACGGATAAGGCAAGGGCGTATTTTTTGGTTTCGGTTCTTGCTGATGGCACTCACGTCACATATATATTTTTGATTCACTACAATATAATAATCGATACAGAATTATCTTTGTAATAATAATTATAAAATCTGGGTAAATTAGAATCGTATATTGAAGGGTATATTAGGAAAATGCGGAGCGGCCTCCTAGTATAATCATAAAACTCTGTGGACCGTCCAGACATCTTTGCTTGAATCTTGTATTCTAATAAAGCTGTATTTTTTCTGTTTGGTCCACAATTTAATAAATACATAAATTACACTGTTTTACAAATAAATGTTCATACTGAAAATGTACTTACATCCCTGTCTATTCCAGCAGTATTTATATATATATATATATATATATATATATATATATATATATATATATATATATATACTATTTATTCAAAAGAAATATACATTCGATAATTAACCTTATTTGCATATTACATTAAAGCAAATCTGTTGCAATAACTAGCGCGGTGTTATTAATTGTTTGTCGCAATAAAATCCTGTTAATTGTTGTATTTAAAAATAGTATTTAATGTATATTTATTTAATTTAATTTAATTTATATTTAATTTTCTTTATTAATCATTCACAATTGTAGCGTTTAATACCAGAAGTAAATTAATTTATTTAAGTAATGAAAGTTACATTTGATTTGCATAGACAATGATAGGTGTGTGTTATACTTCCCTGAATCCAATATGTGGTCATTTTTCGTAACTAGTTAGGTTATTCAGAGTATCTTAAATAGTATGTAACTAACGCCTCCACGTGGCAATATCTTTCGACCAAGCAATGGCGGGTATGTACAATTAGTGTATAATATAACTTTATGCCTTTGCCCCAAAAACAAATGAAAAAAAAATTAATGAACAATATAAAAAAGAAACAAAAATTGATGATTTGGAATGAAAACTAATATTAAAAATAAATACTTAAATAGAAATGGGTGTTGATCGACGTTTGTTTGTCAAAAGCTTCTTTTTTTGTATAGTTATTTTTTTGCACAAAATATATGCTAAACTATTCCTCAAGTTTAGGAATTAAATTATAGTTTCCATATCTGTACGAAGCTGTATACAAAAATGAAGTTCCAAAGTTTTCATTCTTAGTAAAACCAAGATAAAGAAAGTCGTAGCCAGCAATTGCATTAAAAGTGAAGAAATCGATGGATGTTTTGCGCTTTGGGAGATAATGACTAACGTTACATTTAGAGAGGAAAAACAGAAGATCAAGAAAATTACATTTTTTGTTAATAAGGGAGAGAAAAGGATAAATAATTCAATAAATGTTGTCTGTAATTCTCCGATGGTCTCGTATCATTATTTGATGAATTATTCAATCCAATATTATCACTGGTTGAAATGTGCTCTATGAATTATTAACAATGTATTGGCACTATTGTCTTCATCTTTGATTTTTGGTTGCATTTTTCTTTTATTTCTCGGGGTGGGGCGTGTTCAATTGGATCGTTTCGAGGAATTCAGTCACTGAGGTTCCTTATCGAACTGGTCATTAATTTTCTTGATTTTCTGTAATCATAATTGAACATACCCCCCTAAATCAGTGTTTTCTAATCTTTTTATCTTCATACAACCATTCCAATAATAGTGACGTCACAAGGAAATTTCTCTATAAGTAAATATTTTGCACTTATTCTTTTCGCGTTCATAATACAAGATATATATATTTCTTGTTGTAACCAGTTTAAGAGGTTGACAGACTGCTGAAATAAGGCTGTACTCGTCGAGCAAGTTATTTGGTTTCACACAAATTGTTAACGTACAATTTTATGTCCTCTGACAACTAAATAACTGTTTTAACTTTACCAAATGTATTTTGCAAATATATTCTCTGTTTTACATTAAAAAAACGATGTGATAGTTTGAAATTATTGTAAAACACTCGTCTATCTGAAACCACTGTCAATAATTTTCCCCACTCTTTATCTGTGCCTAAATCAAAGCGTAGATTCCATGAACAAAGCTTCTTCCTTAGAAGTGCACGCCCGTGAAACTATTTTCTGTTTGCCTGTTTCCCACCAGACTACAACTTGGATGTCTTCAAGTCCAACATAAACAAATTCCTGATGAACCACCCCCTTTAAGTAAGACACTTTATCAAATCTCCAATACTAACGATTACTACGATACTATTACATTGATTACTGTACACGCAATAACCCTTATCCCCGAGTGACTTCCAGGCCTTGATAAGCGGTGACCACCAGGTAAAAAAATAAATAAATAAAATTCCAAAAATATTAACGTAAATGTATAAGAATATAAAGGCTAAAAAAATTTTGAACAACGCATTTGCCATTATGTGCAAATACATAGTAATTTCAGTCCATTTATAATTATTTATTGAGGGAACCATGACAAGGAACCCTTGTTGGGAAACCCCGCCCTGAATAATGCTGAGAAAAGAACAGATAACATCAAAAGAAAGACAATCAACTAATATTTAAAAATAAGTGTTTCATATTAAATTCTTAACCGCTCATCAACTTAGCATCATTGCCGGTCAGTTCAAGACACTATAGAAATGTTCAAACATTCAGGACAATGTCTACCAATCATATGTGTACTTTAAATCAACTGGATCTCCCATTAACAAGTTCCTTTGCAAGAACACAATGTAGCATATGAGCGCGTGGGAAACATCAGCAGCAACAAAGGATGGCTGGCTTGCGAAGAGATTAGCAGTGGCAGTAGCCGAAACAAAACACATGTAAATAGGAAGTGTGCGCGAGAAGAATAAGGGGAAAAAGGAGAAAAGGTGCACCACGTGATCGGAGAAAACAAAATCGACGTCGAAAAGAAATTCATCATTGTTTAAAATTATCCGTTTCTCGTTATGAGCATAATCGGGGCGTTACGTTGCGAGCGAAACAGTCGCATTTTCCAAGTAGCGACCAAAAATAAGAAAACTCTTGTAGTTTGGCAACAGTGTTCTTTTGTTCTGCCATAATCTTTCAAAGCTCATTAATAAGTGAAAAATGTCTTTTCAACCTTTATATTTTTTTCTTTTTACTAAAACGAGCAAAATCAAATTATTTAAATAATACAACAAATTTAATAAGACAATATACTCGATTTTTTATGAAGAAATTTGACTGTTTACACGTTTACATTCTAACATAAAATTTGGTGCATATTTAAATTATATTTATGTAAAAAAATATATACAAAAAATATTTATGTATGTATCCGTCAGTGAAGGGAGTGTCATATTCCAAAAATCATGGGGTTTTGGCTAGTAAACGAAAATATTTAGCTGTCAAAGGTCAACTAAAAGTTAAATTGGTTCGCAAAACCTTAGCATAATAAAATAAGTGATCTTCATCGAATCGCGGATGACGTCGAGTATTCCTGCTAGTATAGTTATCAACCTAGAAGGAATGAGAGGAAGGGTTGTCTATGCGTGAAAAATCATCCACACATTCCAACTATTCTTTGCGAACATTAAGGTTCAGTCAAGCGAAGCTCTCGCCTATTGATATTAAAAACAAAGAAGAAAATACAATTATATTGGCTGGGATTATTTCATCATTTATATACAACTCACTGTAGAGCAAATTTCCATAAGCCTGTATAAATTTACATAAGCATCGAAAAGACAACGTTAATAATTACTGCATCATTTTGTCTTAATATATATTCTGCCCAAGACTTTAAAATGATTTCAAAACATTCTATAAATTGTAATATCACTTTAAACAATCTTTATATATATATATATATATATATATATATATATATATATATATATATATATATATATATATAACTACTTAATTTACTCATATAAAATTAATATACGAAAGTATATATTTATGCGTAAGCTTTAAGTATTTACTTCAAAAGTGCTCAATACGTAGGTAGAGCTAGTTAGTAATTTATAAAATATATATGGCGATTAAGCTACACTGAATATTACGCGTTTCATCCACTCATAGGATGGATGAAACGCGGAATGTAGCTTAATCGCCATATATATTTTATAAATTACTAATTTTATTTACTAATTTGTTTCTATATATATATATATATATATATATATATATATATATATATATATATATATATATATATATATATATATATATATATACTATTACTAAGCACATTGAGGTTGACACGATTGGCCCCTATAGAGACGATGCTCTTCTTTTCGAAGAAAATGCTAACAGCCCCGAATGTGAAAGAATCACAAAAATTATCATAAGAGAATTCAAGAGAAATAACTTTAAAGTTGAAATTACCACGAACATTTAAATAGTCCACTTCCTAGATGTCACACTCAACCCCAACAAAGGAATTTATGAACCCTATAGGAAAGAGAATAGTTACCCATCATATGTACACCCCCTCTCTAACCATTCTAAAGCTATAATTAAACATATACCCAGATCTATTAGTAGAAGAATTAGCTCAAACTCCTCATCCAAAGATATTTTCGATAAATACAAATATTTTTACAACAAAGCTCTAGTTAACAGTGGGTTTAAGGAAACAAATTAGAATATATAGAACGCTTAAGTAATACACCCACACCTAGAAAAAACCCGTAAAAGGATAATCATTTGGTTCTCTCCTCCGTTCAACCAAATGGTCAAAACCAACTTGGGGAGAAAATTCATTAATCTCATTAAACTACCCCCCACAGCAACATGCTCCACAAAATATTCAACAAAAATATCATCAAACTGAGCTACAGTTGCGGCAATAACTTAGAAAAGATCATAAAAAAACATAATAATAAAATTTTAAGCAACGACACACAACCCAATTTAGGGAACATGGTAACAAAAACATGCGACTGTATTAATAAATCATAATGCCTCCTTAAGTGAAAATGTTTCACAACTTCTGTAATTAAGACCCCACCACTTTCAAATCCTACATCGGCCAAACTAGTAATACCTTTAAACAGAGATACACAGGCCAAAAAAGCTCTTTCATAAACCCAAATTACATAGAGAAAACATCATTGGCTACATACTACATTGATCTAAAGAGTAAATATTTGACACCTATTGTTGACTGGCACATCCTAAAAAAAGCAAAAACTTGCCAGTCAATAAATTCACCTTGCGTTCTTTGCTTAAATGAAAAACTATTTATCACAAAATTTAAGAATAGGGATAAACTCTTAAATAAGATACAGGAAACCTCCATAAATTGCAGACATTACAAATCCCATCTGCTCTCTCACTTGCAAATTACTCCCCAATAAATTCAACTCCAACACGACCCATATGCAATATCCGACAATTGAACACCTACACATCCCACCCTCCCCGAGTCCAACATTCACGAAATCCAAAACCACACTTTTCCTGAGTAAAACCATGCATAAAAAACATATATATATATATGTATATATATATACACACACACATATATACACATACATGTGTATACATATATATATACATATATTTATATATATATATATATACACATACATATGTATGCATATATATATACATATATCTATATATATGCACATATATATACATATATCTATATATATATACACATATATACACATACATATATATATATATATACATATATCTATAATATAAAGCTGAATGTGTGTGTGTCTGGTCACGATTAGGCTCCTGTATGGTTGACTATTTTAAAAAACCGATTACATATAATGATAGAAGATGTATCGAGACACAGGAATGGGTACGTTGGATCCTGCAGAACGGTGGTTCATTAAAATTGTGGGATCTGCGTTCGCGCCTGGTCCACAAAGTATGGAAATAAAAAAATTAAAAAAAAACGTTTACAAGTTTGTTTTTTTATATAAATGTACATGAGAATACTTTGATAAGTATGCTTTATCTTAAATAGGGATGGTATAATAAAATTGTGGGGTCTGCGTTCGCGCCTGGCCTACATAGAATGGAAATAGACACAAACTTTAATAAATAATTTTCATATCTATCTGCGTAAGTATGCTTTGATAATGATGTTTCAGTTTGAAGAAATATAGTATAATAAAATTATGGGGTGTCTTTCGCGCCTGACCTCCATAGAATGGAAATATGTCACAGAGTTTAACAAGGTTTTTTAATATAGATTCACAGAATATTGTGATAAGTATTTCAGTGTGAACAGGTATGGTATAATAAATTATGGGGTTTATCTATTTTATTTTTACTTTCATAATATTTTGCTTTTGTTTTGATACCCCCAAATTCGAAGCTATCTCTTTACAACCCTTCCTTTTCATAACCTATCATACTTCCATAAATCAGAGTCCATTTTCTGTAGGCTGTTTTTTAAACAAGTCAACGACGGGTACTTTTGCTAGTATATATATACACACATACATAACAACATTCAACAAACCCGGATAAATTCCTAACCTCGTCTCAGATATAAGTATATTAAATTAAAATAAACAAAAAAGGGAATTTCATGAAACACTGACCCCGAAAGTCTCGGACAGGCGGCGAACAACAGTGATAACATCTGTGTAGCTCTAGCTTTAGAACCGAATCCCCTCAACCCACTAACCCTACAAACTCTAACCCCTAACACCAACCGAAAAATGAATAAAGACACCGATAAATAAGTAAATAAACAAATACGAAAATAAATAAACTAACAAAATCAATTTCCACCCTCATGACCCGTTAAAAAAAAAAGAAGCTTTCTTTTGCTAAGTTAATTTTCGCTCTTCATTTAGAATTCTGTTTTCGAAAATAAGGGTTGTAACCTGAAGATGTCTCTTGTTAGTAAATACTAGTAGACTGAATCATGCTCATGACTGTGTAGCAACAAGCTACTGCTTATGTAAAGACAAATTTAAAATCTAATTTGCTCTACTGTTGTATTGAGCACTCTTGTATAAACCTCGCTATATATATATATATATATATATATATATATATATATATATATATATATATATATATATATATATATTAGCGGGGCGGGTGCCCGGCTTTGCCCAGTCGTAAAATATGCTTAAAGATGATATTTTAATTTGTTCAGTTTTCATATACGTTATTATAGAGTCGTGATTTAAAAAGCAAAAAATAAATAAATAAATAAGAAAGAAATTGGAAGTGCCATCAGCTAGAGGCGAGACCGAAAGCAAAACTGTAGCATCCAAAGATGGTGAGCTTAGCACTGTATCAATGTGACACATATCTGAACTGATAAGAAATAAACTAAGATGAATGTACAAAATGTATAACGCTTTTTTTTTTTTTCAATTTTGATCTATTTTTGACCCTTTAAATCTATTTTAACTGGTTAAAGAAAGATCTATAATAGAACGATCTATAAAATAATCCAATCACCTGAAGCCCCTAGCGCCGCTCTGCGGCTTTTAGTTTCGGCCGAGATAGATTTTGAAAATATGGAGAGACAGATATAGTG
>NC_136506.1:15171666-15224166 GCF_053919585.1 Euprymna scolopes | reverse complement strand
TTCTCTATCCAACTCGACCAAAATGCAAAACTTAAGCTAACTTATCAAACTGAAAATATTTGCATAAATGATAAATGATTGATGAACGCAGTGAAATTGGGCAACGGGGGAGGGGATGAACCCGGGATGCAGGTGGTGGTGGGGGGAGTGCTGATGATGTTGTCAATCCACGCTGATCAATACTGAGACTCATTCCTTTATTTTCTTTTTCTTTTTACTTCACAAATCTTGTTATGTGAACAGAGTTCTCGCAAAGCAGTGGGAGACACAACTTAGTTTGCATATGTAGAAATTTGTTGAACCAATATTTTTCATTTGCTTTTGTTTTTCTGGTTTAGATGTGGAGAATATAAGTTAAAACATGTTTCTTTTTGTTTTGGTTTTTGTTTGTTTCTGTTTTATACTGTGTTTTTAAAAAAGAAGAAAGGACGAATAGAAATTTATTAAATTTTTGAACTGGCTCCAATTTGGTGCGGAAATGGTGCTTATATGTATTTTTTTTGTTTTTAGCTCTCTGTTTTTTTCTTCTTTCGATTCGTTAAATTTACATATGGTTAATTTGCTTTTTGCAAAAAAAAAAAAAAAAAAAAAGTGGATCTTATGATGAGCTGAGACAAAAAAAAAAAGTTCAAGGGTTGATATTTTTTTCTATATTTAAGTTTTGATTTTAATTAAAGAGAAGCTTTAAAGCCGAGTGAGGAGAACCGAGAAGATGGCGGGCGATTCAAAACACATTTTTTTTTTTAATGTTTGAATAGCCGTGTATTGATCATTGACGAGAAGAAAAAGGAAGGACGAGTGATTTTCGTTTTAATTTTAAAAATAAAAACTTTACAAATCAACAATCTATCCATAAATAACAGGAACATAAAATTAATATCTTTTAAAGCGATTCGAATTTATTTGCGGATTATGGTAAAAAAAAAAAAATCAAGCATTTATTTATGAGTTTTTTATGAGAGCTGGACGGTACCTACTTTGCTGGTATTTATCTCCCTTCCGGGAAGTGATGGTGATCTTTTTTTTTTTTCACAGAAATCACCACTTATCAAGGCCCGGAGGCCACTCGAGGATAAGGGTTAATGGGTATAGATTAGTCAATGTGATTATAGCATAGTAAACATAAGTAGTTGGAATTTTGTAAATTGGATTACTTAGGGGGACGATTCATCAAGAACTTGTTTACATTGGACTTGAAGACAATCAGATTGTAGTCAACTGGAAAGTAGGCGATCAGAAGAGAGTTCCGCAGGCGTGCAGTTCTAAGAAAGAAACTTTGTTCATGGAATCTGTATTTAGGTTTAGGCACAGATAAAGAGTGTGGGAAACTATTGATAGTAGTTTTGGCTAGACGAGTGTTTTTCGTGAAAGTTTGGACAGGGGATGCATAGACTGAAGCTCAACTGAGCATTTGCCATGAAAATAACGATAGAGCAGAGACAGGCTCGCAACGTCTCTTCTGTACGAAAGAGTTTGCAGGAAAGAGAAAAGGGCATCCCCCATTAAGCTACGAAGTCTATTTTGAACTCTGTCAAGGCAGGATGAGCGACTTCTATCAACTCCTACCCAGATGTAGCAACAGTACTCCATCGTTGGCCGTATCTGGCTTTTATATAGGTAGAGAATTGCATCAGGAGTGATATATCTACTGGAGCGTTAGAAGGATCCCATCATTTTTCCAGCGACCTTGGCAATGGATTTGATATACATGTTCTATTTCAGGTCAGAAGTAAAGGTCAAGCCCAGAAGCTTGTCAAAACATGGAGCCTTCCCAAGACAAGAGCCATTCATTTCAAAGCGACTGACGACCTGGGTATTCGTTTCCGCAAAAATCAACTTTCCTACACCCCTAATTGATGCACTGTGAGAAATATTTAATTTCAAATTTAGAAAGGTACAGATGAGCTGAGAGAGGAGGGGGATAGGAAACTAGTGACCAAGAGAGAGAGAGAGAGAGAGAGAGAGAGAGAGAGAGAGAGAGAGAGAGAGAGGGACGGGGAAAGGCAGGAAATTTGAAAGTTGAAGAGAGAGAAAAAGAGAGAGCCAAGAAAAGAGTGTAAGATATTTGAGGTCAGGAGTAAAGGTCAAGTTGAATAAATGAATAAATCAGTATACATCAATATATATTTTTATATTGTTGTTTTCTTAATCTATACTAAGAATATTAGCAACCTTTCATGTTGTCCCTCTAGTAAACCCCGTTGTCTTTCCAAAAAGAATTATGACAAGAAATATATCAGGGAAACCTATGCCAACAACAGAATCTTCGGATCAATATGATATGATGAAGATCCCTTTCTCCTACTGGAAGAATATATGATACAAGGTCAGAAAGTGAAATTTAAAAAGCAAGCGCCTAAAAAGAAGAGCACTTCGGCATATAAAAAAATGCCTGCGAAACTCCATCGGTATTCCTCGGTAGAGACGTGTCAGGCCCAAAAGGCCCAAAAATGAGTCTTCAATATAATAAGAACTGCACTGTAAACCTAGCTCAAAACACTGTCCCATCGTCGCAATATTACATTCCTGTTACAACTCGTAGTGGTTTTCATCAATTCCGTGTTGATACCTCATTATAACACCCAGTAGCTTCTTTTCAAGAACCGCAATATTGTGGAACGCTCTTCCTGCTTACTGTTTTCCGCCTACCTATAACCGTGATTTTGTTTTCAGTATTGGGGTTATTAAGCGTCTCTTGCATTTGCGATAATCATTCGTTCTTGTTAGGTCGGAGCGCGTGCGATTTCCATATATATATATATATATATATATATATATGATTTTAAGGTTGGTATGATACTGTCTAGTATCTTTTTACTGATATTACCTATGTCGGATGCGCATAAGTCTAATACTGGGTTTATTATTGAAGTCGGGTTTATGATCCTTCAATAGAAACCGAGGGTTAAGTGGGATGTAAACCTCTATTTTATCCTGAATGTTCTTTTTCTCACAATTTTTTAATGCTAACAAGTTAAGTCTAAATAGATCCTCTTCAGTTGCTTTCTCATACCTATTATTAAGTTCAGTTAGAATGAGATTGTTATATGTTTGAAAATTCATACGGTAAATATTCATAGTTTTATCTGCTGGAACCATAAGGTTAGGGCTGCCCACTATATTTTTTTGTTTCTTAACTTAGGGTTTAAATATTCATGCTGTTTTTTTTACTTTTAACCCCTTTACCATGTGTATCAAGTCCATTAAAAAAAATCATAAATTAACATACAAAAGATATAATTCTATGCGTAAATTTTAAGTATTTACTTCACCAGTGCTCAATATGTAAGTAGAGCTAGGTAGTAAGTTATAAAAATATATATGGCAATTAAGCTACACAAAATATTCGCGTATTTTTATGACTGAGTGTATATATATATATATATATATATATATATATATATATATATATATATATATTTTATATCTATTTTATTCTTCTATATTTTTATATCTATTTTATTCTTCTATATTTTAATATCTATTTTATACTTTTATATTTTTATACATATTTAATCTTCTATATTTTTATATCTATTTGATTCTTCTATATTTTTATATCTATTTTATACTTCTATATTTTTATATCTATTTTATTCTTTTATATTTTTATACCTATTTAATCTTCTATATTTTTATATATATTTTATTCTTCTATATTTTTATATCTATTTTGTTCCTCCATATTTTTATATCTATTTTGTTCCTCTATATTTTTATATCTATTTTGTTCCTCTATATTTTAATATCTATTTTATTCTTCTATATTTTTATATCTATTTTATTCTTTTATATTTTATACCTATTTAATCTTCTATATTTTTATATCTATTTTATTCTTTTATATTTTATACCTATTTAATCTTCTATATTTTTATATATATTTTATTCTTCTATATTTTTATATCTATTTTGTTCTTCTATATTTTTATATCTATTTTATTCTTTTATATTTTATACCTATTTAATCTTCTATATTTTTATATCTATTTTATTCTTCTATATTTTTATATCTATTTAATCTACTATATTTTTATATCTATTTTATTCTTCTATATTTTTATATCTTTTTCTTCTTCTATGTTTTAATATCTATTTTATTCTTTTATACTTTTATATCTATTTTATTCTTCTATATTTTACATCTATTTTATTCTTCTATATTTTTATATCTATTTTATTCTTTTATATTTTTGTATCTATTTTATTCTATATTTTTATATCTATTTTATTCTTCTATATTTTTATATCTATTTTATTCTTTTATATTTTTATATCTATTTTATTCTTCTATATTTTTATATTTATTTTGTTCCTCTATATTTTTATATCTATTTTATTCTTTTATATTTTATACCTATTTAATCTTCTATATTTTTATATCTATTTTATTCTTCTATATTTATATATCAATTTTATTCTTTTATATTTTTGTATCTATTTTATTCGTCTATAGTTTTATATCTATTTTGTTCTTCTATATTTTATATCAATTTTATTCTTCTATATTTTAATCTCTATTTTATCCTTCCATATTTTTATATCTATTTTATTCGTCTATATTTTTATATCTATTTAATTCCTCTATATTTTTATATCTATTTTATTCTTCTATATTTTTATATCAATTTTATTCATCTATATTTTTATATCTATTTTGTTCATCTACATTTTTATATCTATTTTATTATTCTATATTTTAATATCAATTTTATTCTTCTATATTTTTATTTCTATTTTATGCATCTATATTTTTATATCTATTTTATTCTTCTATATTTTTATATCTATTTTATTCTTCTATATTTTTATATCAATTTTATTCGTCTATATTTTTATATCTATTCTGTGCTTTTATATTTATATCTATTTTATTCCTCTATATTTATATATCTATTTTATTCATCTATATTTTTTATCTATTTTATTCATCTATATTTTTATATCTATTTTGTTCTTCTATATTTTTATATCTATTTTATTATTCTATATTTTATATCAATTTTATTCTTCTATATTTTTATTTCTATTTTATGCCTCTATATTTTTATATCTATTTTATTCTTCTATATTTTATATCTATTTTATTTGTCTATATTTTTATATCTATTCTGTTCTTCTATATTTTTATATCTATTTTGTTCTTCTATATTTTTATATCTATTTTGTTCTTCTATATTTTTATATCTATTTTATTCTTTTATATTTTATACCTATTTAATCTTCTATATTTTTATATCTATTTTATTCTTTTATATTTTATACCTATTTAATCTTCTATATTTTTATATCTATTTTATTCTTCTATATTTTTATATCTATTTAATCTACTATATTTTTATATCTATTTTATTCTTCTATATTTTTATATCTTTTTCTTCTTCTATGTTTTAATATCTATTTTATTCTTTTATACTTTTATATCTATTTTATTCTTCTATATTTTACATCTATTTTATTCTTCTATATTTTTATATCTATTTTATTCTTTTATATTTTTGTATCTATTTTATTCTATATTTTTATATCTATTTTATTCTTCTATATTTTTATATCTATTTTATTCTTTTATATTTTATACCTATTTAATCTTCTATATTTTTATATCTATTTTATTCTTTTATATTTTATACCTATTTAATCTTCTATATTTTTATATCTATTTTATTCTTCTATATTTTTATATCTATTTAATTTACTATATTTTTATATCTATTTTATTCTTCTATATTTTTATATCTTTTTCTTCTTCTATGTTTTAATATCTATTTTATTCTTTTATACTTTTATATCTATTTTATTCTTCTATATTTTACATCTATTTTATTCTTCTATATTTTTATATCTATTTTATTCTTTTATATTTTTGTATCTATTTTATTCTATATTTTTATATCTATTTTATTCTTCTATATTTTTATATCTATTTTATTCTTTTATATTTTTATATCTATTTTATTCTTCTATATTTTTATATCTATTTTATTCTTCTATATTTTTATATTTATTTTGTTCCTCTATATTTTTATATCTATTTTATTCTTTTATATTTTATACCTATTTAATCTTCTATATTTTTATATCTATTTTATTCTTCTATATTTATATATCAATTTTATTCTTTTATATTTTTGTATCTATTTTATTCGTCTATAGTTTTATATCTATTTTGTTCTTCTATATTTTATATCAATTTTATTCTTCTATATTTTAATCTCTATTTTATCCTTCCATATTTTTATATCTATTTTATTCGTCTATATTTTTATATCTATTTAATTCCTCTATATTTTTATATCTATTTTATTCTTCTATATTTTTATATCAATTTTATTCATCTATATTTTTATATCTATTTTGTTCATCTACATTTTTATATCTATTTTATTATTCTATATTTTAATATCAATTTTATTCTTCTATATTTTTATTTCTATTTTATGCATCTATATTTTTATATCTATTTTATTCTTCTATATTTTTATATCTATTTTATTCTTCTATATTTTTATATCAATTTTATTCGTCTATATTTTTATATCTATTCTGTGCTTCTATATTTATATCTATTTTATTCCTCTATATTTATATATCTATTTTATTCATCTATATTTTTTATCTATTTTATTCATCTATATTTTTATATCTATTTTGTTCTTCTATATTTTTATATCTATTTTATTATTCTATATTTTATATCAATTTTATTCTTCTATATTTTTATTTCTATTTTATGCCTCTATATTTTTATATCTATTTTATTCTTCTATATTTTATATCTATTTTATTTGTCTATATTTTTATATCTATTCTGTTCTTCTATATTTTTATATCTATTTTGTTCTTCTATATTTTTATATCTATTTTGTTCTTCTATATTTTTATATCTATTTTATTCGTCTTTTTTATATCTAGTTTATTCATCTATATTTTTATATCTATTTTATTCGTCTATATTTTTATACCTATTTTATTCTTCTATATTTTTATATCTATTTTATCCATCTATATTTTTATATCAATTTGGTTCTTCTTTATTTTTATATCTAATTTATTCTTCTAAATTTTTATATCTATTTTATTTGTCTATATTTTTATATATATTTGTTTGTTCGTCTATATTTTTATATCTATTTTATTCTTCTATATTTTTATATCTATTTTATTCTTCTATATTTTTATATCTATTTTGTTCTTCTATATTTTTATATCAATTTTATTCTTCTATATTTTTATATCTATTTTATTCTTCTATATTTTTATATCTATTTTATTCTTCTATATTTTTATATCTATTTTGTTCTATATTTATATCTATTTTATTCTTCTATATTTTCATATCAATTTTATTATTCTATATTTTATATCTATTATATTCTTTTATATTTTTATATCTATTTTATTCGTCTATATTTTTATGTCTATTTTATTCTTCTATATTTTTATATCAATTTTGTTCTTCTATATTTTATATCTATTTTATTCTTCTATATTTTTATATCAATTTTATTATTCTATATTTTATATCTATTTTATTCTTCTATATTTTTATATCTATTTCATTATTCTATATTTTTATATCTATTTTATTCGACTATATTTTTATATCTATTTTGTTTCCTCTATATTTTTATATCTATTTCATTCTTCTATATGTTTATATCTATTTTATTTATCTATATGTTTATATCAATTTTATGCATCTATATTTTTATATCTATTTTATACTTCTATATTTTATATCTATTTTATTCTTCTATATTTAATATCTATTTTATTCTTCTATATTTAATATATATTTTATTCTTCTATATTTCTGTATTGTATCCTTTATAATTTATCCCCTCGCCTTTATTGTTTGATTATAGTATTATCACTAATAATTTATACTTCATTATAACACTAATATTATTTCCGATACCTATTCTGTAATATGCCGACGTAGCATTAATTCCTATTTCAAATAAAGCCCTTCTCTAGTTATAACCCATTAATGCATATGAATAAATAAGCATCTTTTTTTAGCTCCCTTTCCTATATTCTTCCCGAGAGTTTAATCACACGTATTGAACACACATATTGAATCTACCATCACCTCATTATATAATAAAGCTATAATCCTCCTATATATAACAAAGATCACTTTAGTTACCCCCACCCCCATGCAGTCTCAATATTTAATCTCTCGTTGCACAATTATTTCACTCCTAATGCAAATCTAGCTGGACATCGCATTCCTATTGTGTTACCTAGCATCTTTTCTCCTCTTCTGATGAGAAGCGTTAAGCTTCGAAATACCATGGTATAAAGAGTTCTTACTTATCGTACACCCCTAATTGATGTATCATCATTATTGAATAAATGAATAAATCTGTATACATCCGTATATATTTTAAATATTGTTATTTTCTTATTCTACTGATACTCTTTATATATATATATATATATATATATATATATATATATATATATATATATATATATATAAAGAGAGAAAGGGTATCAGTAGAATAAGAAAATAGCAATATTTAAAATATATACGGATGTATACAGATTTATTCATTTATTATTCATTATATATATATATATGTATATATATATATATATATATATATATATATATATAATCGAGATAAGACACTGATTAGAAATCAGATGAAAGATCCTGATAGATATTACTTGAAGTAATACTTTCATTTCAAAACCGCATTTCATTTCCTCTGATGATATGCGCCTTTATTGAAAATCCATGGATTAAGGAAATCAACATAACCCCTTCTACATATTCCTTTTGTCAAACAGTATATTCTTAATTCGAATATATGTGTCTATATGTTGTTTTTTCAGAATTTAAATATAACCACTAAACTTTATATATATATATATATATATATATATATATATATATATATAATGTCTAAGAAAGTTAGGATACAGGCATATATATAACTGAAAGTATATATATATATATATATATATATATATATATATATATATATATATATATATATATATATATATAAAGATGGCGGAAGTGAGAAAGCATAGCTTTGGAAGTTTTTACCCGAATACGATGTTCAGCATGTTAAAAATACACCTTTCGTTGTAAAAATCTAATGGAAAAACATCTTACGAAGTTAGTGGGGACAGGATATTTTTATGGACACATAAATCGTAAAAATGCCTTCCCACTAATGAAACAGCTGTAATGGAAAAAAAATCCAGGAAATAAACGAAGGTTATAAAAGAAGAAAACGTGAGTCTTTGAATTTTCAACATAATTTTGCACTATATATATATATATATATGTATATATATATATATATATATATATATACAGAGTGCCCCCCCAAAAAAAGCTAAATGGAGGCCATCTAGAACATATGCTGTAGAACGGAGAAAAAAGGTCAACGACCCTAGTGTTTTGATGCGATTTTTTTAATATAATGAACTAGTTATGACCAAAGTTTCATTTCATTCGGACAAAACACTAAGAAACAGGGCCTAATTAGAGTTGGGGCCCGTTTTTTATGTCACCCTGTATGTATATATATATGAACTAAAATGGACGAAAAAATTAACGTCGTACAGATCGCCTAAGTGGAAATGTCTGCCGCTATTCCTTGCCAAATAATATGTACTAAACAAATATCCTTTTTCGTTCATTGCTTAGTTTTCGTTCAAATCAATTTTTCAACAGATAAAGAAATCGTGAATTTCTAATGGCATAGCACTCAGACATGGATTAATCGCGTTGAGCCCTTAAGCTCATATAAACACGAACACATCTAATTTGAATAAAGTGGATTCATATACAAAAAAATAAATCATTCATTGAAATGTTTTCCTGGTAAATTTCAATTTAAGATGAAACCGATGGAATAATTACTTCCCTTGTTGTCAAGGCATTTTACAAATATACTTGCGAATGTATGTAATAAGGCTAATATGCCGTCAAACAATAGCTCAAACTATAATTTCTGCACTGATCAGGACCAAAGAGTATTTCATCATTCTAAAAATAGCTTTTATTGTTTCGCGTCAATTCACTCTTTTCTTTTTTTCTAGTATGGTAAAGGGAGGCTATTTTTTTTACTCATCACAAACGAAAACTAACAAAGGCAGTAGTAACTTGGAAATTGCCTAGCTATGTATGCAAACCGCGATGTGATTGCTACGAACATTGAAAAGCAAATAGCTACAGTTGCTACGCTTTTTCTTTCTCTGTTGTTTTTGTAATTCGCTTTCCACTTCTATCCCAAAAAGAAATAAGTTTTTGCAGCAATGTGTTAACCACGCAAAAATATTTATCCACTAAACTCTAAAACTTCTAGTCACATAACACTGAAATTATCAGGAAAGATAATTATATGCCAAAGATGGTTTATAACGAGTAAAATGTTTGTTTGGATGGATGAATAATGCGTAAGGAAACAAGTTGAAATGCAAAATGGTCATTTCAACTTGTCGAAATTTCTATTAGTTTGCGCATGCGTAAACTAATCATAGCTTTAAGTTGTTTAATTTTATAACTTTATTTTTTATCTGTTTGGTTAGCTCAAATGTGGTTCAATAGCTAAATGAGGGGATATGGCTGGATTTCTAAATGTTTTGGTTTCGATTCTAACTGAACTTATTATTTTTTAACTTTTGAAAGTGATACTATATATATATATATATATATATATATATATATATATATGAGCAAACAGTTAATAAAATATGTTAAAAAAACACTTTGAAATGAGTTAAAAACATATTTAATCTGAAAAGGAAACACTAGATAAATGGATAGCCCTTAATCCGCGGAGTTTTGAAGAAATACTCTCCTTCTCATCAGAGGGTAGGAATTAGCAAAATGCAGGATCGGATTTTGCATGCAGAAGTATTTGATGAAACAACAAGTAAGTCAAAGATCTTATGTGAAAACAAAATAAGTTAAGCAGAGGGAATATGGTAAAGAAAAAGGTGATTAACCATGAATGGATAGTCTGGTGGAAGATAAAAAATTCAGTGACGGTAAAATCAAAATGTAAAACTTCAAGAAAGTTAACAGAATTTCCATGTGTACAAGTAAAATCCAAAGACATCCCGTAATTGGAAGAAGATGGTCCATAATAATCCAAAGGCAAAAATCCATGGAATAATTCACAAACATGTGTACAAGGAAAAAAACAAATATTAATAAAAGAAAAATAAGATGTGCTTTTCACTCTACTTCCGAGACATAACTATCTCTCTCTCTCTCTCTCTCTCTCTCTCTCTCTCTCTCTATATATATATATATATATATATATATATATATATATATATATATATATATATATATATAGAGAGAGAGAGAGAGAGAGAGAGAGAGACACATATATATATAGATATGTAAACGGTAATGAAAAATAAAACATATATATATATGTATATATATATATATATATATATATATATATATATATATATATATATACATATATGTATGTGTGTGTTATCGAAGAGGAAATCTTTAATAAAGCAAAACTTATCAAGATAAAAAAAAGCTCAACATTATTTAAAGTATTAAACAATAATATTAAATAAAAGATGAGCAATAAAAGTTATGAATAACTTTATTATATCATCAGGACAATAAGGAAAAATTGAGGGTAAAATTAAGAAAAACTCTCTAGGCCATGGCATTTCAAAGCCAAAAGCTTCTCATCAGGAGAAGAGAAGGGCCAGAATTGTATAAAATGCAAATATAGTAAAAACAAAAAACTGGCGTGATGCCATTTAGATGTGAAATTAGAATTACGGCATAGTAATTAAAAGTAGAAACAGCATATATAGGTAAATCGGAAGGGTAGCATATATGTAAGTAATAGCAAAAAAACCCTACTATTTACAATATAATCCTATTTCTGTCAACTTCATTTCTTATCTAAAAGTCAATAAGCCTGTTTTTTTTTCTATCTTTGCATTTTGTATAATTCTGACTCTGCTCCTCTTTTGATGAGAAGCTTTTAGCTTCGAAATACCATGACCTAAAGAGTTTTTTTTCTTAATTTTTCCATTAACTTTTCCTTTTTGTTCTAATTATATTATAAATTTATATATAACTTTCGTGTGTGTGCATAGATTATCATATAATGTGTATATCACTCTGACTAACGTTAAAAACATTTAAATATAAAAAAAAAACATTTAAATATAAAAATGTTTTATTTCAACGTTATTTAACGCGGTTAACGGTAGCCGAATGGATACGGTATTTGCTAATCAAGCCAGAGAGGGCTTGTGTTGCCGGGTTCGAATCTATCGACTGGTGTTAATCGTGACACCCTGCACTGAAGATTTCCGAAAGTATGAAAGACTAGTGTCTGTAGGTATTTAATTATTATAGTAAATAATTATATATATATATATATATATATATATATATATATATATATTAGGTTGAGGCAAAAAATAATATTGTTTGACATGAAGCTGAACGAAAAAAAAGACATAATTTTTGCACCAATAATATATATATATATATATATATATATACATATATATATATATATATGTGTGTGTGTGTGTGTGTGTGTGTATTCAATAGAGGATTTGTTCTGTAAATATAGTAAGAAATCTACATGGATTATAACTTATTAAGCGTATCTTCCGACTAGTAAGGCCAGGCGCCCCCTGCTAATAATAAAACAAAAAGGATCTATTCAGGAATAAAGAGTTGTATATTTCCCTATCTCTGAGTATCGTAATGAATAAATTGATATTGGCGTATTGGCTGTAAAATCTATTTAATCTATGTAATTATAAAACTCAAATGACATTGTAACGAGTGATGTAACCCACTTTCCGGTTTACGATATCCGGTTTCGCATGCAATATGTAACTTTACACGAATAAGGAGGATTTTTCTTTTTCATGTTTGAATGATCCGTCCGTGATTTTTCATTTTAATATACTTTCATAGAAATGTTTCTGATGTAACAACGTAAACAAATAAACACAAATCGCTTCTTTTGCAGATTTTGACCTGCGCACTGAAATATTAACGTTATTATTTCGAAATGATTATTAACATGGGAAGGGTGGGGGTGTTTTGCAACTCTTCTTTATTACAACTATACTGTCGTTATTTTCTTACAACTAAAAAACTTTAACCCGTTGACAAGCATAAGAAGAATTGTAGTAAAGCCAAGACTACTACTACTACTACTACTACTACTACTACTACTACTACTACTACTCTCTATCCGTCCCTTTTCCTTCCTTTCTTCCTTCTTTTTCTTTTTGTTTACATTTCTAGATACAAAATAGTTGTGTGAGAACGGTGAATTTGTTGACACATTTACTAATCCGTTTCAATATTAGTTTTATTTTATTTTATTTATTTAGGTTTTATTTTTTTGCTTCCGGTTTTATTAATTAATTTTTTTTAGATTTTAAGTTTCTATAACTTGGTTGAAGGATACCAAAATGGGTTTATTTCTTATATTTCTCATCGGTAGGTTCATGTGCGTTTTTGCTGCTAAATGACTTTCGTCGGCGTCCGATTCGTAGGAAAATCATGTTTAATTTTCGATGTTTAATCGATTATTCAGAAAAATATGTAGCGTTACACGAATAGGGAGGATTTTTTTTCCATGTTTTAATGATCCGTCCGTGATTTTTCATTTTAATATACTTTCATAGAAATGTTTCCGATATGTCAAAAAAAAAAAAACTATTTTCTTTACGTCACAAGTGGCACGTTTATACATGGATCCCATAGCTAATATAACATACTGACCCAACGGGTCATGCGTAGTCTAGTATATACTAGAATTTTGGCGAGTCCATAGCGTTCATAATTTTAGCTAATTAAAAGGAATAATAAATGCTACAATAGAGCCCCCCCCCAGAAAAATGATGTGATGCTCTCCCCTACCTTTCCGTGTAGTAATAAATAAAATGCGAACTTTTATTACAAAAAATTCCCCCTACTTGTGTTTACTACGCTATAATCACATTGACTAATGTATACCCATTAACCCTTATCCTCGAGTGGCCTCCGGGTCTTGATAAGTGGTGATTCCTGTGTAATAAAAAAAAAAAACAAAAAGACACACAAAGTGTAAAAATGGTTACTTAATTCGAATTAACAAGAAAAAACGTTTCATGTGTCATAAAACAAAACGCAAGGAGATTTCGTTGCTTTACAGATGTCTCCTCATTGTATTGATTTTTTATGGACATCATCTACGTAACAATAAGAAGAGCACTACAATATCATTCAACGTATAATTCTTGTTTCGTTGTAGTTGCGTCTTTTCATTTTGACATCTCATAACGATGCTAGAGGCAAAATTATTTTTCTTTTCTTTTTGTAAAAAACTATTAGTTAATAAAAGAATGTCGAGAATTTTTGGGTTTTTTCTTTCTTCATTTTTTCGGCACCTTCATTTTCAAGATGTTCAAAATCAGCGTTAAGGGAATAATTTAATTTTTTTTTTTTTTAAATGGATGCCAACATTTCGTTTAAAGAAGATTCGTTTCAAAAGTTTTGTCTTCTTTATTTTATATTTACAAGATTACAAAAAAATAAAAATAAATAAATAAAAACAATCATTCTATTCATTTTCAACCTAAGGAACATATTTTTTAAAAAAATTCGATACATACAAATAAAACTATGCAGCCATGACACGTACACATATTGCCGACTCACGTGCCGAGTCGCATCAATATTTAAGCTGGTAGCATGAGCGTCACGTCACGGAATAAAATGCATATATATGCATCGCGATTAAAGTTGAAATTTTGAAGGAACCTTTCTTATGATAAGTGCAGAGAACTACGTATTACAGTATCTAATCGATGCACGGTTAGGTATTCATATCGATTAGTCACCCCAATACCACACTTACTCTTCAGGTTTTCAAAGACACTACTGAGCCAACCTAGCTGAAATTTCGTATGGACTTTTATTATGATAAGGTGCAGCGAATTAAGTATTATGGTATCCGTTCGGTGCACAGTTAGGGATTGATAAGGATAAACAGAAATTAGTTTCCTCAATTCCTTTACTGTAGAAAGTTTCTCAGAAAGTACTAGTCTGATCTGACTGAAATTTTGCATGGAACGTCTTATGATTAGGTGTAGCGAGTTAAGCATTATGTGATCCGTTCAATCCAACAAAATTAATAGGAACTTTTAGGAATTAGTATTAAACATAAAACTGAGCACAAATTTAAGCATATTCAACCATTAATTTGGCATAAAGCTCTAATTCTAAGCCAACAGTCTGTAAGTTTTGTCCGTTTTTAACGGGCTAAAAAGTCTATTAATTTATATATTGAGATAAATAAGAAGGAGCAAAAAGTAATATTTGGTTGAACAGAAAATATATTGGTTAATTACACTGTAAATCCAGCTGGCACCTCAGTGGCTGGACTTTGCCAGCAGTTTGTGTAAATATCACCAAGTTTTATAATTGCATTTACTGAGGATAGCGTTTGTGAGTGGTGGTGTAGGTAGTGGGTGGGTCGTGCTGAATTCTTGCCAAAAAAATAAAAACTTTCCATAATTCTTCGTTACCCAAGCAAGAAAAAGTTGGATTAATGATCAACCGAAATGTCAGATGACGTATATCAACCATTTGAGACATGGACGACTCGCATTAAAATCAGTCATACTAGCAAGATTTAGATGTAGAACGTTGGCATCAGAATTGATGTATAAGTTTGGGAACTGGCGAGGACTGGAAATATCCTTGATAGAGGAGTTAGTCAAGCAGGTGATGGCAAGGTGGGTCTGCAGATGCTGTTCAAGGAAAAGGGGTGAAAATACATTAGCAGAGCAACAGCACAAGTTTTTTTTTTAATTAGGATGCCACTTTTTTTTACAAAAGAGCCTCCACTCATGTCCAGAGGCCACTCGAGGATAAGGGTTAATAGGTAAACATTAGTCAATGGCATTATAGCGTAGTGATCATAAGTAGTTGAAGTATTGTAAATTGGATTACTTAGGGGGACGGTTCATCAAGAACTTGTTAACGTTGGACTTGAAGACAACTAAGTTGCAGTCAGCTGGAAAGCAGACAAACGGAAAAGAGTTCCACAAGCGTGAAGTTCTAAGAAAGAAGCTTTCTTCATGGAATCTACATTTAGGTTTAAGCACGGATAAAGAGTCTGGGAAAATATTGATAGTGGTTTTGGTTAGACGAGTGTTTTTCGAGAAAGTTGGGCGAGGGGGGCCATAGATTGAAGCTCAGACGAGCATTTGCCATGAAAATAACGACAAAGCAGAGACAGGCTCGCAAGTCTTTTCTGTGCGAAAGATATTGCAGGGAAGGGAATGGGGCATCCCCCGCTAAGCTACGAAGTCTATTTTGAACTCTGTCAACGCAGGATAAGCTGTTTCTATCAGCTTCTGACCAGATGTGAAATAAGAATTACGGCATAGTAATTAAAAGTAGAAACAGCATATATGGGTAAATCGGAAGGGTAGCATATATGTAAGTAATAGCAAAAAACCCCTACTATTTACCATATAATCCTATTTCTGTCAACTTCATTTCTTATCTAAAAGTCAATAAGCCTGTTTTTTCTATCTTTGCATTTTGTATAATTCTGACTCTGCTCCTCTTTTGATGAGAAGCTTTTAGCTTCGAAATACCATGACCTAAAGAGTTTTTTTTTCTTAATTTTTCCATTAACTTTTCCTTTTTGTTCTAATTATATTATAAATGTATGTATAACTTTTACCTTTATTTTTCATTTAATATATATATATATATATATATATATGTGTGTGTGTGTGTGTGTGTGTGTGTGTGTGTGTGTGTGTGCATAGATTATCATATAATGCGTATATCACTCTGACTAACGTTAAAAACATTTAAATATAAAAAAAAACATTTAAATATAAAAATGTTTTATTTCAACGTTATTTAACGCGGTTAACGGTAGCCGAATGGGTACGGTCTTTGCTAATCAAGCCAGAGATGGCTTGTGTTGCCGGGTTCGAATCTATCGACTGGTGTTAATCGTGACACCCTGCACGGAAGATTTCCGAAAGTATGAAAGACTAGTGCCAATAGTGCTCCATCATTGGCCGTACCTAGCTTTAATATAGGTAGAGAATTGCATCAGAAGTGAGATATCTACTGGAGCAGTAGAAGGATACTACCATTTTTCCAGTGGCTTGGCACCGGATTTGCTAAAATAGTTCAGCTCAATTGCAAGCTGTCAATAAACGTTGTTAAGTTTTAGAAAAACATAATGAGCCTGTTAAATGTGCAATTAAACAACTTGTTTTTTTTTTTTTTTGTATTTTTATAGCAAGAATTTGTATTGAAATAGTAGAAACCGCATGAACCGTCGGTCACAACAACTACCACTCTTAATTCTAATTCAATTAGAATCTTACAAAACTAAACTCTTTGTCATCATCTATATATTAATACCGTAGGGCCTCATTTGAGATGAGGATTGGTTATTCGTATTATTTGTATTCTTCGGACTAGTGTTCTCATCTTGAGTGTCATTTTCACGGCGTTTCGATCGATGTAACATTCGACCTTCTTCAAGTGTATCTTGTAAAACTCGGGAATGTTTCTGTTGAACTCGGGGATTCGGACGGAATTTCGAGCCTTTTATTTACTTAATGGGGATAGCATGTTCTCGTTTTGATTATTAAATAAAATCTAAATTTAGTCTTGATATCTTGGGAACAAAGAGACATCCTGAGATTGGAATTTAAATGTCATTCTCTTTTTTTATGCTAGAGATTTAAATATTATAAAATCAGCTCGGACAAAGAAACAAAACACATTCCTAAGTATAATCCTATTTCTTTCTTTTGGCGTTACTCTTTGCTATTTTCACTAAATAATGACAAAAATAAAATGATAAAAAATACTTATGAATATACGTTCTTATTTTTTGGAAGATTTGCCCGTTCAATCCGCGTGTTTAGCAGTGTCAATGCTATTTTAAAACTTGTGCATGACAGACCACCGGCGCGTCTGTTTGGTGGGTTGGCGGTAAAATCCTTTCATGGAAGCACCCAAAAATATAACATGTTTATCACTGGGAAAGCTATTTTAAACTTTATCGAACGGTTTGACAAACATGTATAAAGAGAGAGCATCTTATTTCGATAGATGACCGCATCAAAAACAAGATCTTTTATGCCCGGAGGCCACCCGAGGATAAGGGTTAACGGGTGTACATTAGTCAATGGGATTATAGCGTAGTAATCATAAGTAGTTGAAGTATTGTAAATTGGATTACTTAGGGGGACGGTTCATCAAGAACTTGTTTACGTTGGACTTGAAAACAATCGGATTGTAGTCAGCTGGAAAGCAGACAAACGGAAAAGAGTGTCGACATTTGAAAAAAGTCGACATTTGAAAAGAGTGTCGACATGTGTCGACATTTCTATATCGAAATTTAGACGTCCCTAATCATGCGCTGCCCAGGATTCATTAATATTATTTTAGTATATTTTTTTTTGTTGGCACATTTTTAAGTTCTACACAGAAATAAATAATCAATAGTTTGAATTCTTTTTTGATAACTCATTGTTGATACAGCTTTTTATTCCAGTAGCCTCTTTCTGGGAACAGCAGGATTGGGGAAATCTCTTTCATGATGACTGTTTCTCTCTATTTATAATCTTTATATATTTAAGATCAAGGTCAGTAAGCACTTCCGGCGATTCTACACGATTAGGACGGAATTTTGTAGTCCATAAATTGAGTTTGCAAATAAATAAAAAACAATCGTTTCTACATTATTTTGTCAATTCTAATAAATTACAATAGTAGCTTCCAAATTATGCAGTCGAAATTACCTCAATATTACTGAATTATTAAAAAAAAAACTTAATCGTGTAAACAGGTTAAAAACTGCGGCCATCTTCTTTAAATCGAAAACAAAAAAATACCTCCTTTTTCTACTCTCCTGTGTCTTACGATCGTTCCCATCAAATTCTATCCTTTATTTTTTATAATAGATAATTTTCTACCTTATCGATTTTCGTAATTTTTGGATATAATCATCTTAAAAATAGGAGGAATACGTAGATACCATTTTTTTTTTCATGTGAAATTCGGTATTTCGATCTCTAAAATTTCGTCCTGATAGTGTGGAGGCGCCGCATTTCTTGTTTTTGCTATAATCATTCGCAATTATTAGTTCCTTACATCAAGTGGATTCACGCCATGTCTGGAGCTATTTCCATAAAAACATAAATACGAAATGGCAAACTGATTAAATTAGAGGGGAAAGAAATGGCGTATTTTGTGAAAGAATAAAGTTTTCTAATTCGGAGAAGAGAGTAAAATAAACATTGGTTTAGTTGAAAATATTTAGTATGTAGATGTATGTACATAAGTCATTTGTTTCGAACAAATGCTGTTGTTTTCTTTTTAAATTTGTATTCGTTTTTGTTTTTGTTGTTTTGTTTTTGTTGAAACCCATCAATAGAAATTAGCTTCGACAAATGTTCTCAAATATTCACAAGAAAACATTAAAAAAAGAAAGAAAATGTATCATGATGTTTAATATTAAATGACTTAATACAAAACCTGAAGTTAGAAAGAAAAATAAACTGGCAAAAATATATATTCTGCTGAATCAGTGATACACAACTGCATAAACACACTTTCATACTAAATTTTTATAGAAATTGCTCGAGACAGGGCATGAAATCACTTGAAGCTAATAAGAACGAACAATGATATCGCAATCACAGGAGATGACTATTGACTTCAGATTTGAAAAGACCAAAACTGTAGGTCGGCGGAAAAGAGCCAGCAAGAAGAAAAATCCGTAAGTCTGCAGTACTTGGAGAGAAGCTATTTTAACAGGAAGCCGTATTACAACGAAATATTAAAACAGTGAATTGATGGAGACCACGAGTCAGACGAGTTGGAACAATGGAAGCAGTGAATAGATTAGAGAATTTGGAAGAACACATGTAATGATATGAGTTATTGAAAAGACTGAGACTAGCAACAACACGTCTGTGAAGAAGATAGAGAGAGCCGATTTTACGAGAAGCAAAAAAAGTAATGGATTTAATATATGAACGCTTACGAAGAATTTGATGAGAAAGAAAGGCCAAGAAATTTCAGAGTTGATTTCTCATCGAGAGCAGAGTTTTTCATAGGAATCTCATGAAATAAAGGGACTTGCATTTGATTAAAATACAATAGTTGAGTATTGACATGATTAAATGAAACAAGCTATCTCTTGTTCCAATCGATAATTATATTTATTTAAATAGACTACCTATAAACAGTAGTGACGTGCAATAACGTAATATATCAATAACATAATATACTAATAACGTAATATACCAATAACGTAATATATCAATAACATAATATATCAATAACATTAATTACCAATAACGCAATATACCAATAACATAATATACCAATAACGTAATATATCAATAACATAATATATCAATAACGTAATATACAAATAACATAATATACCAATAACGTAATATATCAATAACATAATATACCAATAACGTAATATATCAATAACATAATATAACAATAACATAATATATCAATAACATAATATACCAATAACGTAATATATCAATAACATAATATATCAATAGCGTAATATACAAATGACATAATATACCAATAACGTAATATATCAATAATATAATATACCAATAACGTAATATATTAATAACATAATATACCAATAACGTAATATATCAATAACATAATATACCGATAACATAATATATAAATAACATAATATACCAATAACGTAATATATCAATAAAATAATATACCAATAACGTAATATATCAATAGCATAATATACCAATAACGAAATATATCAATAACATAATATACCAATAATGTAATATAACAATAACGTTCTATACCAATAACATAATATACCAATAACTTAATATACAAATAACATAATATACAAATAACGAAATATATCAATAACATAATATACCAATAACGTAATATACAAATAACATAATATACCAATAACGTAATATACAAATAACATAATATACCAATAACGTACTATATCAATTACGTAATATACCAATAACATAATATAACAATAACGTCATATATCAATAAAATAATATAACAATAACATAATATACCAATAACATAATATATCAATAGCATAATATAACAATAGCATAATATACCAATAAGGTAATACATCAATATACTTGTTTCATCAGGATCAAAGTCTGGAAACGCACTGGAAACAGAACTAACCCTATGCAGGTGTTATCGACTTCCGCCAAAGGAAGAAGTTCCATGGGAGTATGAAATTCAGAAGCAAACCCCAGTCGCATGTATGTCCCTGTTAGGTGAGATAACAACGTTAGGTTTTTACACCTTTTGAAAGGAGGTGTCGACGTCCATCTACGTACAGTGCCTGTAATTCCCAAATTAATCACCCATTTTAGTACTGGCCAAGCTCAACATTGCTTAACTTCGGTGATCTAACGAGAATCGATATGTAAACATGATTGTGTCGTATCAAAATTTGATGTTAAATTAAATGCTATTCAGATTCAACTTTGAAAATCCCACAAGATAATTTTATATGTTAGATGATGAATATTTTTTTATATTTAAAATGCAAATATTGTTTTCATATTGATTTTTTTTTCTTTTATCATAGCCATGTGTATAGATTGAAAAGATCTTCGATAAAATAATTTGTGTCTGGATTTTACTGATCTAAATGGATAAACGTATATGTACATATTAGTATATTTAGGCAGCAATTTTTAATTCAAACAGACATTATTATATACAACGGAGATACTTTGCTTTATGATTCTTTTATCTTGTTTTCGAGTTAGCGCATAATCATTTTTATATCGTAATCGAACATATTAATGAAAGTGCCATAGTTATCAAGAGCGCTTTTTATTCGACTGCGAATCATCTTCAGGTGGAATTTATGAAGTTGATGAAGTGAAAGTGAATAAGAATGAAAATAAAAAGTGATGAGCAAAATAATAACTTCACTAACTATAGAGTTTCATTGATGATTTCGATTTTGATATAAAAAAGATACGAAAAATCGAAAAGAATAAAGAATCGCAAAGCAAAGTATATTCGTTGTATTTAATAATGTCTGCTTGAATATATATATATTTATTATATATACATACATATATATATATATATATATATATATATATATATTTGTAGTTATCGACATACAGTACTGTTTCGTTGTATCACAACTCATTGGTGCCGCTAGACTAGCACCCTCTCCCAAGCCGAGGCTTGAACCTAGAACCATCTCTTTGACAGTCGGCAGTTCTACTCATCGACCCACGGGAGCGGTGCACACAAATAACTTCGACAAGCTAACAAACATTTGTCCACCGCTTTTATAGTGCTCAAACCGATGTTTACAAACAAACAGCGAGCCACGCATTTGTGTGTGTGAATGTATGATTACCCACATTAAAACACGACCATATATATATATATATATATATATATATATAAACAAATTTTTACTATTTCAATTATTACAATTTTCATTATTTCAGCTGTTTTGTGAACTTTCCAATCGGATTTTTGAAAACTTTCCAATCGGATTATATGCATCATTTAATTGGACGTATTTTGGAATATATTCTATCTAAAGAACTATTTTGCATTTTGGATCAACTCTAGGGGCATTTCATTCAAGCTGGAATATTATGCGCGGTGTATTTTTATATTAGTTTTTTACATATCCAATATTTTTTCATTTTTTTATTTGGCAATTTATAACTACAATAAATTGCGGTTTCACTTAATGCCTTAACTAACAAATTCTAGCATTGCTACAAATATAATTTGCTGATTTCTTTATGTCCTCATATGAGACGAATATTAAGAATAGCATTCTTTGAAACTCCGCGGAATAAGGACTTTGAAAATTGTTTTTTTCGAGTATTCAGTCGAACAATAAATTTTGATTGTAAAGTTCAACTTACAGTTTTAATTTTCTTTCTCTCTTATATATATATATATATATATATATATATATAAGAAGAAAGAAGCAACCTTAGTAGAAGTTAATGTCCCTAATGATGATGGGTTAAACAGAGCTGAGATAGAAAAGATAAGGAAATATGAAGTCTTATGTATGACATGAAAAGAAACTGGAATCTTGGGTAGATTTCTATAATCCCAGTAATTAAAGTAGCAAATGGATTCATAGCAATCAATTTCAAGAACTACCTGGCAACTATACCCGGTGAACCAAGTGTAAGAGAGATTCAAATAACTGCACTCAAAGGGACGGTCAGAATCTCATAAAATATATTTCAGTTGGAATATTTGAGTTAGCGCGTGAATGTTTGACATCCAGTAGGATGCCCCATCATCAGCTGGAACAAACAGATAAGAAAAAACGTGTGCGTATGTGTGTGTATGTGATTTATATATTTGCACTTCCGAAACTCCTGCACTTATTGCATATGACACCATTTTCAATGTCTCATAAAGTATTCTTGTTGCCTCGGGTATAATTTTCAGTCATAAATAAATAAACTATATATATATATATATATATATATATATATATATATATATATATATATATATATATATATATATATATATATCGAAATGAATATAAGCGTGTAAGCTTGTCACAACAAGTGTGTAAAATCTATTTCATTTGATTTCCTCTTTTTGATGTATACACCCGCAAGGTGATCAAGAACAAAAAAAAAAGATTGCAAATTTATATAGAAGCATGAGAAATAAGTATATGCACTAAACTGGTAAGGAAAGTTATACAATATAATATTTGTATAGCTGTGCCTATTTCTAGTACGATTATATGTACATAATGCATTGCGTTTTTTGGATGATGAATAAATGTATGAATCAACTTCTTTCATTTAGTGTTCATACAAGCATGAAAGATTAGCTGAAAATAGGATTCCGTTATATGCATTCGCGAAAGCAACAATGAGTGTATAAATTTATTTCATGGGGGCGATTTGTTAGATAAAACAAATTTTTTTTTAACTTTTGAATTCTACACACACACACACACACACACATATTTTGGTGCTAGCACTTCCGAATATAGAATACTAGCAGAGCTACACATCGTTGTCTGAAGTCCTAATTTCTATAAATTTATGGCATAAATTTCTCAGAAATCAAGGGGGCCCACAACCCGCGACTAACACTTGAACTCTATATCTATTTCCAATCACGTGATTCCAAGTTTTGCTTGGCCGGTCAAAATTCTTGTGATTCAGGAGATTCATGCCTCTGCACTTATACAACTCAATAGTGATGGGACTATTTCGATATTTTCTCCAATTTTGATATAATTATGCTCTAGTCTAAATCTTGAAAAGAATGAGAAGACTCAGAAACAGTGAAATGAATAATATCTTAAAAAGTTTACTTCAGTCGAAGTTCTCAGAAATCAAGGGGCCCACGACCTGGGTCTAACACTTGAACTCTATATGTGTAACATAGATATTCGAATGTTCCATTAAAGATCTTTATCTCTCAAACACTGAATTAGTAAAGAAATTGAGAACATAATTTTCCTCTCCCCAATTAACCATTTTCATACGTTGTAGTATATCTTTCATGTAGTCTTTTGGTCTTACTGGATTCAGGAACAAGAATTTATCTAGTCTGGTGGAGTACCCAGCTTGGTGCTATTACATGAGGTAACATCACTTGGAGAAGGTGCACCATTCCTCGTAAAATCTAATGTGAGTCAGACATAGTGAGGAGATCTTATTTGGGCTTCGAATACGAAATGCGATTTTGAATATTTGGTCAGGGTTTACTTTTAAAGAAAAGTATCCTCATGCCAGATTGTTCTGACAACCTCCTGTACAGAGAGACCTTAGACACTTGAGGACAGTGTCTAGTAGGCATTCAAGTAGGTTTTTGTCACATTTGTGACATAAACCGGAGTGGATGTTATTCTATCTTGCAATCTCATATTGAAGTATATTTTTTAGATTTGATATTCTGTACATAGCTAAAATAGATAATTACTGAAAAACGTGTTCTTATGGAATTCTCTTTAAATTAGCCAATGAAAACACTTAAAATATGATTTACTACTGGTGGATATTGAAAATATGCCTGTTATAAATATATACTTTTCTCTTTTGTATTGGATGATATCTTAATCTGAGGGAAAAGCTTGTCTTTATGCCACTCTTCATGATTAAAAATAAGAAATTGATCACAATATCAAAATCGATCGGAATTATAAGTCTTATTTTTATAGAACATATTAGGAATATTTTTCTGATATTACTACTAAAAAAGATTGAATTTTGCACATTGTTATTTTAAAAACTGATCCTCACAAATGTAAAAAATTAAATCTATTTTGTAAAAAAGGCTGTACGAGGGGCGTGCAATAAGTAATGTCCTTGACCCACTTCCCATAGAAGAAGAGCAACGAAACTTGGCACAGTTATTAGTCTGTCTCTATATAGAGACCATCCAGAGTTATGCATTTCTCCCATCGTTTGATGCAGCTCTGGAGACCGTTTTTGTAGAACACCTCAGGTTGGTCCTCCAACCACGACGTGACTTCAGAAATCAAGGCTGCATCATCTGGGAAACGCTTTCCTTTCAAAAACAACTTAATGGCTGGGAAGAGGTGAAAGTCAGAGGCTGCAAGGGCAGGAGAGTAGGGAGGATGGGGCAGGATTTCATGACCACACGCCCGTGCTCCTCATCTGGCAACATGCGAGTTTTGGACCGGAGTGTTGTCCTGCAGGAGGAGGGTACCTTTGCTGATCTTGCCCCGCCTCTTGATTTTGATAGCTTTCTTTTATTTCCTCAAAAGTGAAGCATAATAGGCTCCTGTAATTGTGGTACCCTTTGCCAGGAAATCTGTTATCACTACTTTGTCCTGGTCACAGAAGACTGTGAGCATGACCTTGCCAGTGGAGGGCTGCACCCTTGTCTTCTTTGGAGGTGGTGAGTCCAAGTGCTTCCACTGCATTGACTGAGCTTTGGTCATATTGATGGATCCAGGTTTCATCCCGTGTAATCAGTGTTTTGAAAAACTTTGACTCATCTTCTTGGCACATCTCCAAATTCATCCTCGTGCACTCGACACGTTCTCGCTTCTGGAATGGTGTGAGCAACCTGGGAATTCATCTGGCAGACACCTTATGCATATGCAAATGGTCATGAATGATAGTTTCCACAGACCCTGTTCTAATCTTGACATCTTGGGCTATTTGGCGAATAGTAATGCGCCGATGTTCTAAAATGGCAGCCTCAACTTCACAGGCAGATGCCTTATCAATGGCAGAAGGGGGGCGACCAGGTCTGGGAGCTGTTTCCACAGGCTTCTGACCATGTTTGAATTCACGATGTCAGCGTTTTACAAGGTTGCATGACAGGGCATTATCACCATAAGTTTCTTTCATTTCATCAGAAGTCTCCTATGGTGTGCGTCCTTTCAAACACAAAAACCGGATCACTTCTCGACATTCAACAGGCTGCATTTCATACCTGACACGGTTCAAACACCTTCAAAACAGAAACCGCAATTAGTTCAGAGCTGTAATTTGCCACCTAACCCGTAGAGATATAAATCATTGCAAATGCAAAATTTCAGCTAGATCAGACAACTGGAAGTGGGTCAGCGGCATGACTTATTGCACGCCCCTCGTAGCTACCTGCCATTGCTAGAGTGATACAATATGTAAATAAATAAAATGTGATTTTAAATGTTTATTTTAAATTGGAATTTGAGGAAAGTGAGGTCCATCCAACTTATTATTTTGCTAATATCACATAAGCAATCGGTTTATAGTATACTAGCAGGCCGCCTGGCATTTCCCGGTCGTAAAATATGCATAAATATTATGTTTTATTACAGAAACTTAGGCATCTGACTGCGAGTAGTATATTTTTTCTTAACAGTTCATTTCTTGTAAGTAAAAAAATACTCGAGCTGACATCGAAACTAAAACCTAAAGACATTGAGTCAAGTAAGATAACAGCTTCACACAGCATTTACAAAGTGTTTTCAAAAATTTTTATTCCTAACTGTCCTGTTTCTCCACCGTTCAAAGCAGTTGATAAACAGATAAAAATCCGATGAGCCCCACATACCAATTTGCAAATTTTAACCCCCTTAGCTGCCCCTTTTTTCCGACTGAAAACCGATTAAAGTGTAGTACGTCTGAATATCCTATATACCAAATTTTAAGTCTGTAAATCAAAAATTCGTTGGGTATATAGGTTGAGAAGTGTCCTCATACTCACATTCTCACTTTTATATATAGATAACTGGAGCTTCAATAGTAAATCAAGCCATGATATAAAATCAAAATCATGAAATGGATTTTGATCAAAGTAGGAATAAGGATTCTAAATATAAGGATTAGCATCATTATATTTGGTTTGCAGTTTTCGTGATATAAAAGCAGTGCAAACAGTTTTGTTTGGGGAATTAATTTTACACGTGTTGTGATAGGTGTGCTTCTAGTAAATATATGTGCAATCACAGTCCATGAGAGACGTTCCTGACAAAGGGGGAAGAACTGCTGTTTTATGGGCCAGAATCTGTCAAACGCTTTTGATGGTGAAAGGCCACTCGAAAATAAGGGTTCATAAGTGAACACTGTGATGATCGGTAATGATGGAAATTAAGTATAAATTTACTATTTACGAGGACGGCTCAACAAGAACTTGTATTTGTATTTGTATAATTGAAAACAGCCATGTTATAATCATCTGAGAAGCAGCTCCATTGTATTGTGTTCCACAGACGAGCAGCTCTAGGAAAGAAGCTTTGCTCATGGAATTTTTGTTTAGTGTTAGGCACAGATAGAGAGTAAATGAAATTGTTGGCAGCGGTTGTAGCTAGACAAGTGTTTACCACGAATGTTTTACAGGAAAAGGAAACAATACATTGAAGTTCAGCCGAGCACATGCTGTGAAAATAACAATGGAGCAGACATAGACTCGCTTCGGCTCTTGTGTAAGAACGAGGTAGTACGAAGGAGAAGAGAATTCTCCCTCACAAAATTTTAAAGTCGGTTTTATACCCTATCAAAATAGGAAATAGTGCTTTAAGCAGCCCCTCCCCCCACGATGTGACAACGGTACACCATTTTAAGACGGACGTGTCTCTTTTGCAGATAGAGGATTGCTTTGGAAGTGAGATACTTTCTGTAATAGTAAGATGCAGCAGAAGCAATAATAATAATAATAATAATAATAATAATAATATGGTATAATCACGTTGACACACCAGTTCCCACTGGATCACCGAAGCTCAGCAACGTTGATCCTGGTCAGTAACAGATGGGTGACCATTTGGGACTTCCACGAGCTGTATGTGCTCTCCGCTTATTTCGGCATTGTTTTCAGTCGTGCTGGACTTCTCCTTGCCACTGGACTCAAACAGTGCCGATTCAGAAGAGGTGTGGTTGGATTTGTGTAACCTTTGCCTCACAATTACACACGCAGCTGCGTATGCAGAAGGCATACTTTGTCTTTCAAGACTGAACGGAGGAATTGATTGAGGGAGAAGAAGAAGAAGAAGAAGAAGAAGAAGAAGAAGAAAGCTCCTTGTGAGCCAATAATAATAATAATAATAATAATAATAATAATAATGGAAAAGAACGAGGAGAGAAAGACGTAGCCATACCTCCGCTGGATGAGTGCAAAGAGGACTGGGACCTTGGGGAGGTTTATTGCCACCCAAATTCCAGTGAAGACCAATGGTCGCCGCCAACGAGAAATCAATGGTAAGCGGCTTTAGCGATAACACACATTCATCTGCAACGGTTATCGAATGAGGTGGAGAGTAGTGGAATCTAGGGAGACTTGTTGTCACTCAAACTCCAGAGAACACCACAAGTTGTTCTCAGTAAGAAATCTTTGATGATGACCTGTGTGACTACTCATAGTAGAAATACTACTACTACTACTAATAATAATAATAACTAGCGAGACCTGTGGAAATTCCCCGGTGGACTCATTCATATGTAATATATTGATGTTGGCATTCTGTAGATGTTCAGTGTAAATGGAGACGCTTTCATATTATTGTAGCTTTTTTATTAAAACTAAAAGTATTTATCTAAGCTAGAAGGAACGCCTGGTAAAACCCGGTCGTAAAGTACGCTTAAATATTATATTTTAATTCATGCAGATCTCGTATATATTATTATAAAGCTAATGTCTATCGATTTTTATATATTATAACGTTGCGATTTCAAAAATAAAAAAAATATACACCCATATGACTTGGGTGCATTAGCGTGAATTGAAACTGAAAAAAATATATGTATAAATATATAACTTAAGTTCCTGCAGCGATAATTGAAATCGAAACCGAAAACAAAACTTTTGGAGATTTTTTGATAAAAATATTTATAAAAAAATAGATGATTTATGTGCCATCAGCTATAGTCGAAACCGAAACCAAAACTTATTAAAAATTCTTGGTAAAATTATTTATGACAGAAGAACGTGACAATTAAACGACCCGAATGTAAGCGTGACACACAGCAGAACACACACGCTAACGTATTAATATATAGATAATAATAATAATAATAATAATAATAATAATAATAATAATAATAATAATAATAATAAATATTACAATTGAAAGAATAGGTATAATAATCTCCATTGCGATGGTTACGATAATAATAGCTAAGCTAATCATGTAACTTTTTGCCTAGGGAGTCACGCTTATCAAGGCCCATAGGTCACTTGGAGATAACGTGAACACCGTGATCATTAGTAATGATGGACATTGATTATTTATTAGGACGTTTCAACAAGAACTTGTTTACATTGGTCTTGAAAACGACCATGTTATAATAATAATAGTATTCTGATCTACAGGCAGGGAAGCTCTATTAAAGAAGTTTTACTCGGGGGGGGGGGGTTCGTTTAGTTTTTGGCACGAGTAGAGACTAAGGGAAATTGTTGGCAGTGGTTGTACCTAGATGAGTGTTTACTGTGAACGTTTTATAGGAGGATTGAAGCTCAGACGAGCACCGTCCGTGAAAATAATGATAGAGCAGAGATAGGCTCGCTAGTATCTTCTGTGAGAAAAAGGTGGTACGGGGGAAAAGAGGATATCCTTTACCAGATTTTGAAGTCGGTTTTGAGCAGCCTCTCCCACGATGTAGCAATAGTACGCAGTTTTAGGACGTATTTAGCTCTTATAGAAATAAAAGATTCGATCAAGAGTGAGATATTTGCTGGAATCGTATGAAGGAGCAGCAACAACAACAATAACAACAATAACAACAATAATAATAATAATAATAATAATAATAATAATAATCACATCAACACTAATAATAATCCTATTTTGATTTCGGTATAGTTAAAGTGGTTTTTGTGGTCATTCTAGGACGGAGATGAAAACGTTATCTACATTCGTTCGTCGTCTCTAACTTTAATTAAATTTGTGCCAAACTATTTTAAGTTCTGTAATTATGAATAATGCATCCACTTATTAATAAACTTGTACGAAGCTTACAAGAGCAACAGAAATGCTCTTAAAGTGCTCTAAATCTTTGCAATAGCTGCGAGCGGCATGATAAATTTGACACTTACTCTTAATTTTCACTGAATCCACCGCATCCATACCTCATCATCCGAGTGAACGGATGCCGCTGGGTGTGCCTGGAACTGATAAGTAAAGAGTGCCAGCTCTTGTTCATCAGTTTTGAACCAAAGTGGAACTGAAGAAGCATATCGAAACCCAGAAAGTCTGTGATTCGCAGACTTCCAAATTCTTCAATTCATTAATGTCCTAATTCCATTGCATTAACGAACACTGGTGCTATTCGGAGAATCAGAACGTATACATGGTTACTTTTATACTTTGAAGCACATAAATGCAATGAATCAAAAAAAATAAATCTGAATCCAATTTCTTCACGTCATGAAATATATTATTATACAAAATGTGAGTCAATCAATGTTCATTTTTCCCCGGAGGATTTTTTCTATATACTTAAATAACACAAAATGTATCGACAGTTACAATCTTCTATTAAATTCACTTTGTGTGTGTGTGTGTGTGTGTTCCTTCCGCATAGGTTCCAAAACGGTTGAACCTATATTTTTTTTAATTTCACACAAAGGTCATTTATATGGCTGGCAGTGTTCTTAGATATGTTTTGTACAGAAATTCATCCGATAATTATATAAAATCGAAAAAAATCGATCTTAAAAATAGTCTTTCTCTTCTACAGATAAAGAATAATAATTTTTACTGAGGAATATTTTGCGTTACACCGGCTAAATGAAAAAATCTCAGCAAATCATTGCTTCTTAAAAAACAGATTTATTGTCATCTGAGACATAACTCGGTGGTAAAGCATTCGACTACAGATCGAATGATCCTCTGTTCAAGTCAGGGTGTACCTCACCATTTTATCTTAGATTTCTCAGATCAATGAATTCAATTTACGATAAAAAGAAGAGGTACCATTTAAAATCGCCGCAAACCATTTCTTTGTTTACATACTTCAAAACTAAAGATTAATAATAAGTGATATGTCCAAGGTATTCATCGCCAAGCCCAAATATCAGCTGACGTGATATTGTAAACAAACACAAACGGAATTCGATGGACGATATTATCATTTCATTATTATTTTGTGAATTAGTCCACCGGAAAAATTATTCCTCGTAATATATAATAATCAATAGAGGATTGATTCTATAATAATACATACGCAATCTGCATAAATTAAAATATGTTTAATCGTATTGTTTCGACCAGGCAACGCCGGGCGTCCAGCTAGTGTTAAAATATACTTTAATTTTGCGACGGTGTTTTGCTTGAAAATGAATGCTGCATTGATTCAAAATATGCAAATTATTTCATCTTTATTTAGTATTACGTGTATCACTCGCTTAGTGGATCGCTCGCATATGCATGACAGTATATTAAAAAGTTCGTTTTAATAATTAAATAGAAAAGGTAAGCTTCTAATATCACTGTCAGAACGAGAAAAAACTTTTTTGATACATAGATTAGTTGTTTTTTTTTAAAAAGGAATCACCACTTATCAAGGCACAGAGTCTACTCGAGGATAAGGGTTAAAGAGTGTACAGTGGTCAAACGGACAATATCATAATAATCGTTAGAAGTGTAAATTTGATAAATTGGATTACTAAAAGAGAACGGCTCATCAAGAACTTGTTTACATTGGACTTGAAGACGGCAATATTGTAGTCAGCCGGAAAGCAGGCAAACGGAAGAGACTTCCACAGGTGCGCAATTCTTAGAAATAAGCTTTGTTCATGGAATCTACGTTTAGGTTTAGGCACAGATAAAGAGTGGGGGAAATTATTGATATTGTTTTCAGCTAGACGACTGTTTCTCGTGAATGCTGGACGAGGGGGGGGCATAGATTGGAGCCCAAACGACCACTTGCTATGAAAATAAAGATAAACCAGAGATAGGCTTGTAACGTCTCCTCTGTGAGAAAAAGGTTGCAGGGAAGAGAAAAGTTTCCTATGTCTATTGTCTGAGCATTATTACAACTTTACAAATTTTGATTACTCTACAGAGCTGAAACGTTGTCACGTGATAATTTTCTATATTGTACTGTCTATTTCTCTTGCTCACTCGTATGCCCTATGTTCATTTAAACGCTCTAGTATTTGTTAATGTCTGTGCTTATTCACTGAAAAAGTGGCTTTCTTTCAGCGTCGTTATCTAATCTCTCTCTCTCTCTCCCCCATATATATATATATATATATATATATATATATATATATATATATATATTATTTTTTTTAAGTTTGTTTTTGAAATGTCGTTACTTTCAATGTATACCAATGTATACCAATGTATACCAACATTGCCTCTGAGATGGGTATATATGCTGATGACACTACACTCTATGGCAGACACGACAGGAAGACGAATGAACACATTTCTAAAGAAATGGCAGAAACACGAGAGGAAGACCTCCAATCTGTAGTGGAATGGGACAAAAGTGGTTGGTCGCGTTCAATACTGCCAAGACTAAACTAGTTTCATTCAATAATTACAAGAAACCCTCTCTACCACCCATAGCAATGGCCAACGACTCTTTATCTGAGAGTCCATCTTTCAAACTCCTTGGCCTAACGTTCACAGGAAACATGAGTTGGAACAATTACATTGAAGGCATTGCCAGGGCCGCTGCAAGAAAGGTAGGCTCTCTCTACCGTGCTAGAAAACTACTAACACCCGAAAGTATCCTGTACCTCTATAAGGCCACCATTCGCCCATGTATAGAGTATTGCTGCCACATCTGGGCTGGTGCATCTGCTACTAGTCTCTCGCTCCTTGACAAGGTTCAAAAGAGAGTCGCAAACCTGATAGGCCCTGAACTGGCATCTAAGCTTCAGCCTCTGTCCCATCGACGAAATGTTGTATCACTCTGCCTTTTCTACAAGTATTTTAGTGGTGAATGCTCTGACGAACTGCAATCACTTGTGCCCCCACGACGCGAGCACCCTCGACAAACCCGACAGGCTACTAGATCCCACCCCCACACTGTAGAGGTCCCTAGATGTAAAAGATCTTTTTACTCCAACAGTTTCTTCCCCAGAACCGCAAGACTCTGGAATTCCATTCCAGGTCCCTGCTTCCCCAACAGTACTGACGTGCAGAAGTTCAAGTGTAACGTGAACCGACACCTTGCTGCCCAAATCCCTACATAGTACCCCAGTAGTTGTTGCCCCTGATAGTAGCCCCCTACACCAAAGTGGCAATTTGCCTTGTTTGGGGTGAAAATGTAATAAAAAAAAAAAAAAAAATTTTCGTTTAACGGGTCTAGACTGTTATTTTGAAACCAGTCACCATTAATTTTGAGTTAAGCTCAATGCGTCTATTAAATAGGGACATAGCATATATAGTGCAAAAGTTTGTTGATGGAGGAAGTGAAGAAGCATGGCTGTGGAAATCCTTTTACGGGAATACGATGTTCAGCATGTTAAAAATATACCTTTTGTTGTAAATATCTAACGGATAAACATCTGAAGAAGTTGGTGGGGGCAGGATATTTTTATGGAAACATAAATCGTAAAATTGCCAACTCATCAATGAAACAGCTGTAATGGAAAAAATCCAGGAAATAAACGAAGGTTATAAAAATGAAAACATGAGTCTTTGAAATTTCAACAAAATTTTGCACTATATATATATATATATATATATATATATATATGTGTGTGTGTGTGTGTGTGTGTGTGTGTGTGTGTGTGCATATGTACACTCCACAAACATATACATAAATTAGATGACAGCATAATAAATCTCTTTACTTCTATATTATGTATATTCTTCCCAAATGATCACCCATTTTAGCACTGACCAGGCTCAACATTGCTTAATTTCGGCAATCATAGGAGAACTAGTGCGTCAACGTGATTATGCCGTATATATGCTTTCCGCCTATCTCAGCATTGTTTGAAGTCAGTCCTTGGCTTCTTCTTGCAACTTGATGCAAGCAGTGCCAATTCAGGAAAGATGTGGTTGGAGATTGCGCAACCATTGCCTCACAATTACACGTGTCGCTACCCTTACAGGGTTGTCCACTGTCTCTGGAGACTGCACAGAGGCATCGATGTTATAATAATAATAATAATAATAATAATAATAATAATAATAATAATAAGAAGAAGAAGAAGAAGAAGAAGAAGAAAAAAAAAAGAAGAAGAATCCAGACCTCCAATGGAATGGTACAAAGACTACTGGAACCTTTGAGAAGTTCATTGCAACTCAAAATTTCAGAAGAGTAGATACGAGAAATTTAAAGATACCGAATTGTCCCTTTGTGTGAGAGCGCATATAAGTTCAAAATGTCAATTGAGAATGTGTATAAGAGCCTATAAAGAGGGGTTGCTTTGAAATTGAGTTCACGAGAATGTGCAGGGAATAAATACGCGTGTCCTCAACTCCGACATTAAAATGAGACAACAAAGGACCGATTTACATATATACAAACAATATATTTATTATGTAAAGACATAAAAGCATGTGCGTGTGTGTACACTTGTGCTCAGACATAGTTCTGATATGTTTATTAATGTTGGTGCATGATAGTTAAATTGTTCATTGCAGTCCCTTAATTTTTATGATGAAATTAAATATATTTGCGCATATGTACCAGCAAAAAAATGTTCTTCGCGAGCGTGTATTTTTTTTTTTTTTTTTTTTTTTGAGGTACGTGATATCTTGTGCATTCATTGTCCTGTCAAGGGAAACAGAGTTAAGAAAAAAGAAAGAAAGGAGAAACGGAAGAGAAAAGGTAAAAAAAAATGTAACATAGGTACACATCGTGTCAACATGTCAGATTAATAGGGCAACGTATTTGTGTGATGAACACGTGTGGCTTGTGTTGTGTCTGTGTGCTCGCGCCACACGCGAACCTGATATAGCAGCAGCAATAGTTGCTATAAGTGTGTTTAACAATCTTTGAGTAGAAGGATGGGTGTGAATAAAAAAAAGTCTTACAAACCAGAATAGTATGCTCGTGTGTTAGCGTACCTATGCTGTGCTTCCAGCAGCGAGCAGACCAAAGTTGATGTGCTATCAGTCCAGGCCAGACGAAAAGAGAATAACTTTTGCCTGTGCAGAGATTTTTATAATCCTTCCTCCAATCGTAACACAGCATGGTATAAAATAGGAGAAATCTCGGATTTGTAAACGCCCTCTAGTTGTGAGTCCCTAATCGTGTTGACAAAGGGAGGTAATGCAACAAATGTATGATTATGAACGTTTGTTCCTGTGTGGCACAAGCTTGAAACGAAATATAAGGAATAAAAATGATCATCTTCCACTAGATTTCGAATTCGATTTTGAACTTTGCCAAGGCAACGAAGTGTTCTCTGAGCAGTACCTAAAGCTACACAATTCAAAAGATATCACATTATGTAGACAAATTTGACGACAATAAGAACGTACTATGTAATTTCGCAAATAATGTAAGATTTGATAAGAATTACGAAATGCAAAGTATTTAGTAATGCTAACTTAACAATATTTTTTTTTAATAATGGTTATCGAGTTCGCCAATTGAACTCTCCATATGATTGATTTCTCAATAGTTATTTTAGTCAAACTGAATACTTGACCATTTTAAATCTACCTCGTTTTCTTCTGACCGAAAGTTAAAACTTTAAATATTCACTTTATCTAAGCGACATGCGTCTCGTATGGTAGATAGGTAACGCCGAGTAGAATTTACTTATTTTCAGTCGCTGTGCCTGTCTTTTCTCTCCATCAAAAGTCAAATCTGCCATGAAACAAATCAAAATCTTGCCAGAGGAAAGGGGGGATAACTCTGCTGACTTTAGTGGACAGTTGGAAGTGGGTATCGGGATTTAGCTCGGAAAATAATGATTGCATCGTCAAACTGGATATGAAAATTTCTACTCTTGATCGTGTCAGTCTGATCATCTGTGCGAAAGGCTTGACGGAAAAGCAGAGAGGGAAAATAATACCCTTGATTCCGGACCAGCATTGCGGCAGTCAACCGGAAACAGAAGGTACTCATGTTTCAAAATGATTGCATGAAAATTACTGACACTGAATGGCTTCATCCTAATCATATTTATTTTGATTTCGGCTAAGAAAATTCGGTAGAATTCGAACTTCATTCATTGACCTCTTTACTTTACTCTCTCCCGCATAGATTCAATAAAGTGGTTGCCTTTAAGTTTAATCTATTCATAGTTTGTAAGGTGTTTTTGAAAAGTGGGCTGGGGAAAGGTAGACACTGTATTGAGTACTCTCTAGTCAGATTTTTTTTTCGTTTTTAAAGATATTCTTATTATGAAATATCTCTGATTTTTCCAGTTTTTTTCGTGTATTTTTTTATGTTTTCGTTTCTATTTTGTATCTCTTAATTTTAAAGTAAAAACATATCATGTAGTTAAAACCATTAATCTTAAAAATAAAAAAGATGTTATGTATTTAAAAGATTGGTTATTGATGAATATTGTAATTTATACAATTTTTAATTTTTGTCATCAATTTTTTTTTAATTGTTTTTTAGTATATTGAGCTTACTGTTCTATCGATAGGTTCTAATATAAAGATCATATATATTTTAGTATATTTATATATCAATATAATTTTAAAATTCTGTAGACAGTGCAGTCTTGCTTGCTTGAATCTTGTCTTCAATATACAGACGATTCCATATTCAAAAATGCTTTTAATTATTAAGTTTTTTTTTATGTATTTCGTTTTCATTCCTATTTTGTAGCTATTAATTTCAAAGTTAAAACAATCATTATGTAGTTAAAACTATTAATTTTAAAAATAAAAAAAATTGTTATCGATTTAAAAGATTGGTTATTGATTGAATATTGTAATTTATGCAATTTTTTTATTTTCATTTTTAATTTTATTTAGTTTAGTATATTGACCTCTCGACAAGTTCTAATATAAAGATAATATATCTTAGTAAGTAATTTTATATGTCTATATAATTAGAAAGCTCAGTGGACCGTGCAATTTTGCTTGCTGGAATCTTGTATTGGACGATCGGGCGATTCCATTTTTTTAAATAGTAGGATAGGGGAATATATATATATATATATATATATATATATATATATATATATATATATATATATATGGGGGGGTGTATGTGTGTGTGTTTGGGCGTGACTTTGGGGCTAAGACGTGATGGTGTAGAGTTGTATGTTCTGGCTTCGATTCTAGCTGATGGCACCCACGTCTTATATATATATTAGTTTTGATCTCGCTACTATATATTAGATTCAATATAATAATAATAATAATAATAATAATAATAATAATAATAATAATAATAATAATAATAATAATAATAATAATAATAATGATAATAAATGCGGACTCTTTGGACTAAGAGACGAAACGATAAATCATATATTAAGTGAATGTAGTAAACAAGCCCAAAATGAATACAAGAACAGGCAGGACCATGTGGGAAGAGCAGTACACTGGGAACTGTGCAAACAACTGCATCTCGAACGTGCAGACAAATGGTACAAACATAAGCCAGCAACACTAACGGAAAACAAAAATCACAAAATCCTAGGAAACAAGATTTAAAACATTATTTTATATTCATAATTGATATTACTTATAAACTGGATATTTTATTTGTTATTAAACCTTTGATATTCATTCGTATGATACCCTGTTATATATGCCATCATGGTTGTCACCATATTCGATTTAATATCTGTTTTACACATGTCTGTAGAAAAGGAGACTATGATGATATAGTCACTTCCATAAAATGGATGAGAGTTTTGAGGTTAGTAGTTGTAGAACAGTTAAGGTAGTAAGGTCAGTTCATCGGGGAAGACAAAAAAAAAGTATGGGAGGAAATTGTAAGGATGGAGGGAAAGCTAAAGATTCTTTGGTTTGAAAGTCAATCACATGACAACATATAAACTGATGATGATGATGATGATGATGATAATGGCGGTGATGATAATGGTAATGATGATGATGTTTTGATGATGGTGATGGCGATGATGGTGGCGGTGATGGTGGGGGTGGTTATAGTGGTGATGGTAATGGTGATGATGATGATGGTGGTGGTGGTGATGATGATAATCATGATGATGGTGATGATGATGGTAATGGTGGTGATGATGATGGTAATGGTGGTGATGATGATGGTAATGATGATCATGTTTTGATGATGGCGATGATGGTGGGTGGTGATGGTAATGATGATGGTGGTGATGGTGGTGATGATGATAAGCATGGTGATGGTGATAATGGTGATGATGATGGTGGCAGTGATGATGGGGTGGTGATAGTCGTGATGGTGATGATGGTGGTGATGGTGGTGATAGTAGTGATGGTGGTGGTGATGATGATCATGATGATGGTGATGATTGTGACGATGATGGTGATGATAATGACTTCTCAGAAAGGAAATGATGATGATATTTGTTTGAGGGAAATAGAGATTAATAAAACCCTGGCTACAATTCAATTGGAAGTCAATTTCTAAAAGCTTTTTCATATATGAAAACAGATTTTAACTGTTCTTGTTGCTACTGCTGCTGCTGCTGCTGCTGATGATGATGATGATCATCATCATCATCATCATCATCATCAGTAGCAGCAGCACCACCACCATCATCATGAACATGATTATGGCGGCCTCTCGGGAAGAGAATGTATATTTTGCAAGCAGTGAATCATTTCAGCAGAATGATTTGAACATATTAAAACAAATCTTCAATTTCGGATGAACTAAGCTTCTACGCATCCAAGGAATATGAGTTCTTTTCATGAGACCTCAAACAATTCAGTGGATTTCCTGTTGCCATTTCGAAAGATGAAATAAAATTCCATCTTGTTTGTATCGTTCGTTGAAGTCTGACAATAAAGCCATTTTGATTGACAATTTATGTTTAACTTTGAATTGAAAAGAGAAACCAATGAATATCAATTTCTATTTGAGATAAAAGTGCTTCATCGTCGTTGTGTCTGTAAATGCAGTAAGAATTGTATGATTTATGGAATATCAACAGAAAAAGAATACTGTCTACATGAAGTTAATTATCTTTTTATATGAAGTTAATCATATGCTTATATGAAGTTAATTATAAGTATGAACTTAATTATATGTATAAAGGTAATTATATGTATGAAGTTAAATATATGAAGTTCATTATATTAAGTTAATTATATGCTTATATAACGTAAATATGTATGAAGTTAATTATGTGTATGAAGTTAATTATATGTATAAAGGTAATTAATTATATGAAGTTAATTATATAAAATTAATTATCTAAAGTTAATTATATAAAGTAAATTATATTAAGTTAATTATATAAAGTTAATTATATGAAGTTAATTATATGTATGAAGTTAATTATATGCATGAAGTTAATTATATGCATGAAGTTAATTATATAAAGAAAATTATATTATGAAGTTAATTATATGCTTATATGAAGTTAATTATATGCTTATAACAAGTTAATTATATGAATTAATTATATGCATGAAGATTATTATGTGAAGTTAATTATATGCATAAAGTTAATTATATGAAGTTAATTATATGCATGACGTTAATTATATACATTTGTGATGTAATCGATTTTCTCCTAAACTAATGCATTTCAGGAGGAATTTCGGCTGGGACTTGTTATTTAACTCTCGGGGTAGATATTTGTTTGCGGTCCACCACAGCAAAATGAGACACAAGCTCAGGTGGACGATAGGGAAGCTCTCCTAAAGGAGGGCACTATGGCCTCAACAAAAATTGCCTGGGTGCCTCATAAGCATTCCCCGGGGTTAGCATCTCCTCGTTCTTTCAGCTTAGGACCTCTGTCTAGTTATGGCTGATGGAGCAAGAACATGCTACTACAATGAAATGAATAAAGGGTTTTGTTTGAAATTCCATCAAAATTCCCGAGTGCGACAGAAAAATTCCTGAATTTTACAAGATACACCTAAAGAAGGTCGGAGGTTACATCGAACGGAACGTTATGAAAATTACACTTAAGGTGAGAAAAGTACTCTGAAGAATCTAAATAATACGATATGTTATGTTTAAAATTCCAGGTTCCCTAAATGTGACACACTAATGAAAATGCTATTTCTATACTTATTTAACTTCGATTAGTTCAACTTCATTGTTATTTTCACATTTTGACGAATATAACCTCCGACCTTCTTCAAGTGCACATTTTCCAACTTAGGGAACCTAGACGGAATTTTAAACAGAACAATTTACATTATTTAGATTTTTCAGACTTCTGTTCTCATCTTGACTGTAATTTTCACGTTTCGGTCGATGTAACCCCCGACCTTCTTCAAGAGTACTGTGTCGAAATCGGGAATGTTTCTGTCGAACTTGGGAATTTAGACAGGATTTCAAATGGAACCAAGTATTTACTTCATTGAAGTAGCACCTTCTCGTTCCATCAGCCATGACTGGACAGAGATCCTCAGTCAATGGAACGAGAGCATACTATCCCTACTAAGTAAATAAAGGGCTTCATTCGAAATTCCATCCAGATTCCCGAGTTCAAAAGACATATCTCTGAGTTCGACAGAAATATTCCTGAGTTTGATCAGATACATTTAAAAATGAGAACATTAGTCAGAAGAATCCAAATAATATGAATAACCAATCCTTATATATATATATATATATATATATATATATATATATATATATATATATATGATTACTTAATGTAATCACATAAATTAATATACGAATGTATAAATTTATGAAAGAAAAATTAAACACTTTTTTTATTTTAAAAAGAAATCTGATATAAAATTACTTACGAGTAGTGGATGTTTGTAATTTTGTAAAATGTCACACTGGCTAAATCAGTGTCGAGAGAAAAAATAATTCATGATTTTAATTTGTTTAACAAAATAAACGTCACAAATTATAATTTATATTAAAAAGGGAGGGGGGCAAATTCAAGCTTAGGTAATTTAATTTTCGTGCAGATATTTGTATATATAAGGGCATAATAGATTCACTGATTGATATCATAATTAAGTGATTGATTTTGCTCTACGAAACAGATACTAGCAGGAATTGTATATGTCAACTGAATTAAAGGAATAAATTATAAAATGATCAACATCACGAATTTTGGAATATAACTTTTTGTCATATATATATATATATATATTAATAAAAAATGAGCACAACTTAAACTATATTCAAGCATCAATTTGGTACAAAGCATTCATTCTAAATCAACGGTTATAACTTTTCCTATTTTAATGTCTAAAAGTTTAGCCCTTTCATAACATTTTTCACTGGGGATATTTTGTTTTCTTTATCCTCTCATAGTATGCATCATCAATCTATCATTTAAACCCTTCACTTCGAGTGTTTTTTTTTTTATTATTGACTCATTACTAAAAAAAAGGTTCTTTGTGAAATGAGTTGATGCAGTTCCCAAGCAGCTTGAGAAATTGGTGGTGAATTCCCAATGATGCTGAGTTAAAGAGAACTGAGAGAGAAACGATAACGAAATACCAATGTTTTTTGTGTGACATAAAAAGAAACTGAAATCTTATTTTTATTGTCTAAATGTTGGAAAGAATAACAAGAAGACTCGGAAACAGTGGAATGAATAATGAATTAAACAGAAACGACGGCAGTTGAGTGGGAACTCATCTCAATTGAAAGGCAAAGTAAAGTTATGACTGTCTCTCTATGTGTCCTGGGTTCAGACTGCTGAAAGACAGAATCTGGCCACCAGAAGTGACATCAGGAATAGTCCATTGTCAGAATCTGTAAGGGTGTCACGCTAACCCCCCCCAAGTTTGTGCTTTATAAAAGCTATTAATATTCCTTTCGTTTAGGCTCGATCATTAGTGGATCGGTGACTGACTAGCATTGTTCGAGTGTTGATTGAGGAGGGTCGAGATCGAATGTTTCGAGAATGGAATCGATTTGGTTCTTCCTTCAATGGTGGTTTGTCGCTAGTGTCGTCCGAGTGACATTTTCTTGATTGGTTCTTGTGGTGTTTATGTGTATGTCGTTGCGCGCGCGCACACACACACACACACATACACACGCAAATATATATATAGTCTTAGCAAAATCAAGACATCAAGGAATAGATTGATAGCAAGAAACAGGGTATTTCATCGTTAGTTAGAATTGTTTCAAGACTATTCGGACAAATTCAAACATTATGTCGTTTGAAAATTTTCACAAGAACAGCCTATCGTCAGACATATTAAATAAAAAACACTTTAACAACGAACAGTATAGAGTCCATCTTCCTTTTGTGCAAAAACATCGGAAAATATTTTACCTGCATCATATACTTCCAAAGTTTTTTTTAAAGATATATATATATATATATATATATATATATATATATATATATATATATATATATATATATATATATTTTATAACTTACTACCTAGCTCTACCTATGTATTGAGCATTACAGAAGTAAATACGTCAAGTTTACGCATAAATTATACTTTCGTATACTAATTTCTGTGATTAAATGAAGTAGTCATTTATACATATATATATATATATATATATATATACATATATATATATATATGTATGTATATAAGCGAGATAAGACACTGATAGAATTCAGATGAAAATTCATGGTGATACTAGCCCAAAAGGAAAAGTTATATATTTAAGAATAGAGCAATATATAAGTTTGGTGGTTAAATTTTAAATTAAGGAAATTAACATAACCCCTTCTATATATTCCTTTTGTCAAACAATAAATTCTTAATTCGAATATATGTGTCTATCTGTTGTTTTTTTTCAGAATTTAAAATTTAACCACCAAACTTATATATGTATATATATATATATATATACACACATATATATGTGTCTATATATACATATATATATGTATATATACATGTATATATATACATATATGTATATATACATATATATGTATATATATACATGCATAGATAGTATATATTCATGTATATACATATATATATATATATATATGTATATATACATATATATATGTATATATATACATATATACGTATATATTCATATATATATATATATATATTTTCACATACACACACACATATATATATATATTCACACACAGACACACACACACACATATATATATATATATATATATATATATATATATATATATATATATATATACTGTATCTCTGACTCTCTTACTGATTGTACCCACATCCTAGATTGAGGTGTTATTGAATTTAAAAAAAAAACACCATTTTACAGTTTCTTATCATGCATAAAACATCATCAATGAAAAAATAGTTTTCTACGTCATTACTGCTAGAGAAAAAGATGTCCCTTAGGCACTTTTGAAAGAAACAAAGGAAACAGCATTTTCTACCCATGTTTATATTTTCTAGAACGATCTAACAGCGAAGAAAGTGACGATCACAACTATATCCAGATGTTAAGAATTTTTGGATAAACATTTAGACGGATTATAGATATCTCTTCTTCTTTAAGTATCAGCTCTGTCTTTTGCAGACATCAACGATCATAATAGCTCAGCGATCCATAAATAACAAAGTTGTATTTTCTTTTTAAATAAATAGAAAAATAAAATAAAAAGTGTTTTGAATAAATTTATAGGAGTAATATATATATTCTATGTAAAAATAGAATTTTATTAAAAAATCTTGTTATTGATGTTTCATTAGTGCTGAAGATTTTAGCATGGGAATTTATATTGTTTAATAAACTAAATGTTTGCTGCAATCTTTTTTAATAAAAAGTTTTATTGAAAAGATAGGAAAAATTAAAGATGTCTCACCCCAGAAAAATAAGATCGTTAAAATGGGAGATGCCGTCCCCCTCCAAAGAAAAAGATTAAAAAAAATCAATAAATTGTCGGCATCATTTGGCATCACAGCAACTAGTCAGGAAGGATCGAGGAGGATGGAAAAATGAGGAAAGAGAGCACTAACCAGACATTCACTGCACGAATGCGTAGAAGACTGAGCTATTGGGGAGGCTTATTGCCACCCAAATTCTAGTGATGACCAATTGTTATTGCCAGCAAGAAATCAATGGCAAGCGGCTGTTGCAATGATGCAAATTTATTTGTAAAGATTATTGAAAGAGGTGGAAAGTACTGGAAATCTGACGAGACTTGTCACTCAGACTCCGGGGAACATCGCTGGTTGTCAGCGAGTAATCTTTGGTAATGACCTGCGTGAGAATACAATAATAATAATAATAATAATAATAATAATAATAATAATAATAATAATAATAATAATAATAATAATAGTGCTTTCTCTCTCCAGTTTTTCCATATTTATGGAGGCTCAAGGAGGATGGAAAGACCGAGGAGAGATCACACTAACCAGACCTCCATTGGATGAGTGCGAAAAGGACTGGGACGTTGAAGAGACTTATTGCTACCCAAATTCCAGTGACAACCTGTGGTCACTACCAACGAGAAATGATTAACGTCGGTTGCGATAACGCAAATTATTTTGAAAAGATTATCGAAAGAGGTGGAGCAGACCACAGAGAAAAGCACAGGTTTTTCTCAAAGAGAAATCTTTGACGGCTTGAGTGAAAACTCCAAGTGAGTACACAATAGTAATCGACTGTATCGATTACTTGGTTTTAAAATCATATTTATTTTTCTCTCAACTAATTGGTAATATTTTCCTTACGTTCCAATCCACATACATTATAGAACGACCAATATTTTCTCCGTTGCATTTCTATATTAGACTACACCTCTTATATCGGTTGATCCAGGTTTGAAATTCGTTTCTCGAGATATTTCAACATTTTCTAATAATGTGACTTATTTTTAGATACCAAAATCAATTTTCAACATTTTCCCATTAGTCCGTTTCCTTTCGATCAAAAATAAAGATGAGAAATTCCAGCCATTGAAACTCAACGCAGAAAAAAAAAAATGCCCGGCATGAATTGAAGATATCTGCGTCAATGGCTGCAAATTGATTCTCCGCTATTTCGGTTTCATCGCAGGATTTTTGTCAATATTTCGTTTTCAAATAACTTTTGATTATCTGCCTAACATCCTTCCTGGCCTCACAAAAGTGTCAAATGAATGCTTCCCCTAATCAATAGTGTCATGACCCATTCATATTAGTGAAGGAAATGACTGGATTTCATTGTATGATAATAAAAGGGTTTGTTTTGCTGTATTTATCGCAAGTTCTTCATTGTCTAACCCTGTCAGCGAAAAAGTTCATTATCTTGCGCAGCCGAGTGGAAACTTCGTAAAGGACGCTAATTAAATTTTATATATATACTTTTCTCCTTTTTAGTTTGGTATTCAAAACTCGAAACTATTGTAAGTAACTCCTCGGGAGTAAAGAAATAATGTAAGACAAAGAAAAAGAAGTAGATAAGGTTTTGAAACAAATCAATAGATGCAGTTTATTAATGGCTATTGTTGGGTTGTCAAAACTTTAAGTGCAGTCATAATTTTCGCTAAACTTAAGTATTAGAAACTTAACTTTCAATTTAAAGTTTCAGTTCGATATTTGTAACAGTTTCTTTTTTCTCAGTTCTTTCAATATTGTTTCATTCGATGCCTCTGTTCAATCTCGAAAGACAAAGGATACCTCCTGTAGGAGCAGCTACGCATATAAATTGTGTGGCAAGGGTTGCGCAATCTCCAACCATACCTCTCCTGAATCGGCACTGCTTGAGTCCAGTGGTAAGGAGAAGTCCAGGAGGACTGGAAACAATGCCGAGATAAGCAGAGAGTACATACAGCACCTGGAAGCCAGAAATGGTCGCCCATCTGGTACTGGCCAGGTTCATCGTTGCTTAACTTTGGTGATCTGACGGAAACCGGTGTGTCAAACATGATTATGCCGTATTGTTTCATTATTAATGCAAAACGTTTACTTATAGAATAGTACATTTTTCCATGAACAAATACATTGAGGATATTGCCAAGGCTGCTGCAAAAAATGGGTTTCCTAGAAAATTACACCAGAGAGCGTCCTATATCTTTACAAAGCCATCATTCACTCTTGCATCGAGTATTGCTGTCACATCTGATCTTCTACATTTACCACTAGACTTTCACTCTTAAACGAGGCCCCAAAAAGTCTCAAATCTAATAGGTCCCGCATTGTTGACTAAGCTTTAACCTCTGTCCCATCACCGCAATTTTGCATCCCCGTATCTGTATTAAAAGCACATTAATGCAACGTGCTTTGATAAAATCATAGTACATATACCTCCTCAATGTATATATATATATCTCCGACTAACTTGACAAGCAACAAAATCCCACCCCTTCATTGTTCAGGACAGCAGATGCCGGAAAGCCTCTACTCTAATGGTTTGTTCGCTTCTTCTGATAGACTTTGGAATTCTCTCCCTGTTTCCTGTTGCCCTGACTGTAATAACCCGCAGTTGTAATGTAATGTGAACAGATATTTCCCTATTTCCTGTTAGACGTGATCCCAAATATTAGTCCTTACTTTCCAAGTGGTAATATACCTTGTTTAGGGTAATAAAAAAAGGATTAATAAATAGGAGATGAACAGACATGCCAACAAGCTAGGGATAACGATACGTACATCCACGTACATTGTTGCAAACATACCTAATCTAATCATTCAAAATCAGGGGAGATAAGCACTTACAAACCTTTGTTAGTGTGAACTAATCGAATTAAGCTTCCATGACTGGCTGAATTTAAGAATATAAAGAATCAAGGGGAAGTAACTCCGTTTATTTGATAAATTTAAAATAAGGACCACTACAAAAAAAAAAAACAAAAAAAAAAGACAAACAAAAAAAAACAAAAAAACAAGTCTCCACAATTTTTTAAAAATTAAATGACTGTTTCTCTGTTGACTGTTGTGGATAGTTGTAAGAGGTCCACTTTCCTATGCTTTGGCTTAGAGAAGAGGTTTGTGTATTTCAAATCACTTCAGGCACTCTGACCGAAGCATGCCAACCGGGATGTCCAGGATTTTTTTTTTTTACTGGCCAGAGTTCTCTTCCTCCAAGGTGTTAACCTTGTGTCACATCAGCCTTCTGTGGGAGGGAGATCGATAATTATAAGCACATATGTTTAGTCTGTAATATTTTAAGAAATAAGAGTTAAGGGATTGCTTTTAGAAACACTACGATTATTTAATTCAGTTTCGCCATTATCAACTGGTGCAGATTTGGCCATGTGTTTTTTTTTAAATGTATTGTAAATCACTTTTTTAAACATACTTATCCCTAATAGATATTCTATTAGTTTATAATGATATTAATAGGAAGTAGAAGTTAATATTCTCTTGCAAAAATAACTACTATCACCACTCTTCAAACATTGGGAACCTTTTTCACACGGGCATCATCTTGGTTCTCTGTCATAAAGAAAACCCTATCAAAATAGAAAATAAAATGGCATTAATAAAAATTGTATTAAACATTACACTTGCTAAAGAATAGAAAAATAGATTATATTTTTTTTTAAAAATAACTATCGGTCCGTCGTTCCCGAAAGCCTTTTTTACTGTTTTTTTTTTTTTTTTTTTTTTTTTTTAGTATACGCCTTTGTTTATCACATTATTTTTTTTAATAATCTTAAACTCTTAATTAAATTATTATAAATTGAAACCAGTTCATTATGAAACACTCGCCAATCTTTCACGAAAAACACCCGTCTAGATGTATCCACTGTGAACAATTTCCCTAACTTTCTATATGTGCCTAAATCAAAACGTGGATTCCATGAACAAAGCTTCTTTCTTAGAACTGCACGTCTATAAAACTCTGTTCCGTCTGCCTGCTTCCCACCTGACTACAACTTGGATGTCTTCAAGTTCAACGTTAACAAATTCCTAATGAACCGCCCCCTTAAGTAAACACTTCATCAAATCTCCACACTAACGTACTGTACTTGCAATAACCCTTATCCCTGAGTGGCTTCCGGGCTTTGATAAGTGGTGATCACCGTGTAAAAAAAAGAAAGAGAAAGAAACTATAACCAGTGCTTTTAAAGTAATTTTGCATCAATCTAAAGTTATGAAATTACTGGATGTGGATAAACTTACAAAATGTCCAATCGCATAATACGCGAGGGTTTTCTAATAATTTTAAAGCCAGAAATTATTTTGTATTTGTCAGTTTCAATGCTTGCACATTCCTTTCAAATTCCTAAGAATCGGGGAGTAATTCATTCTATTTCATTAACTCTTGATAAAATATTAAAATGACTGACTATATTATATACAGACACAAGAAGTGGTACCCTATTTTATAAATATAAACTAAATTGAGTTGCTCCTTTCTTTTGTAAGTAGTGCCAATTCGATCTTTCCATAGCAAATATGTATAACTGGACTTCTTGTCTTTTAAAAACGGGCAAAAGTTATAGCCCATTGACTTTGAATGAATGCCACAGTACTTAGTTCGCTACACCTTATCACTTATCATAACAAAAATCTATACCAAATTTCAACCAAATCGGCCCAGTAGTCGCCGAGAAAACTTCTAGAGTAAATATGGTATCGTGGTGACTAATACCTATTAATCCTTATTAATTTCTAACTGTGCATCGAATGGATACCATAAAACTTAGTTCATTGCACCTTATTATAACACAGGTCTATACAAAATTCAGCTAAATCGGTCCAGTAGTTTCAGAGAAAAAGTGGAACGGACAGACAGACTCAGAGAAATATAACTGGGCCGGTAATTTCCAAGGAGGGGTCAGTTTTTGTGTCAACATTTTTGCAAAGTCATTCACACCTCGTGATCTCAGCGTACGTTTTAAAGGTGATATTTCGAAGGTCCCTAGTGTCATACGTGCGCCATGGGCGAGACAGCTGTTTGCTTTTTTTCACCTCTTTTTCCTTTCTCGCGTTACAGGTTTGAACCTGGCTATTGTGGCTATTTTTTTTCTTGCGCTCGCATAGGCACTCGCTATTAGTTTATTTTTTTATGGCTAAGTGGGTGCTCAATAGCCTTACTATACCATCCCTCTACACCCGGGCAACGCCGGGTTCTCATGTTAGTATATTATATAGATTCACGAAAAGGCCATAAAACATACCAAGACATACGAACAGTGAACAGTTTTATTAATATAGAGGTGAAACAAAATTGAGGGCTCCGTTCCTTCGCAGGTAGTACTGACTCGGGCTTTGCGTATAATTACAGAGGTAGTTAGTTCTGACCCACTGCAAGAACTGTGAGACCAGGGTCGGAAATTGAGATTGAGAAGTCAGCGTCTCCGTGGATGGGGCACTGGCCTGCAAAAAGTGCCTGACTAGTCGGCATTCCCCAGTAAGAGCGATTAGCAATAGTCTAACCCTTATAAAACGAGAAGGTAAAGCCTGAGAGGGTGGACCTCCTAGAACTGCAAAGGACGGAATCGTTACGGAAATAGTCTATATTCTATATATAGGAGCTGCTAGAAAGGACTTGTCCTGCCTTGATAGAGTTGAAAAAAGATTTCGTAGCCTCGTAGGCGATGTCCTTTTCTCTTCTCTGCAACCTCTATCTCACAGAAGAAGTATTGCGAATTTGTTTCTGCTTTATCGACCGCGCTTCAATCTATGGTCCCCCTCGCCAAACTTTCACAAGAAACACTCGCCTAGCTGAAAACACTATCAATAATTCCCCCCACTTTTCATCTGTGCCTAAACCTAAACGTGGATTCCATGAACAAAACTTCTTTCTTAGAACTGCGCGACTGTGGAATTGTTATCCGTTTTCCTGCTTTCCAGCTGACTACAATATGGTTGTCTTCAAGTCCAACATAAACAAGTTTTTGATGAGCCGTTCCACTTAAGTTAACAAATTTACCGAATTTTCATTACTAACGATTACTATATTGTGCAATTGACTACTGTACACTCTTAAGCCTCATTCTCGAGTGGTCCCTGGCCTTGATAAGTGGTTATGCCTATGTAAAAAAAATCTCTTGGTGCTGAGGTAAGAAAAAGTAAAAAAAAAAAAATAGCAGATGCCAAAGTTTGTGTAAAATTATTGATGTTAAGAATTACTAACTGCTATTAATGCATTATCCAGACTCCACCCACAAATCTTATTACAGTTGAGTGATAATGATAGGAGTGACTGAAAAGTTGATGGTCAAAAGAAGAGGTTGAAGAAGTTTTGCCATTTGACCACTTAGTCTACGTTTCAGAGAAACAGCCACCAGGCAGCTCGCGTCTTTAATCACTATGATGGCTCAAGTCCGGTGATGTACATGTAAAGTATCATGTTTAGCCAATACGTCAATTCTCTATCGGTTTCCACGTCGCCGTCTTCCGTGTAGAGCTGCCAAGAAAGTTGGGCACTGGGTGAGCGCAGTTGAGGCAGGAATGACAGCAATAACCTTGTTATTGGGAGGGGAAAGAAAAACCACCGAGGCCGGATGTTATTTATGCTAGTAAGACAAGAATATAGACTGCCAAGGCGTATGTCGTCCCTCTCTTTTCTATTGCGCTCTTGTATTTAGGAAATAGCGGAGAGTGGGAGCTCAGCTCGTACGAGAATGTAAACAGGGTTGGAGGTGGGAGAGAAAGTTGAAAAATCAATAGTTCCCTTTGCGTTTGCGACTAAGCTGAGCTAGTTCTTTCTTTTCCTATAACTAGATTTTGAGTAGCCCAACGTTCTGACACGGATAGATTTAGCTACCCTTCTCGCTTTCACCTTCTTTGAAACAATAGTGTTTGATCAGGCTTGACCCTCTTCGCTTAAATGTTCTTCAAAGAACATTCCAAGGTCATTTTACAAAGGTTGACCCGTTATCATACATTTATCGTTTCACACTTCTTTGAATTTAATACTGAATCCCGCCCTCTTGGTGATGCAAACCTCTTGCATGTAATATTATGATAACACATTTAATGTTTATACTACGTTATCACCTATCACCCACATTAAAAAGAAAACTGAAATCGCCTTAATAGTTTAGTTATTCATAATTGGTATGCGTTTTAAGGTAAATCGTGAATGCTGGACAGAAAAACAATTTTTGTCTCATATTTTTTTATTTGAAAATCACTCCAGACAAGCTATGGAAACGGCATCAACCCGATGTGGGTTTAACCGGCTTCCTCCAAAGGAGGATGTTCCACGTGGCTATTCACAAGTCTCCAGTCGCATGTTTACCATTAGGAGAGATGACGATGTTAGGTATTTGCAACTTTTGCAGGGCGTTGTCGACGTCCTCCTGCATACAGCGCCTGGAATTCCCAAATCGGTCACCCATCGGTACTGACCAGGCTCAACGTTGCTTAACTTCAATGATCTAACGAGAATTACTGTGTTAGCGTGATGATGCCGTATATAGATAACGTGTTAAGCCATTTAGTGTAATGATCTTAAAATAATACTTCAAGGTAAAATGTTAAGTGTTAGATAGATTCTAAGCCAGACAACAGCAATTCTTTCCCATTTGTCAGAAAACATCGCTCATGTGATAACTATAGAACAAAATTGAAGGAAGCGCCCGTTAGAAAGCTGCTGAAAATAAACCATAACCTTCTAAAAGTTTTCATGACACAAGGGGAAAGGATGACCCATAACCCGTAAGGGGCTCAACGAGCTGGTGCAATGGCAGAACTTCTCGTTTCCGTGGCAGCAAAAACCAAGACGGAAAGATTTGCTGTTGACGGTGTTGCAATACAAAAACGGCCTCCAAAAAATAAAATCAATATTTAATTATTTTTTGGCTAATTATGTGAAACTCTTGCTGATATTTATTTCATTATATTATTAAAAGACAAAGAAAATCGTGACCTTCCAAAGCAAAAGGTGGAATTCCCAGCAAAAAAAAAAAAAATATATATTCTAAAAAAAAAACAAACATACACACACACAAAACATAAGTTGATTAATTCAATTTTAGCATCATTAACTAAATTAAACCCTTCCTTCTTTGAAAATTCTTCCTTTGCTATCTGCTCTTGGACTCTTTTCTTTCGTTGTCAAAAAGCGTAAAATTAATTAACTTGCTGAACGACCTTTTTT
>NC_136506.1:15159166-15166666 GCF_053919585.1 Euprymna scolopes | reverse complement strand
AGTTTGGGTTTTTTTTACATAGGTATCACCACTTATCAAGGCCAAGAGGCCACTCGAGGATAAGGGTTAAAGAGTGTGCAGTAGAAATTGGACAATATCGTAATTGTTAGTAATGGAAATTCGGTAAATTTGTTAACGAGTGGAGCGGCACATCAAAAACTTGTTTACGTTAGACTTGAAGACAACCATATTGTAGTCAGCTGGAAAGCACGAAAACGGAAGAAAATTCCACAGGCGTGCAGTTCTAAGAAAGAAGCTTTGTTCATGGAATCTACCTTTAGGTTTAGGCACAGATAACGAGTGGGGGGATTATTGATAGTGTTTTCAGCAAGACAAGTGTTTCTTGTGAAAGTTTGGCGAGGGGGGAACATAGATTGAAGCTCAGTTGAACACTTTCCATGAAAATAACGATACAGCAGAGACAAACTCGTAACATTTCTTCTGTGAGATAGAGGTTGCAGGGAAGAGAAAAGGACATCTCCTACGAGGCTACGAAGTCTATTTTGAACTCTATCAAGGCAGGCCAAGTCCTTTCTAGCAGCTCCTGCCCAGATGTGGCAACAGTATTCCATCCTTGGACGTACCTGGCTCTTATATAGATAGAGAATTGCATCAGCAGTGAGATATCTACTGGATCGATAGAAGGATCCCACCATTTTTCCAGCGGCCTTGGCAACAGATTTGATGTACGCGTTCCATTTAAGATCAGGAGTAAAGGTCAAGCCCAGATGCTTATCAAAATTGAGGCCTCCTCAAGACGAGAGCCATTCATTTCAATTGATGCCAGATGTGGAGCAGAACGTTGATGATTTAAAGAAAGAAACTTGGTTTTAGATGCATTAAAAGTAACCAGCCACTCCTTTCCCCAATGTACTTCGTGCTCAAGGTCAGAGGAGAGAGAATCGGAGAGAACTTAGTCGTTTACTCTCTTAGATATGCTACCATAGATGGTAGTGTCATTAGCATAAATGTCTACAAATGATGTAAGGATGTGATTTGGAAGATCATTAATGTAGATCTGGAAAAGAGTTGGGCCCAGGATGGACCCCTGAGGGACTCCAGCATTAATACTGTGAGCTTCTGATTTTTGACCATCAACTGCTACTCTTATGAACGTATCAGAAAGAAATTATTTAATAATTAAGAAGACATTTCCAGCTATACCATAGCTAGAGATCTTGTGAAGTAAACCTTTATGCCATAACCTATCAAAGGCCTTAGATATGTCAAGAGCAATTGCCCTAGAAAGGTTGCCTCCGTTGAGAGATTCGCTAATCCTATGAGATATAACAGTAAGCACATCTGCTGTAGATCTAATAGAATGGAAACCATATTGTGTATCACTAAGAAGGTTACTTTTGCTGAGATGGTTTATTACTTCTCTATTTAACACAGATTCCAGCAACTTACTCATGACGCACAGGAGACTTATTGGCATCTACTGAGAGGGGGATGAGCGATCACCTGAATTCTTAAATACAGGGCATACTGCTGAGATTTTCCAGGGTGATGGGAAGCAATTCCCCTTAAGACAACGTTTAAACAGTTGTAAGTATGGCCGCTAGTTCTGGTTGAAGTTTTTTGAGTACTATAATAGGAATAGTGGTCACTAGGATAGCGAAGTAATAATTAGTGGTGGAATTTGGATATAATTTGATTATTTAAGAAGACAGCTCAACAAGAACTTGTTTACATTGGACTTGCAGAGGATCATCCTGTAGCCAGCTGGAAAACAGATCATCGAAACAGAGTTCCAAGGCAGGCAGCTCTAGGAAAGAAACTTTGTTCATGGAATCTGACTTGGGCATAGATAGATAATCGGGGAAATTGTTGACAGTGGTTGTAGTTAGACGAATGTTTTTTCTGAAAGTTTAGCAAGGAGAGGGATAATCATCGATCGAAGCTCATACGAGCATTCGCCATAAACATAACGATAGAGCAAAGACAGGCTTGCAAACGTCTCTTCTGTGGGAAAAGGGTTGCGGGGAAGAGAAGAGGGCATCATCCACTGATAGTTGGTTTGAATTGTCTTGGAGTTTTGGCATTGGGTTATCAAAACTGGCTGCACTATTTTTTTCTGACAGATGAATAAATACAGTTGACATTGAACAATTGTAGGGCATCAATAAACTCTGCCCCTCCCCCATATCGCTCCTTTCTGATATGCAAGTTATTACGACTAAGATTAATATTGCAACGTATATATATATATATATATATATATATAGAGAGAGAGAGAGAGAGAGTGTATATATATATATATATATATATATATATATATATATATATATGTATATATATATGGAGTTGTGCAAAATATATATATATATATATTTGTGTGTGTGTATATATATGTGTGTATGTGTGTATATATATGTACACACATATATATATATATGTGTGTATATATATATATACATATATATGTGTGTGTGTATATATATATATATATATATATATATATATATATATATATATATATATATATATATATATATGGAGTTGTGCAAAAAATAAGGAAAACTTGAAAAATTATGTTGGCATCGGGGTTTATTTATCATTAATGATCTTGACGGAATCAGTGAAATGGATAGGCTTCGTTCTATAAGATACTTTATCTTTCTCTTTATATACAAAAAAAAAGATGACGATGTCTATTTAATAGGAAGAAAAGAAAAGCGACAAAAAAAGAAAAAAGAAACCGATTCTAATGTTCCGTTACCACATCCATATTGATTAGATCCATCCGTTTTAGTCTATTTGTTCTCTTCCGAGCATTTTATCTGCTCCCCATCAATCTTGGCTTAAATTTCATATATTATTATTATTCCTTCGCTTTATGGCCTGAATAACTCTTTTATACAAAAGCATTAAAAAACATGTATCCAACAGAAACATTGATTGCACATTGTTGCCATGGTAACTGATATAACAAATAATACCATTTTGTTCTTCCAAGGAATTCAGCCTCAACACACACCGTTAGCCAACCCTCCACACACTTGCAACTTGTAACCGTTATCATAATCATGCTTGTTACATTCGATTTTCAGTTCGACTTTTGATTATGTGCTCACCAACTGGATTGGTGTAATAGCTTAATGGTTGAAACGTAGGATACCATTTCGTGAGTAACAGAGTTTAATCTATTATATAAAACAGGATTGGCTCGTCTGCCTGTCTGTTTGCCTGTACAACTAAACCTAAAAAAAATACACAAAAAAACAGCCGAATATGCAATTATAAAGCTTAACAATCTTATATATTTCTCATATCAAACAAATAATTAAAAATAATACCGTGAGAAATACTCAATTTAATTTCGATTAATTAATATATATATATATATATATATATATATATATATATATATATATATATATATATATATATATATACACACACATATATATATATATACTAGCGGGACCTGTGGGAATTCCACAGCGGCATCTTTCATATGTAATATGTTGCTGCCGGACATTTATATTTTTTAGGCGATCATGTATGAGCACACTGAAACGTTCTTTTAGAATTTAGAATGGGGGTCAATTGTGCGTATAAATATAATGTAAACTGATCCTATTTCGGTACATTATAACTTTTTAAACAGTTAAGTAATTTTTACCACTAATTCTAAGGCCGATCATCAAAATCATAAAATCACATGTAATTTCTATATTTTTCGTATTGCCATCCCTACTTAGGGTTAGTAGTAGGAAAGGAGCGTGGTTTTTATGACTTTTAACAATACTATATATACATATATATATATATATATATATATATATATATATATATATATATATATATATATATATATATATATGTTAATACGATAGCGTGTGTGTTATTTATTTTGTGTGTCACGATTACATCCGAGTGACTGTTGTTTAATTGTTATGGATTCCCATTTTTTATAATAAATAATTTTAGCAAAAATCCGTCGTAAGTTTTGGTTTTGGTTTCGATTATAGCTGATGGCACTCAAGTCGTTTATTTTCTTATAAATAATTTTATCAAGAATTCTTCATAAGTTTGGGTTTCGATTTCGATTTTAGCTGAGGGAACTCCAGTGATTCATTTTTTTTTTAATAAATAATTTTACCAAGAATTCTTCATAAATTTTAGTTTCGGTTTCGATCATAGCTGAAAGAACTCAAGCCGATGCACTAAAATCATATCGATATATATTTTTTTATTTTGGAAATCGCAACTTTATAATATATAAAAATCAATAGACCATTAACTCTATAATAATATATACGAAATCTGCAAGAATTAAAATTACATATTTAAGCGTATTTTACGACCTGGCTACGCCGGGCGTCCCTGCTAGTTTCAATAAATACTTTTGCAGTTTTAACAAGAGTTACAATAATATGAGAGCATCTCTATTTACGCCATGAATACCAACATCAATATATTACATATGCACGAATCCCCCGTGGAATTTCCACAGGTCCTTCTAGTTGTTAATATTTGCAACTCGTTTTTGTTGTTTTTTTTTATTTTACAGCAAAGCTAATCAATTTAATAACCCACCAAATTTATATAATGAAAATAATATTTAAACTATCATAGAAGGAAGGCACATAATAGATAACGAAGCTCAACACCCTCTCCATATTAAAAATGGTTTTCCAAATAGTAACATTATTATTTAAAAATTCTTCCTTACAATGTGAGGAGGCGTTGTTAATATTTTGTTCTTACATCGTTTTCTCATTTTACCTACCAATCGTCGACTATTTTCAACTGTTTATGAAAACTTTCAAGTAGCATATTGTACACTAACGAAGAACTGATACAATTTGGCTTTGTTTAAAATCAAAATAAACCTTTTGTTGTCTTTCGATTTGCAATACATTACAAGGAAACCATTTGAGAATAAAATATACCCGGAAATTACCCGTGAGGTTATGTAATAATTTGAAAAAAAAAAAAAAATCTCAGAATCGGAAATTTAGAACGAAATCGGTAATTGGATCGGAATCGGGAAAAATTTTGGAATCGTCCCATCAGTAATTTATAATATATATATATATATATATATATATATATATATATATATATATATATATATATATATATATATATATATATATAATTTTGGAGTCTGCGTTCGTGCCTGGTCCACAAAGTATGGAAAGTGTTTCAGTGTGAACAGGCATGGTATAATAAATTATGGGGTTTATCTATTTTATTTTTACTTTCATCATATTTTGCTTTGGTTTTGATACCCCCAAATTCGAAGCTATCTCTTTACAACCCTTCCTTTTCATAACCTATCATACTTTCATAAATCGGAGTCCATTTTCTATAGGTTCTTTTTAAACCCAGTCAAGACGGGTATTTTTGCTAGTATATATATATATATATGTATATATATATATATATATATATATATATATATATATATATATATATATATATATATATAATTCACCTGTCATCCCGTTTTTAAAAGACGAAATCGCCTGATCATCGAAAACAAGATTCAAGCAAGCAAATTCGCGTAGAATTTTAGAATTATATATATATATATATATATATATATATATATATATATATATATATATATATATATATATGATTACTTAATTTAATCACATAAATTAATATATGGATGTATAAATTTATGAAAGAATAATTAAATACTGTTTTATTTTAAAAAGAATCCTGATTTAAAATTACTTATTAATTATTATGATTGTAATTCTTGCAAGCAGATCTATTTGGAAGTAGATGCTTACCAACACTAATCTGGGCCTCTTAACGCCCAATCCGATTTGCCTCTATTGGCTCCGAAAAAGTCTACGTTCAGCGTCACAACAGTCAAATCAGCTGTGTATACGTATGCGTATATTTGTTTCAGAATTGTTAAGATAATAGACATATATATATATATATATATATACATATATATATATATATATATATATATATATATATATATATTTAAGCAAATATTATTAAATGCAACGGAGACACTTTGCTTTATGATACATTTTAATTTTTCGATTTTCCGTATAAGCTTTTTTATATCAAAATCAAAAATATTAATAAAAGTTACATAATTGTTGCTGTCACGAGCTATCGATTCACACACGAATCATCATCAGGTGTTATATATATATATATATATATATATATATATATATATATATATATATATATATATATATATATATATAAGCCTGACGAATCCTATAGTGGATGAAACGCAGAATTACGCTTAAATATGGTATTATAATTCATGCAGATTACGCATTCAATTGACACTTCTCTATCGATTATTATATTGAACTTAATATATGGAAGTGAGATCAAATGAGTTGAATGCTATCAGCTTTAACTGAAACCAAAGCATACATCTCTGCACCCTTATTCCTCCGCCTCGTATCCACGTCTATATATATATATATATATATATATATATATATATATATATATATATATATATATATATATATATATATATATATATTATCTTGATACGACTACTCACAATTCATTATATAATAAATAAAAAAAAATAATGCAATCCACATTTTTTTGGTAGAGTTATGCAGTTTTGCAATGGATTTCATCTGCTTTTCTAGTCACCTTTAACATTTCTATACATTTCATTACTGAAACAGGTTTTATAAATAAAATGCATGTTATGTAGTCCGGAAAAAAAAACTCAAAGCAACAAAAGAAATCTGGATCCTTATTTGAGCTGTCATCAAACAAACACACTGGCTCAATATAGGTTGTCCTTCTCGTGAAAATCGATAGCTATAATGAATGCCGTTCAAATGTCAGACTCGGACTTAATTCAACAGAATATTGAGTTCTGCAAGAGATGTGCGCTCTTCGTCTCATGTACAGCGTCTTAATTTGTGGACGCTATAGTTAGAAGCTGCTCAGAGCATATACATTGAATGAAACCTAATAACATGGCCTACGATATAAAGGGAGGTTATTCGATTTCATTTTTACACTTCTGTCACCGGATTTATCTCCCTTGATAGGTGGATAGGTATTACAAAACATTTGATTTAACTCAGGGTTTTCCAATGGGCTTGCTACCGCCCATCAGGGGTGGGGGAACATTACGAGACTTCATATGGGCGATGGCTAAATTTATCGTATAGGGGGTCTCTGAGATCGTTTGCGGTGCGGTGAAAGAATGAGAGCTTTTATTAACATTACTAAATGTTTCTGAAATTATTGCTGATCTGAACATTGATCAGTGATTCCCGCGATTATTATTCTGATTTTTATTGATTATTGTACAACCTGTCCACCAAGTCACTGAAAGGTTGAAAATTTTTGTCATTTTACCATTAATTATTATTTTTTCTCTATTTCAGATATTTTACAGATAATATTTTGCAAATGAATTATGGATGAGTATAGCATTGAATAACATACGCAAATTTTGAAATTGTTTCACCAAAATCAGGAATCAATTGTTTGACTCAAAGAACTTGTCAACCTCATTTTCATGTA
>NC_136506.1:15151666-15156666 GCF_053919585.1 Euprymna scolopes | reverse complement strand
TCATATGTCAAATCGTTGAACTTTGACCCCTTAACAGCAAAATTTCTGGCAGAAATCCAGTCAAATCGATTTTCCCAAATCTCAGTACCCTGTATATCAAATTTCGAGTCTGTAGACTTAAAATTGACAGAGTTATTGCGTAGTGAAATGTACAAACACAAACACACAGACAGACAGATACACAGACACGTTCACTTTTATAGATATACTAGCATTTCAGCTCGGCGTTGCCCGGGTGTTTGGATGTGTCTGTTGAACAAAAAAAGCAAAAAACAAAAAGTGATAGTAGGAAGGCAGGCTCGAACTCGTACCGCAAAAGAGGAAAATAACGGCGTAAAAACCTGACGTCTATGCTGTTATGACCACCGCCAAACCAGAAGCGACATTTTTTTTTAATTAAGGCTATACAACCTAAAGGAGAGGATAACTTTCCAAAATATCGGCGAAAAAAGTGACCCCCTGTAGAAAAGTGTCTAGTTGAAGGTGAATATATTCATGTTTTTAGCCAATTTTTCGATATTTGTTGTATGAAAGGTCGCACTTAAAAGCGATACTGATCTTTCTAAAATCTGTCGCCTCTGTCGAAAGTTTTAGGCAGATATGCAAACATACATACATACATAGATTTATATATTGCGAACTAAAAATCTTCGACCCAAACCGATGAAAAAGCTTGCCCTATCTCTGAATACCCTTTATTTAAAATTTCAAATGTTAAGAGCAGAAATTGTCTGAGTAATTTGGAAGAGACCGCAGAGGTCAATTTTCTTTCAACTTTAACCCCCTTTTTGACCCCTTAACATTTATTGTTTTAGGCTCAACTCAAGTTATTAAGTTAGATCCATGTCCAAGGAACCTATATCTAAAATTTCAAGTGTTTAGACCCCAAATTGTCGGAGAAGTTTGGTAGAGTACTCAAGGGTCAAATCGTTGAACTTTTACCTTTTAACAGACAAATTTCTGGCCAAAAACTGATCACAAAGATTTTCCCAAATCTCAGTAGCATTTCAGCCCGGCGTTGCCCGGGTGTTTGGAGGTGTATGTTGAGCAAAAAGAAAGCAGTCATTTTTTTTTAACTTTGACCCCTATTATGGCCTCTTGGCATTTATTGTTTTGGGCTCAAATCAAGTTATTACGTTAGATCCCTGAGCAAAGAATCTATATCTAAAATTTCAATTGTGTAGACCCAAAATTGTTGGAGAAGATTGGTACAGTTCTCAAAGGTCAAATTGTTAAACTTTGACCCCTTAATCGCCAAATTTCTTGCAAAAACAGATTACAAAGATTTTCCCAAATCAGTCTTTCCATCCTCTTTGACCCTCTTTATTTATTTGCAGTGGCACAAGATTATGGTAATGCAGAAAAAAAGGGGAAAGGAGGCGAGGACGCAAAAGGGTTCATTTACGATTATACAGTTTCAGTTTTATTTGTATTATTTGTTCTCATGATACGTTGTCACACAGGTCATCATCAGAGATTGCTCACTGTTCCCTGGAGTCTAGGTGACAACAAGTCTCCCCAGATGTACAGTGCGCTTTTAATAACCTTTGCAAATTACTCTGTATTATCACAGCAGTCGCTTACCATTGATTTCTCACTGGCAATGACCATTGGTCTTCACTAGAATTTAGGTGGCAATAAGCCTCATCAAGGTTCCAATATGCTTTGCACTAACCCAGTGGAGGTCTTTCCATCCTCTTTGACTCTTCACGCCTACTTTGTGTGGTATCAGCAAAGGCTGATTCTTTTTGGAAGGGGCCACAGTTTTTAATATTTCCTGCAATTTCAGTGCCCTGGTAGTGGTGGTATTATTATGATAGTTATTATTCATTCACTAGGAGTTTTCACACTGCCTATCATCAAAGAATTCTCTTTGAGAACAACTTATGGTGTTCTCGGGAGTCTGAGTCACAACAAGTTTCCCCAGATTTTCAGTACTCTCCACCTCTTTCGATACCATTTGCAAATTAATTTGGATTATCGCAACAACCGTTTATCACTAATTTCTCGTTGGTAGTGATCATTGGTTTTCCCTGAAATTGGAGTGGCATTATTATTATTATTATTATTATTATTATTATTATTATTATTATTATTATTATAGAAAATTGAAGAATATCTATCCTTATGAAGATTAAAATACACACATAAGTCAACTAAACCTTATGGCTAGACTCCTTATTCAAATGTTTAATTAATTTCCCCAGAGAGAACTGGTTTGTGCCACTTTTATGTCACCTTTGACAGATTAAAATCAGGATATAATGGTATTAAACCTTATGTCCACCATCCTTATTCCAATTTTTATCAAAATCCATTAGATATCTATTAGAGAAAATTTCTGAAATTCAAAGCTTATGCTTAGATAGTCTTAAGAAAAAAAATTGAAATTCATGGAAGCATTGTTAATTAATTCTGAATTTTCAAATATGTGGTTCTCTTCACCCTCTAAAGCTCTTTTAAAATATTTAAAAGGTTATTGCTAAATCAAAAAGCGACCTTGTGTCTAACCATGCCCTCGTGGAGAGGCAAGTAAAGAGAGACGTTAAAGAATATTAAAGAATTGAGTTGAAGATTTGAAATCTCTAGACTTTTCAAACATCTGCTAAAATATTAGATTTAGACGTGTGCTGTGGAATGGCTCACATATTGGCAGACCTATTAAGTTTTTGTTTAGTTCATTTTCATTCTAAACATAGAAAAAATAGTAATTAAAAAATAAAAAAAATATTTGCGATATTTTTACTGAGTTAATAGCTTGCATTGTTCAATTTACATAATGGTATCAGACCAACAGTGAGCACCTTACGGCAGTAGCAAAATATACACAAAACAGAATAACAGAAATATATGTGTCTGTGATAAAAGTTTCCGTTGTGGAGAAACAGGAAATAAGTGCTCGATTACTGGTAAACAGCTATATAAGTATCTTATATATATATATATATATATATATATATATATATATATATATATATATATATATGTATACTACATAAACCGGAAGCGACATTTTTTAAATTAAGGCTAGACAATCTAAAGCAGAGGATAACTTTAAAAAAAATCTGAGAAAAAAGTGACCCCCCCTGTAGAAAAGTGCCTAGTTGAAGGGGAAGATATTAATGTTTTTAGCAAAATTTTTTGATATTTGTCGTATGAAAGGTCGAACTTCAAAACAATACTGATCTTGGTCAAATCCGTCGCCTCTATTGAAAGTTTTAGGCAGACATGCAAACATACATACATACATACATTTATATATTGGTAACTAAAAAATTTCGACCCAAACTGATGAAAAAGCTTGCACTATCTCTGAATACCCTTTATGTAAAATTTCAAATATTTAGACCAGAAATTGTCTGAGTAATTTGGAAGAGACCGTAGAGATCAATTTTTTTTTAACTTTGACCCCTATTCTGACCCCTTAATATTTAATGTTTTGGGCTCAAATCAAGTTATTAACTTAGATCCATGTCTAAGGAACCTATATCTAAAATTGCAAAAGTGCGTAGACCCAAAATTATCGGAGGAGTTTGGTAGAGTTCTCAAAGGTCAAATCGTTGAACTTTGACCTCTTAATCGCCAAATTTCTGGCAAAAAAACACCCAATCACATCGATTTTCCCAAATCTCAGTACTCTGTATATCAAATTTGTAGACTAAAAATTGACAGAGTTATTGCGTAGGGAAATGCACACACACACAGACACGTTCACTTTTATATATATATATAGATTGTATTAGACCCAATATATAGTAATAATTTAAAAAGTTAAAAAAAAAATGACTCGTGCGCTACCACCGAGAATCGAAACCAAAACGTTTAGCTTACGATTTATTTTTTCCTCTGTCGTTAATGACTGAGCAATGAAGACATGCTATGTTGTAAGGCTAAAAATTAAAACATGAACTAATAGCTACTACGTTATAGATGCATATTTGTAATGCCGGCGTTCAACCTTCACCTGGCAAATTTCATTTATTTTTAAATTTTCACGCTTTGGTACCGATTTCCCCGGGCTAAAACCCAAATATAAGGTTTAGCATTGGTTCAAATACCCTATATATTAAGTTTCATGTCTGTAGACCATAAACAGACAGAGGAACTTGGTAGGCAAAATTTTTTATCAAAAATATATACATATGCATAAATACATATGGAAAGCGTTTTCTGCTTACTATTTACAAACTTATTAGGCAAATATGAATCATGTAGAATATCTGCATGAATATAATTACACGTAATAGTTAACTAGAGATCATCATCCCATCAGAAAACCGAAAAAACTAATAGGGAATTTGATAAAATGAATGTTTAAAAGAATATGCAAATAGGCTAGATCTTTTGCTAGTGGATGCAATTCGACAGCCCATATATAAGGACGTTTTTTTTTTTGGTTTTTAATCAAAAAAAAAAGGCAAGCTTTTTTTTGATTGTTCTCAGCCTTCGGTCCCGGATCAAAGTGTAGTATCTGTTATGGTGCTACACTTAAGGTAATTTGTCTCCGCCAATAGAGGGGAAGCCCTCTCTACTGAGACAATTATTATTTATGGTCCCTTTTGCCTTCTTTTCGGGTAACTGGTTTTCCCCCACATTAAAAACAACCTTGTGTCACATTTTGCTTTTTTAGGAAAGCAAATAAATACTAACAGAAAAGGTTTTTTTTAATTTGAAAATCAATACACAAAAAAAAAAATTACAGGAGTATATATATAAATATGCGATTTCGTTAAAACAAATATACGTTTATAATGTACGTATATATTCAATAAGGCTATTTTAAAATTACAACGGTTTATTAAGCTCAATGAAAATAGATTTACACTTTCAGAGCATATGCAACTATATTAAACATTTCAAAATCACATGAATATACACTTAATTCAAATTTACATCGTTTAAATTATTGCATCTTACACGTGTTTCATATTTATGCGAACATTATTGGCTACATATGTGCATACATGTTTCTATTGCGATTCCTTTAGAAATATAGCGTA
>NC_136506.1:15129166-15146666 GCF_053919585.1 Euprymna scolopes | reverse complement strand
TGAAAATGGGTATGTGTGTATCATGGGATTTTTATCTGTTGGTCAAATGTTTCATGACTGCGCATGCAAAAATCATTCACATGACAGCTTCCTTATGTTAAGAATAAGTAGGTTTGAAAATACTTTTTTAAAGACTCGTAGCAAGATAGCCTTACGGTTATCGTACTTGTTTCACTGGCATTACGTTTTGGTTTCGATCGCAGGTCAAGTATTTTGTTTTTTTATTTACAAGAAGTGAACTGTTTAGAAAAAAAAAACATTATACTCGCATGCCAGTTTCTGCATAAATTAAGATATGATATGCATGCGTATTTTACGACAGGGCAACACTGAGCGGCCTGCTACTAATAAATAATTCAATGTGCAGTGATCAAAGTTACATCGACACGAGAAGTGTTCACACGTACACGTGAGGTTGTTTTATAATTTTATTAATATGGATATTATTCTAATTGTTATGCATTTTTTCTTCCATCAGATCAGAAAGTCTGCCGTACATATAGCGATAGAAATGTTAAACGCATTAACGTGTTGAAAGAGATTCTCGTTGTTGAAATAAAGGAAGAATTTTCACGAGTTTGATAAGACGAAACATTTCTTGGATATTGATTAAATTTCGAGGCGTTTGCAACTTTTATGAATTTCTTTTTTCCAAGACATTTTGATCATTTTTTTTTTCCAAGACATTTTGATCATATCTCCGTCTTCGGTTTGTTTATTTGCATACCTTATTTTGAAATTCCTCAGTAAATAATTTTTTTTTTCTGTTAATTCTCCGATCGGATTTTATTTTTACTCATCGTTTCGACTACACGTTATATCTTTCTGATCTCTTTGACTCTTTATCCTTACTCTTCCTTATCATTACTTTTTTTTAAAAGAATTCCATTCATTATTTACCATTTTCTTTCAAATTATTCTTTTCTCCTTGAATACTGCAAGAATTTTTCTTTCCTTCCTTTATTTATTATTTAGCGTTGCTTGAGTTACATTTTTCATTTCTTTTACAACACCTTTTCATCTACTTGTTTCGTTCCGTATTTTATTGTCTTACGTTATTTTTATGGATTCATGCATTTCAGAGAGAGGCGTAGTCTCTCCCTCAATCCGTCATGTTTACGTATGAAATAGCATTTTCGTCTGTGTGTAACGCTCACGTGTTTCTTTTTCTTTCTTATTTACTAAGTTACCTCTTACAAGGTGCCTTCAATAAGTTTCCAAGCATTTTGTTCAGGCATTTAAAATTGTTTTAGACTCTTGAAAATTCAGTATACATCTTATGAGGCCATTGGCCAATTTTTATGATTTCAGGTTCAAATGGACAGCCACAACAGGGATTGGAATAAACGCTACTAAAACCTAAAGATTGGCCATTACCAGATGGGTGACCATTTGGGAAAGGGCAGGTTATTTATGTACCGCGAGGTAAAATATCAGGTCGGAAAATAGTGGCGCAGTCTATCCTTCTCTCAAGGGTAGATGGGCCTCTCTTAAGCCATGATAGGTAACCCTTCTAGTGATTACATCATCAACGCTCTGATCCCCATCTGGCATCAATTGGGATGGGTGGCCTTACGTCTGAGAGAGGCCCTGTGTTTTGACAAGCTTCTGGGTTTGACCTTTACTCCTGATCTGAAGTGGAACACGTACGTCAAGTCTGTTGCCAAGGTTGCTGGAAAGATGGTGGGATCCTTCTACCGCTCCAGAAGATATCTCACTACTGATGCAATTCTCTATCTATATAAAAGCCAAGTACGTCCAAGGATGGAATACTGCTGCCATATCTGGACAGGAGCTGCTAAAAACAGCCTATCCTGCCTTGACAGAGTACAAAATAGACTTCGTGGCTTAGTGGGGGATGCACTTTTCTCTACCCTGCAACCTCTCTCCCACAGAAGAGACGTTGCGAGCCTATCCTTGCTTTATCGTTATTTCCATGGCAGGTGCTCGTCTGAACTCACGAAAAACACCCGTCTAGCTGAAATCACTGTGAAAAATTTCCCCACTCTTTATCTGTGCCTAAATCAAAACGTGGATTCCATGAACAAAGCTTCTTTCTTAGAACTGCACGCCTGCTTCCCACCTGACTACAACTTGGATGTCTTCAAGTCCAACGGTTACAAATTCCTAATGAACCGCCCCCTTAAGTAAACACTTAATCAAATCTCCACACTAGCGTAATGTACTTGCAATAACCCTTATCCCTGAGTGGCTTCCGGGCCTTGATAAATGGTGACCACTGTGTAAAAAAAAATGGTGTAAAGATACAAAAATTCCCTTGATAACCATAGCGAATCATCAAGAATTCAGCTATGGACAAGATTTTAATTTCGCTACAAACTTGTGTACTGAGTTCAATCTTGGCTTCACCGCATGTTACATTGCTAAAACCTGATTGTCACAGTCGTTGAATTTCAAAAATGCAATGTAGACGTGAGGACACTTTTGAAGAACGATATGCAATAACATTCTGTTTTAAACTTGAAAAAAATACTCAGAAACGCATGACATGCTTCAGACTGGTTTTAGACCATCTTGCATCAATCAAGCATCAATTTTTGAGTGGCATAAGAGATTCAAGGAAGGCAGGGTGTTTGTGAGAGATTATGAGAGACGTGGGAGGAATAAGGACGTCAGAACACCAGAGTTGATTGGCCAAATAACGAATTTCCTGGATAAGGACCGTCGTGTGTCTATAAAGACAATAAGTGCACAGTTTTATGTGCATGTTAGAATGATCCATACAATTATTTGCGAGGAAATGCAGATGCAGAACATTTGCACAAAGTTTTTCCCAAGGGTGCAGTCCACAACTCCATCCTTGTCACAGACTATCTGACTAAGATGGACATCAAGGCGGTTTCTCACCCTCCCTATAGTCCAAACCTTGCTCCCTGTGACTTGTAGCTATTACCTAAACTCAATAAAAACCTTAGAGGCTGTCTTTATTAAACAAGTGAAGAGATGAAAGAGGCTGTGACAAGGACCATTGACACGCTCACACAAGAGAACTTCTCTGAAGCCTTCCAGACGTTGTTGGAACGGTACAACAAATCCGTTGCAGCTGGAGAAGATTACGTCGAAGGGGACTAGAATTAAATGTTTTTTTTTACATATGCATAACAACTTATCAAGGCCAAGAGACCACTCGAGTATAAGGGTTAAGAGTGCACAGTAGTCAATTGGACAATATAGTGATCGTTAGAAATGGAAATTCGGTAATTTTGTTTACTTAAGTAGAACGGCTCATCAAGAATTTGTTTACGCTGGACTTGAAGACAACCATATTATAGTCAGCTGGAAAGCAGAAGAACGGAAGACAGTTCGACAGGCGTGCAGTCCTAAGAAAGAAGCTTTGTTCATGGAATCTACGCTTAGGTCTAGGCACAGATAAAGAGTAGGGGAATTATTGATAGTGTTTTCAACTAGACGAGTGTTTCTTGTGAAAGTTTGGCTAGGGGGGGCATAGATTGAAGCTCAGTCGAACACTTTCTATGAAAATAACGATAAAGCAGAGACAAACTCGCAACATCTCTTCTGTGAGATAGAGGTTGCAGCGATGAGAAAAGAACATCTCCTACGAGGCTACGGTTGTGTGTACTATAAATAAAAGTGTCCATATGAAAAAAGTCTGGATACTTGAAAGCACCTCGTATCAAAGGCCTGGAAGCAACTCTAGGATAAGGGTTAATTAGTGTTAGGTAGATGGTGTGAGAACATGATCAGTAATGGTGGAACTTAGATAGGGCTTGATTGTTTAAGAGGGCGGCTCGACAATAACTTATTTACATTAGATTCGAAAACGACCATGTTATACTCAGTCGGGAAGCAACCCTACGATATTGTATTCCAAAGACGGACAATTCAAGTAAAGAAACTCTGCTCAAGAAATTTTTGTTTAGTTTTAAGTGTCGACACTGCATTGTGCGGAGACATCTGCAGGTGTTGGATTGTCAACGATAGCGGAGGCTGGATGTACTCATTGATGGGGTCACAGGTTAAAGTCGTTGATATTGCAGGTGCATCGGGAAACACGAGACTGGTATAAACAAATCAGGTAGCTTGTCAAAGGCAAAAGGCGAAAATACAGGCACGCGCCCGGTTGTTGGGACGCCGCTCGATTGTCCACCGACACTGTCAACCGACACCCTCTCTATTCCATGTCGTCGCTAAGTTTTCTCATTGCTACACGCGAACAATTGATTTTAGTAGTTGCAGCATTTTAAAAAAACGAATAGACATTTATTTTTCTACAAGTTGTTTCGCGTCTGTTTTTAACCGGAAAGCGCTGGGGAACGCATAATTAGGTTTTAAATTGTATTTTCTTTAGTTTATCAGACCTAAGTATACAATAGCAATCCCTGCCATACATCAGTCTGTCACACTTAAGTTTAGAAACATTTTCATTGATAAATGTGAAAAATGAGTAAACACGCCTAAAACAAAAAGCTTTCTATGTCAGTTTGTCTGTCACGCTTGGTTTTAGAAGTGCGTTTTCAAATAGAATTATTTTTAGTCTTTCAGGTTTACGTTTAAAATAGGATTCGTCCCCTTGGTTTGCTAGGCTCAAGTTTTAAATTGCATTTTTCTTCATCTGTTATGGTTAAGTTTAAAATAACAGTTTTTCATTTGTTGTCAGGTTTAAGTTTGAAATTATATTTTTGTCAATCTATAAGAGTCAAGTTTAAAATACCATTTTTTCGTTGCTCTGTCAAGCTTAATTTTGAAATTATATTTTTGTCATTTGTTATGGCCATCACTAACAATAACACTTTTTCATTGGTATGTCAACGTTGTTTGAAATAATATTTTGTTAATCTGTTGTGTATAAATTTAAAATAGTATTTTTCGTTGGTCTGTCAGGTTGAAGATTTAAATTGCATTTATTTAGTTTGTCTGTCAGACGCAAGTTTTACATTGCATTTTTGTTAATCTCTTAGGTCAAGTTTAAAATAAAAATTTTTCATTGGTCTGTCAGGCTTAAGTTTGAAATCAAATTTTTGTCAATCTATTATAGTTAAGTTTAAAAAAGTATTTTTCGTTGGGCTGCCAGGCTTAAGTTTTACATGACGTTTATTAAGTTGGTCTGTCAGGCTTAAATTTTAGATTGCATTTTTGTCGGTCTGTTATAGTCAAGTTTGAATAACATTTTTCTTGGTCAGACTCAAATTTAAAATTGCATTTTTGTAAATTTGTTATGTTAATTTTAAAATGATATTTTTCGTTGATTTTAGTTTTGAATAACATTTGTTTCTGTTTATTAAGTTTTTTCTTTTTTACGAAGGAGTCTCCTCTTATCGAGGATGGAAGTTACTTGAGGATAAGGGTTGATGAGTGTATAGGTCATTGGGACAATAACGTTGTAATCGTTGGTAATGAGAATTTGATATGATTTGATTACTTAAGTGAATAGATCAACAAGAACTTGTTTATATTGGACTTGGAGACAAGGACGTTCACAGAGTTTTATAATTATTAAGATTTTCGTTTCTTTGTCACTCTAAAGTTAGAAATTGTATTTTCATCGATAAACGCACAGACTGAATAGACATATCTTACGAATACCCAGCCTAGATTTTATCTAAATAAAATATTTTCTTTTATTTCCTTTTTATATTTCTGTCCAATTTTCACTTGAGTAAATGAAACAAACAAATAAAATACGAAACATTTCTTCGTCATATTATTTCCTTTCTTCACGACATCTTGCAACACTTATCCATCGCTGGAAGCAAAGATAACCAGCAGCGTGAACCCAAGCTCATATTTAGGTCTTGACCCGAACGCTGACACTGGAAACTCCGTCCGCGATATATCTCTAGCATTCATGGCAGTAAGAAATATGCATAGATATTATCAGACAAAACTCTACGACTCTTGATACCTAACAGGCTAAAGGTTATTTGTTCACGTGATCTTGAGAAAATTTCTTTACAGCTTTGCTATGGTTTTTATCAAATATTTTTTACGCTTATTCAATGCGATAACATATAAGGGTCAACCATTAGATCTTCGTATTATGCCCATTTGTCATTTTCACAACGTTTCGGTCGATGTAAACTCCGACCTTCTTTCCTGACTGTACTTACATGCAGAAGTTCAAGTGTAATGTAAACAGACATCTTGCTGTTCAACTTCCTACATAGTATCCTTGCAAATAATGTCACATAGTATCCCTGCAAATAATGCCTCCTACATCAAAGTGGCACTGTGCCTTGTTTAGTGTGAAAGTGCAATAATAAAGTCTGAACAAGGGAGATAACAGTAAATAATTCAAACTTTCAAGATTAAAAAAAACATTCATGGAGAGGGACCCATTGGAAAAACTTAACCTGACTTAAAATAATTGTATTTATAAATAGTTACCACATCTGGGGAAGAGCTTCTCAGAACACCATTTCTTGACTTGACAGAGTTCAAAACTGGATTTGAAATCTAGTGAGCAGTTCCTTCCGCCACAGAAGAAAAGTTACCAGTCTACCTCTGCTCTATCATTATTTTCATGGCAAACGCTCGACTGAGCTTCAATATATGATCCCCCTTAGAAACCATTCATTCTCTCTATCTTTAGCTAAAACTAAACAAATTCCATGAACAAAGTTTCTTTCACAGAACCAGGCGCCTGTGGAACTCTATATCGCAGTGCTGCTTTCTAGATAACTACAATGTGATCGTTTTCAAGTTCAATGTAAACAAATTCTTGTTGTGCCGTCCTTTTAAATAATCAAATTCTACCCAGTTTCCACCACTATCAAGCATAACAGTATTGTCTCACCGAGCACCTTATACATTAACCTTTATTGTCGAATGGCTTTCAGGCCTGGATATGCGGTGATTTATATGTAATTTGATCAGTTTACCTTAATTTTTGGTTTATGATATTTTTCCATCACAAGTAAGTACGTCATACAGATTTTTTGGTAGTGTTATATAAGGGAGGGGGATTCTGGACAAGCTTCAAAACTGTTCATTTAATGAAAGTCGACTATTTATCTGTTTTCAATCAAAGTTGGACTAATGATACTTTGGGTTTTCTGTGTTATTGTAGCACAATTCGAAAATTAAAATATTGAATTTCAAGTGAAACCAATGACATCTCCTGAATTGTTATGTCACAGTAATTCCGAAAAATGATATAGTAGAAAATCAATTATTAATATCCAAAAATTACGAAAATGATAATGTAGGAATTTAAATATTAATGAAAATATTTTTTGAAGAAAATTAGAAAAAAAATTGAGTTTTGCAAAGAAAAGCAAGAAAAAAAAAAGAAAGTCGGAGATTTCAAGTTATAACAAAGTGGAGGTAAGTCTTTCCTGAAATCTTCGACGAATTTAGCAAAACTTAATTTTCGCTAATTGTCTTCGAAAACTTTTCATTGATAATTAATTTTCTACCTTATCGTTTTTCGTAATTTTTAGATATGTTCATTACTGCGACATAACAATTCAGTAGATAGCATTGGTGTCACTTGAAATTCAATATTTCGAATTTCGAATTTCGCAACAATAACGAAGAAGGGACAATCATTTATGTTTGTAACGTTCAAAGGGGTCAACACGTAGCAGAGTATGAAGAAGGGACAATTATTTATGTTTGTAACGTTCAAAGGACCCAACACGTTGTCGCAGAGTATGTCGCAGGCAACATAGGACAAGTAATAACGCAACTCACTTTTTCATTTGTATCAATGCTATTTATTTCCGGGTACGTTCCCGAATGAAACGTAATCGTCTTCTCTCATGTGATCGTGCTCCTTCCCTCTGACCTCTCGAACGTCATTCACATCTTTAACATGCTAGCGAACGTGCTCCGCTGTCTGCTGCAGAAGTTTGTTTATATATATATACATATATATATATATATATATATATATATATATATATATATATATATATATATATATATATATATATAGTCTTTTCTTTATCCTTATGGTGACGTCATTTCGCATTTGCATACGCGGTTTCGCGCTCTGTTACAGGTTTGTATAAATTATGCTCAGAAATATTAGCCACTGTAGTTGTAGGGTTATCTTTTCCTTGTATCTGCACTCATTTTTGTTTCGGTTTTGTTGTCTTATTTTGCGCGCTTTTGTCAGCGAGAAGAAAAGAAACTGCCGTAAGAGGCAGAAAGGCGTTCCGTTGATCCACTGTCTATGTTTTTGAATAACAATAGGAAGCGATTGGCTGATTCATTCCAAGAAGCAAAACAATACGGAGATAAGAAAATATGTAAGCAACAAATAAAAGCTATATTTTTCTTCTACGTTTACTTCCGATTTACAATTTTTCTTATTTATGTTGTTGTTGCTGTTGTTGTTGTTGTTGTCACTCTTGATAACCTGATTTTTATTAATTTCGTAATGCGTTTTCTAATTAGTATCCATTGAAATGTCGCGAGTAATGAGCGCTTTCACGCTTTGCAATACTAATGAGAAGCGACTCTGCGATTACATCAATGCAAAGTGCCCCAAATCCAATAGAGAAGCCGAAGAATGCAGAATTCTTCAACAAAAGAAGAACAACATTATAATCTAACATAAACCTCGCACTTTGACTACAATTTGCAAAACTTTTTTATGTCGGTTTACATTGACTGAATTTTCATGGAATTAATGGAAGAAACTCACTTTTCAAATATCGGGAGGTGTGTTATTGAAGTAATGAATACCGTCAAGGCATATCGAATTGGCTATGTTTGATTGAAAACACTATCAGATTTGTCTGTTCATTTACGCTTATTTCTTGTGCCCTACTGTGAAAGAACCGCCTTGTTTGGTTTTCAGTTTGGAGTTTTGAAGAGTTCACCGCAGGGGCAGACAACTTTCAGGCAATCATTTATTACATACAATAAAGTTTAATGGTTATTTATATTTTATTAGTTATGAACATTTCAGAACTTTGACTATTACAAAAAAAAGTCCCTCTGTGTTGTGCTTAAAAAACTCTTTTTTTTGTGTTTTGATGATTTTCTTAAATTTATTTTTATTCAATAAATATGTAACAAAAACTGTTTATTCAATAAATATGTAACAAAACGTTTTATTCAATAAATATGTAACAAAACCTATATTGAAAAAAAGCATATTTGAAAATTTCAGAATTTATATTTATTAAAAAAAAAAATTAAATTAAAATATTTATTTTGTGGTAAAAACGACATTTTGTGTTGTTATAATTCTCTCATATATATCTGATTTCAAAAAATGTGTAATTAAACCATTCTCGGGAGGAAAAACAAAACAAAACAAAACACACACACACATTTATTGTTTCTTAACACTTATTGAGATTTTAGATTCGGTCTGTCTGCCTATGTTGTACACTCTTCAAATCTCCAAACTGAAAACCAAAAAAGTGGTTCCTTCACTGTAGTGCACAAGTGCCTTTTTTTACAAGAGATAACCGCTTGAGGATAATCAAGGCCTGAAAGCCACGCGAGAGTAAGGGTTAATGAGTTTGTGGTAGATTACATATCGATATGCGAGATGAAAGAGGTTAGGTGTTGTAGTAGTTATGCCCCCTTGTTATAACTCTGAAGTTGAGAAGACATTGTTATTGTTGCTTATTTTAGTAATGGCGTCTTATAAATATTGCCTGCGTTTACCTTACTCTTATTTTATCTATTGTTAAACAACGTATCAATAAGCTATCCCTTTTCTGCCTTTTTTTCTCTTCGGCTTACTCTTTCCTTTCCATTCCACTTCTTTCTTAGCTAGGAACGTCAGATTTTTACATTGAAATTCGATTCAGGTGAATACTAAAAAGCAAATAACTTTAATTGCTACCTTTTTTCTTTATCCGTTTCATTAAGATTCGTTCTCTTCGTCAATTCCTAAAGCTAGCAACGTTTTAAAGATGTCAAATCAAAGAATTTGGTGCGAACAAAATGATTGGAAGATTTTTTTTCTTGTGACCACTTTTATAGTTTGTGGTGGATTCCCATTTACACAAAGATCAACTGTATTTTAAACAAAATTACAGCCACTAGATATTATTTTTAAAATGTCCACTATGACGTATTATTATCCAACTGCATATCCGAATTTCAGTTATTCATTCAATTAATTATATCTTTTGAGATTATGAGTTTATCATTATGAATCAAATAACTCTCAAAAGTGTTGATATGCCGTAAATTATGCAAAGTAAACCAAGACACGAATCGTTCACAATAAGTATGTTATTTCAATGTTCAATAAACACATAAGTATTTTTGTGTTATTTGGACTGTTAATCTCATCTTGTTTTTTTGGGTTTTTTCCACAACGTTTTGGCTGATGTAACTTCCGACCATCTTCATGTGTATTTACACTGGATGTTATTGGTGAATAATGAAAAATGTTTCGTTTTTTTTACCTTCCCAACGAACATAGCCGTTAGAAATTCAAAACGCAAATAGTGCCAAATCTCTCTCTATATATTTTTATTAATAAATCCGGGTCCATTTCGTTTTTTGATAGAATGAATGTATATTTTTTAGATGAGAAATGATAATTTTTTGTATAATTTGGACATTTATTCTCATCTTGGTTGCCCTTTTTCCACAACGTTTCGGCCGATGTAACCTTCGACTATTTTCAGAATAATATTCCAAATAATACAAAAAGTAATTATCAATCATCACCTAAAAATATTCATTCATTAAACCACAGAAGTGTTGATATGATGTATAAAAAGCAAACTAATCGATCTATAATCAATACTATCGATATAGTATTTAGGTAGAACATTATCTATAGAAGGATTGATATGCCGTATAAAAGGCAAACCGGTGTAATCGATTGAATCTTTACTATAGATATGGCCTTTTGGCATAGAATTATCCATTGAAAGGTTGATATACCGTAAGAAATAGATAAACCAAACTTGGAAGATAAAACCTTCTCAAATGAACGCATGTCTACATAGATATGGAAGGAAATACTTTTATAGACCAGTACTGTCGCCATCTCAGGATAATAACAGCAACAATACAAACAAAGGCTTATAAGTTTTCTGGAAGATTCCAAGTGTTATGACATCGGAGTTCCATTTCTTTCCCAGTTGAGTGGGAGGAAATGCGGAAATCTATTTGTGTTTATTTTTTTCTTCACGTGATAAAATAAAAATAACACATTTCAAGATGGCTGTCTCATTTTTTTTTTCTTAAGATAACCTAAGTTTGGGTTCTTGCCTAGATTAGCGACTCCTCTGAGAAATAATGTTTATCTTTGGTCATGGAGCACAAATGAACCATAATACACGACCTTTCGGTCGACAAACTTTAATTCCAGACAGAAATTACTTTCTACATGCCAATATATGAATTTCTCCCGACCACATAGCAATCACGTGCAATATTTTTTATATATAACTAGCTTCATCTATCCAGTGTTGCCTGGGTAGAAGTATTTTTTTTTTATTTACACATTTTCTAAACTTGCACAAAAAATAAATAATCTTCTTTGTAAGGGAGACAATCCTTAATATTCTTCAATAAAAATAAATGCAGTTATCCTCTAGCTGATTTCGATTTCGCGGATATAATTTAAAGATGTTTCAATATTACAATTTTCCAGTAGAGACTATTTAATACTCTAACTAAAATTTAGCAAAGTATGTTATATTGCTCATAACATGATACATATTTCTCGGAGGAGCGACTAATATAAAAAGGATCAGAGAAAACAATGGTCCGTATTATTTGGATTCTTCGGACTAATGTTCTAATCTTAAGTGTTTGTTGCACAAAGTTTCAGCTGATGTAACCTCCGAACTTGTGTATAGGTTTGGTTGTTTTGTTTTACGGCATATCAACCGTTTTGGGGTTATTTAATGACGAATCCAGTTATTTAGGAAATAATCCAGTTATTTTGTGGAAGGGTTTTATTCTTCAAGCTCTTTGTATTTTCAATCGCTAGTCTGTAGGGTTTTGTTTGGTTGTTTTGTAGTAGATGAGTTTTGCAATGGGAGAGGGAAAACGGTTACAGTATTAATGTTTGGTACACCTAAAGCCAGGAAATGAGTCAGGAAGTGGGGCAGATAGAAAGAGAAAGAGGGAATGTGAAGAAAGAAAGGGGGGGGGAAGGGTTTTTTTTTTGTTTTTGCTTTTGCAGGACATAATTAAGTTTTGCAAAAGGAAGTAGAAAAACAAAAAGGATAAATGTTAGGTACATTTCTCCTCAGGAAGTCAATATCTTCAGACAGCCTAATCTGGTAGCACCAGTCAGGCGTATAAGTCGCCATGTTTGATAAATAAAAGGGAGGGAAGGAGGTGTAGCCTACACTTTCGAGGTTTCGTATTTAAATTAAGATGAAAAAGCGTAAAGCTAAAACATCCTTTACCTTTTCTTTACCAAACATGGTGACTTATACACCTGGAGAAGGTCAGAGGTTACATCGACCGAAACTTTGAGCAAATCGAATTCAAGATAAAATATTAGTCCGATTAATCCAAACTAGCAGAGCCGTGGAAATTCCACGGTAGTTGGCAGTTTTTAAAACAGATTATAAATAAATTGAATAAAAAATAAAATTAAACAAATGACGACGACATTAAAACAATTTTTAGCGAATTCGTTGTAAGATTTTAAAGCTAAAAAGAATTGATTTAAAAAATTTAGATTTTTTTTCATTGAAAATTCAACACACAACAAATAGTTTTTTTTTCTGCATAATTTGTTTAAGATAAATTATAAATGAATAGATGTCAATTAACATTCTTTTATTTAAAAAAAAAGCTACAATAAAAAAAATAGTCTCCACTCAACATGACGTTTTTAAAAAATCCATAATATAAATCTCACCTGCCTGTTTAAATGTATGTATGTACGGCTGCCTAAAACTTTCGAGAGAAGCCACGGTATTTCACGATATCAGTATCATTTTGAAGCGTTACCCTTCGGTCGACAAATATCAAAAGATTGGCCGAAGACATCAATTGCTTCACCCTCAACTGGGCCCTTTTCACAGGGAGGGGTCACTTCTTTCGCCGATATTTTCGAACATCATCCCCTCTTTTCGATTGTCTAACCTTACTTTAAACTTACGTCACTTCCGGTTTGGCGATGGGCGCAACAGCAAAGACGTCAGGGTTTTTTTCCACCTTCTTTTTTTCCTTCGCGGTACGGGTTCAAGCCTGCCTACCTTCTATCATTTTTTTTCTCAACACACACCGGGCAATGCCGGGGCCTCAGGCTAGTTATAAAATAAAATAGCCAGTTGAATGTACTCGCAAAAAATAGAACACCAAGAGATCCTATATACAGAAATTTAACAGACAGGAATGATTATACGAAAGGTAGAGTTAACTTAAAAAAAGAACAATTAAACGAAAATGCTAGTTGCTATATTATAACGTGTGTTTAAATGAAAACATGCTGCTTAAATCCACAATACTCTCTATCTATCTATCTATCTCTCTCTCTCTCTCTCTATATATATATATATATATATATATATATATATATATATATATATATATACATATATATATGTATATATATATTTAGTAGAAATGGTAAGTAATAAAAACCTGAAGAAAGTGCTCAATACTGTTGTAGAGCAAATATACGTTTTATTTTTATTACGTTTTTTCTGTTTAGTTACATTACTGTTTCAGCTACGCGACCGTTTTTTGGCTGTCATGTAGCCTCCTCAGACTTTACAGAAGCCTCAAGAGGTTTCTGTAAAGTCTGAGGAGGTTACATGACGGCCAAAAAACGGTCGCGTAGCTGAAACAATAATGTAACTAAACAGAAAAAAACGGTAATAAAAAATAAAACGTGTATATATATATATATATATATATATATATATATATATATATATATATATATATAGCGTGTCCCAAAAGAAGCTGATGGTTTAAAAAAATTCATAACTTTCTTAATTTTTCATATTTTTCTTTTATTCCTTCATATCATCTAGAGTCACCCTTCCAAGGTTATCCTGAGTCGTTACACTGCCGAGGAATGGATATTTATTGTAGAGTCGTGTTTTCCGTTGAATGAGTCAATATCAGAAACTCAAAGAGAGTTTCAACGAAACTTCAACACAAGAAAGTCCCCTTCCCCCAATGCAATAAAAGTTATGGTTGTTCTGAAACCGTAAAAAGACAGCCATGTTTTTTCTTTTTGGAGATGGAATAATTTTAATGATTTTTAAACCGACAAAGAGCGACTATAAGGTAATTCGTTTCTCATTAATTAATATTTGCAATGATGATGTTTTCTGTAACACTGGACATATGGACAAGTAAATTAATAGTTAGATAATACAAATAATCATCCCTGATCTAAATGATTCAGAACTGTAAATTATGGTTTAGTTTTGGTATAGAGACAATTGGAATATCTCGCCTAGTGTACATGGCTCCAGATTAAGTCGTTCACCTATACAAGTTAGATAAGTCCTATGATGGCGTATTGCTGTCACATCTGGGAAGGTACAACAGTGGTTGCCTTGACAGAGTACAAAATTCACTTCGAAATCTAGTGGGGGAGAGAAGTGATCCGCTCCCTTCCCTATAGTCTCGGAAGAGACATGACTACTCTTTCTATTATCAGGTCGGTACAAAAGTTTTTGCCAATTTGTAAAAAAAGCATTTCAAATTGTTATAATTTATTTTGTGAAAGTTCAGAATCGCACTTATGGCGGCAATTAAAAGTAGAGAAAATATAGAAACGTCTGTATGATGTTTGATTTGTACCCGTCACGGAACGAAAATGTCATACTCCAAAAATCACATAATTTGATAAAGTAGTTTTTTTTTTATGTATTCAGGAAAATCAAATTTCATTCGTTCTTGATAAGGGAGAGAAATTAGCGGCCATGGCAAAATGACATCGAGGCTTGACAAGGCCAGACAACCAAGAAGTTTTTTTTTAATTATTTAATTGGAATTCATTATTTAGATGAGTATCATTTATTTATTTATTGCGACTATTATCATTATATTTCTTACTTGTTGTTTCACGACGTTTCGGCCAACTATTCCTCTGGCCTTCGTCAGGTGGTAACAGCAACGAGATAGGAACTCTGAATATCCTAACTGCGTCCTCAGCAATTCCATAATTATTCTCGAATCATCACGTTTTGGCCAAGTAAGCCTCTGGCCGGCTTTGGGTAGGATTGAAACCGCTATCATCAGACAATTCCCACCTTGAACTGTAGAGATTCAACGTTTGTATTCACTGCGCTCCGAATATAACCGAATTATACGAAAACGTGGTGAGACGGCAACAACTATAGATGGCAGTAATTGCTGATGATGCAGTTAGGATATTCAGAGTTCCTATACCGTTACGGTTACAACCTGACGATGGCCAGAAGAATAGTTGACTGAAACGTCGTGAAACAACAACAAAGAAAGATGAGGATGTCAGCAATAAATAAATTAGGAAGTTTTTTTTTGTTCTTGCTTTAAAAAAAAGCAGCATAAAAGTACGAATTAAAATAATAAACTATGAAGGTAAGGTGTGTATTTATTTTTTGTAGACAACATATACATAAGTTTACAACAGTTTATATAAGTTTAAACCAAAATTTGAAGACAATAAAACGGGATAGATTTCGGTAATGCAGTGAAACAAATTTTCCAAAATAGTTGCGACAAGTTATCGCTAAAAAGAAGCGTATTCTTTTTATTATTCAAGAAAACAATTTTCACTCGTTCACGATAAAGTGTCATAGCAAAATGAAACCGAAACTTTACAAGGGTAGAGAACCGAGAAGGGTGGATTTTTAATTTAGAAAAAAAAAGAAAAATTTGAAGACAACATAAATGTACGAATTAAAATAAAATTTATAAACATAACGTGTTTATTTTATTTTTTTAATAGACAAGATCTGCATAAGTTTTCAAGAGTTTATATGAGTTTAAAAGCGGAATGTAGCGTAACAAACTTTCAAAAATGGCTGCGACAATAAGTTATCACTAAAAGCGTCAAATTTGAATCTATTAAATCAAAAAACTACGTGATTTTTGGAATATACCACCTTCATTCCAGGATAAGTAGGTACACGATAAAAGGGTTTCTTTATTTTTGTTTATCGCCATAAGTGCAATTCTAAACATGCAGCATTTATTTTATATGTATTGCTATTACTTAAACGTATCACTATGATTAATTTTTTTTTCTTTCAGATTATTAAAGCATCATTTGTATTTGTCTGAAAACTCATCTACAAAAAGAGAGATATCCTCCATCGGGATAACGCTCGATCTCAAACAGAACTAGTGACCAAAGATCTTCCAGAAAATTTTGGTTGAGAAATCTTGACTCATTCTAGCCTTCTAACTTAGCATTCTAAAATTATCACTGATTTTAAGAATTACAAAATTAAGCTTCGCTTAAGTGGCCAAAGTTTTTTCAGTTTCCAAAAATATTTACCTCCCTTCTGTATAATTAGAACTCTCCGTTTCTTATTTTTATTTATTTTTTGTATGACTAAACTTTTGTTAATTGACTAAAAAATTATTTTAATTAATAATTAATTTTCTACATTAACGCTTTTTGTAATTTTTGGATACATCCCTTACATGTCATCTCAGTGGATACCATCGGTTTCACTTAAAATTCAATATTTTTCGAATTTCGCAACAATAACGAAGAACGAAATCAACATTTGAAACCTTTAGAGATAAGGGAGGTAATTCTCATTTCCATTTCAGACTAGTTCAGCTTTTAGGTCGGCCATGTTTGCAAAAATTCAACATTGTTTTCATTTCTGTGAGATACGGTTCAACTTGCTGGCTCTAATCGATTTTTGACTATCATGCGTTTTCTTTAAATAATGAGCATGATTATCGATTTTCTTATTGATTAGTGTAATCAGAGTTACCTTCCCTGCATTTTCTCATTCAAGGGAGATAACTTCTTTAATTCAATTCAATATATTGGCAAAGCATCAGTACGGGACCAGAGTCATGTAAAAGTGAGTTATAAAAGATGGATTATTGTTGCAACATTAGGGGGTGCCCATATTATCTTTTTGCTGTCTGGGCAGAGTTCAAAACTGGCTTCGAAATTTGTAAGTGATGTCCTCCAAAATTTTTAAAAGTACATATTAAAAATTAAATTGGCATCAATTGTTTTGTCTGGATGTATTTGGCTGCAATAAAATCGGGTTTACTGACCCACTATATTTGTTCCCTTTCTTTTTTCTTTCCTTTTTCTTCTTTATAGTTTAAACGAGTGACTTACCCAGCTTCAATGTTTTGTTTGATTAGTTTTTTCGTCTTCATTTGAGAATATGACTTTTTGGAAACAGGATAAAACTTTTTCCTGTCGTCCTCTGATGAGAGTCGGTTAGTTATTATTATAACCAATTGGACTGAAACATGATTTTAATTGTGTAGCCGCATTAAAATAATGTATCTATGAATATAAATAAAGATGCAATTAGCTCTTCATTATTGAGCAATATTATGTAAAACTCGATAAATTCATTGGTTTTTACCTTGGAATATTTTTAATCTATCTACCTATGGATATGGCCATGATAAAGGGGTC
>NC_136506.1:15124166-15126666 GCF_053919585.1 Euprymna scolopes | reverse complement strand
ATATATATATATATATATATATATATATATATATATATATATATATAGCATTCAGAATAATGAAATACAATAATCTACTGGTGTGCAAATCCAGTGATTATCGGTCTTACAAAAATATTATTGGATGTAATATTTTATATAAGACTATCACAGCTAAATAAAATTGCTCAATATACTAGATAGAGCAAATAAGTCATAATTTAGGAATTTTAAATTTGTGATTTGCGAAAGTTAAATTTCAAATATAGAAATTTTATTGTACGAAATTGACAAAGAATGCAATATAGTAAAATATATTTCATTAATCCATAAGTTTTCGATGTTTATACATCTCCTCGGAGGAAAACTATTAGCAAATTTTTATAAAATATAAGTATATTTGTCTTGCATACAATAAAATTTCTATATTTGATATTTAACTTTTTCAAATCACAAATTTTGAATTCCTAAATTATGATCTGTGTGTGTGTGTGTGTGTGTGTAATTCAATCGACTCTTTATTGTTACTGTTTTTTTTTCATCGATGTATCTTATTTCTATATTCCGACTTCGTGTTATCCACAAGAGCACAAAATGTCAACGCTCATGTTGATGAAGGCGCATATGTAAAAATGATAAAAGAGGATATAAAATATTTTAAATTTATGTGTTTCAAGAGAAAATAATATTTGCAAAAGTATTTTATTGTATTTGTGGTACAAGATACGAATGAGCCAACCAGCCAAACAAAATAAAAAGAAAAGAAAACATATACAACATTTCTTACATGATAAGTACATTTTAAACTTGCGTCAATAGATTTTACCGCGTAAAAAGTGAACAGGTACGGAATAGACACAATGTGAAAGTTTACGTAACTTAGAAAATATGTCAATTGAAAAAAAGACATGCTGCATGTTTATAAATGCATACGTGTAGATGCATATAGGCAGATATAGAAAAGTGCATCAAGTAGGGCTTTGTAAAAAAAACATCCAACTTTGTGTGCTCGAAACAATGCAAAGAAAGTGAACGCGGGAAGAGGGATATGATGGTATTCTTTTCTTTCTTTTTTCTTTTTTTGCTAATGATCCATCACACTAAGTTTATTGTCTACAGTCTAAAAAACTAGACGAGCAAACACACATAGAATGATATCAAGAATTCTTTAAAAAATTACCTTTTTTTTTATAGACATTGTTATTTTTATGAGTAATAATTATTCTGACATATTTTGAAACACATGCAAAAATACCATTTTAAGTCAAAAATATTTATGATATATTGATTAGACAAAATATGATTTGTAAAAAAAAAATAATGTTTATATAGTAATACAAACGAAATACTATAATCTCAATGGTGTTGATAAACTACGTGTATATATATATATATATATATATATATATATATATATATATATATATATATATATATATATATTAGTTTCTTTTTCAGTATCTTTCTGCTTAACATATATGCATTGGCTTATATTATAAGTAAAAACAATAAAAATAAAATTATGATTTTGAAATTATTCTGTTCTTTGATTATTGGAATATAACTCCCTATTACATAATGCTCTGAAGCTGGGAATATGTCTTCATTGAGCTTATTACTTGTAACAATTTGGACTATATATATATATATATATATATATATATATATATATATATATATATCATGGACTCTGCCGTCGATTTTTACGTATGAAGTTCTTGCAACGTGTTTGAGTCGCAGATAGCATTTCAGTCCAGCCAATGATCGACAAAGAGTCCATATATTTATATGTGTGTGTATATATATAAAATACTTTTCACAGTCAAACAACGTCGCAGCTCACAAGAACCATGACAGCCAACAACACAGCTCTTGCGATGTTGTTTGTCTGTAGAAATCATTATATAATCTCTTACATTCTGAAATGTGTGTGTGTGTGTGTGTGTGTGTGTGTGTGTGTGTGTGTGTGTGTGTGTGTGTGTGTGTCTTATGTTCGCATGGTTTGCTGTGTATGCTTCTCGACTAAAAATAATTTCTTCAGATGTGAAAAAATGAGAAAACCTTACGGAAAAATATAAAAGTGTATTAATTATAGGTTTTAATATAATTTGTAATATTTCGTATGACAAAGATGCTTTTTATTTCAATAAACTTATTAAAAAAAATTCATGTGAAGAAATAAATCAATTTTAGCTATGAAATACAACTATATAGTGTTTATGTATTACATACATATAGTGTGTATGCATGACAGTTAGCGTGGTTTAAAGGCGGGTAGATGCTAAGATAATTGAAAATATGAAAAAAAAGTTATAATAAAAACAATATAAGGAACGTGTGATAAATAATGAAATAATATAAAGAATGAAATAATAATAATAAACAAAAGAATATAAAGATGGTCTTATAAATAACATGCCAATCGTTTTTGTTTTTTCAGTTATCTTACGTACTCGTGTAATGGACGACCTTTTTAAAGACTAATACGTTTCGCCTATAAAAAGAAGGTCTGATTATGACG
>NC_136506.1:15069166-15119166 GCF_053919585.1 Euprymna scolopes | reverse complement strand
ATCTTTATTTTTTGTTAGATATTGTTTGCCATTTCGATAAACATCTCTTCTCGTCAATCCCCAATCATTTTCAATTGGGTTCATATCCGGTGAGCATCCAAGATGTCTACAGAGATGGACCCCATTTTCTTGCAGAAAAGTCAAGATCCGTCGTGCAGCGTGGACTGCAGCATTATCCTGTTGGAATAATCATCCATCCCCACACAAACGATGACCTTCCGTTATCAACGATGCTTTTTGTAGCAGGCTGACATAATCAGCCGCCGTCTGACTACCCTACACCACCTGGAGCTCCATCGTCCCTCTGTAAGAAAAGACACCCCATACCATTTGGGACCCTTCATCACTTTGAAGTGCGGAGAAAATTTCAGGAGGCATGTTTTCGTTATGCCAATATCGTTGGAAGCTACCAAGGCCATCTATATTGGATTCTTTCGCATCAGAAAACAGGACTTTCACTTCTCACCGTCCCATGTTTGGTATTCACGACCTTGTGACGTAGAAGCAGGCGAGAATTTGTTTATGCTTTTTATTTACCATACCTTTTTCGTTGTAAGTCTTGACTAATGTTTACTGGATTGCAATCAGCATCTGTGACTTCCTTAATTTGACTGGAAGAAATTCCACTGTCTTTCACAATAACCCATCTTATTCTCTTACTCAAGGCAGAAGAAATTGGGGGGGGGGGCTTCCAGATGATTTTGCTTTTCCATTATTCTCAATGTTCTTTTGAAAGTTGGAAATAAAAGTTTTATTGCGATGCCCGCTGTGACAAACCTTGCTTATGTAAATCTAGAAATCGAGCACGCTCACCTTCAGTAAGTTTGTTTGCTTCAGACATGGAGACACTTTTACCCAGTGATTGCTAATCTGTAACTGAACTAAAAACCAATTTATACCCTTCGTTTTATAATTTTGATCAAGCGTAAAATGTCTCATTTCATAAAAATGTAAATTTCTCAATCAAAGTTTTGGAATTAAGCTTATTTTTCCATCACCTTTTAGAGTGTAGTATAGGTAAACTTTAGTGGGAAGAGTTTAAAATCAATCCTTAAAATTAGATACTTTTTTAAAGACTTTCAAGTGGTCTTAAATATTTGATCAGGAGTATATATTATTTTATGGAATCGAATTTTAGAGCAAGACTTTAAATATTTTTTTCAAAAAATCTAATAAAGCTATAAATAAATGAACTGACACATGAAAGTTATCTTTTACTGTGATTTATTGTCAGTTTCGAAGCAAAGAAAAGCTACCATGGGATTTTACAAATACCAAAGCCATACTTGAAAGAATTTCCGGTAGTAAATAAAACCACTCCAGTGGTCAGAGTATTGCTGTCAGATGAAAACTTAAACGCCATCAAAATAGAATTTACTGCCATAATTTAAAACAGTAGCGATTGAAACAATAATGCACCCCCCTCCAGATAAGATGAACGATGCATTGCTACATAATTGAAGAGTAAGAAATAAATTTCCGGCGCCCTCTGTGTGATTTTGAATTAGCTACAAAACATTTTAACCTTTATTTATCCTTATAAATCAACATTAGTGATCATTAGGGCTATGACAGCAGAATATTCTTTCATTCTTTTGACTCTCCGACACAGATACACTTAATCAACCGAGAACCACATCAGTTTATATAAAAACATATAAGATATTAATGGATATATACTTAAGAGTCAAAACAAGAAAAAGAACATGCTGTTGTCACAGCCCTAGCGATCATAGAATTACTACAATTGATTTTCACGATTGCTTCTTTCATTAAAAAATGGGTATTTTAAAGCTACAAAGCCTATTAAATGAAATAATATGTATACTTGTATATAAAAGTCATTTTGTCTCTGTGTTTGTAAATGGACTATGAAACTACTGGGCAAGTGTTTATTTCTTTTGTTTTGTGTTTTGTTTTGTTTTTTGTTTTTGTTTTCTAAATTTCACACAAATGTACTTTATGTGTCTGGGAATGTTCATAAATTGGTTTTAAATCGAAATGACTTCGATAAATATTGGAAGTCTATAATCGAAAAAAATCCGATTAAACTATGAATAGTAAGATTTTTACCAAAGTTAATACCCTTATACAGCCTAACATCGATAACATTGATAAGTTTTTATCACTGTACAAGCCTAAGGGTCTGGCGTATAAAATCAACATTAAGTTCTTTTATAAGACAGGGGCGCGTTCGAAATTAATGTTTCTATTTAGAGCACAAATGAACCATGATACTTGACGTTTGCATTTGTACCTTTAATTCAAGTTATTATATAAAAATATTTTTCTAAATTCATCAGTAGATTATCTACAGTGCTATATAGACTACAATGTATTGTAGACTGTCATACATATCAAAATATTCTAGACTGACTTTGACAATTCTTAAGACTTCGATTTTAAAAAAAGCAATAAAAATATTCCTATTTGACTGTTGCATTTTAGATAATTTTTTTTAAATTAAATTAATTCAATAAATATTTCAGTAAGTAATGTTTTTGTATGTGGGTTACTTCGTTACGTTATTGAACTTGTTTTGAATTACCAGAAAAGTTTGGTTAGGAAAAAAAAATCATTAAATTCTAGATTGTCTTTCCTTTTCCTTAGTAAAACTCTTCTAAAAATGAAAACAAAAATTACTTCCGGTAAGATAAAGTATACTAGTGCCAACGTTTCCTTTTTCTGCATTTCTATTGCTTGAATAAGAATTGGTTATAAAACGTCACAAAAGAAAACGCCATTTCAAAGCAATAAAAATAAGGTTAAAACTAAGTTTCTTTCCGTTCTAAAATATTGTTGACAAAATCAACAAGAAACGAAAAAGTAAAAGGTCACGAATGGGTAGGCATTAACGATTTTTAAAGCTAGATACAATAAAAAATAAAACTAAGAAAAACAAAAGAAATGAAAATAAAATCATTGGTTAAAGAAAATGTACAGGAAGTAAGAGAAGGAATAAAACCAATGACTCTGATTGGTTAGAAATTAGACCGGACCAAGCTTAATTATGGAAAAGGTCGTATAATGTAAATCCATGCATATAGTTAAGGAGGAATAGATATTAGCACTTTTTGAGGTAGACACAATAAAAAAATAAAAGAAAAGAATCAAAATTCAAGATCCAAAACGTAGGAATATAAAAGAAATATTTGAAGTAACAGATTGAGGAGAGGAGGGCACAACACAAATTTAAACTAGCATACATGCACATTCAATGTTCAAATTTAAAATAAGAATTAAGAATCCAAAGGTACAAAAACGTTTATATAATTATAAGATAATGTGTGTGTTGTTTATTTTTTTTTTGTGTCACGCTTACATCTGAGTGACTGCTGTCTAATTGTTATGGACTTCCATTTCTTGAAATAAATAATTTTACGAAGAATTCTTCATAAATTTTGCTTTCGGTTTCAATATTAGCTGATGACACTCCAGTAATCTATTTTTTGAATAAATAATTTTACCAAGAATTTTTCATAAGTTTTGGTTTTGGTTTCGGTTTAAATTCAACCTGATGCACCCAGGTCATATTGATATATTTTGGTATTTTTGAAATCGCAGCTTTATAATATATAAAAATCGATAGAGCATTAACTTTATAATAATATATACGAAATCTGCAAGAATTGAAATATCATTAAGCGTACTTTACGACCGGGCTCGTCCTTGCTAGCTTAGATAAATACATTTGCAGTTTTAACAAAACAGCTACCATAATATCAGAGGGTCTCCATTCACGCTGAACATCTACAGAATGCCAACATCAATATATTATATATGAATGAGTTCCCTCTGGAATTTCCATAGATCCCGTTAGTTTCACATGGTCTGAATAAGAAAGAATAGTAGTAAATTATTACAAAGACTGTTGATTATTATTATTGTTATTGGCAATCAGTGTTGTTAATGTTATTGTTTTGACGTTTTCATTATTGTTGGTTTTTTTTGTTTGTTTGTTCTTTTTTTTATTATAGAAAAGTACTAGAAAAAAAAATCTGTTTAGGCATGAAAAATGTTGCTAATTTTTTTATCTCTATTTTTACTCTTATATGAAAGTTAGTTTGTGTGTATGTGTGTGCGTGTGAGTTTCTTCCTCATAGGTTCTGAAACGGCTAAGCCCGTCTTTTTCAAATTTCACGCAAAGTCAATTTATATTTCTGGCAAGGTTACACCGGTGTAACGTAAAATATTCGTTGTAAAATTCTTTTTTTTTATCTTTCAGAGAAAATAGATTATTTTAAAGAATTTTCTCTGAAAGATAAAAAAAAAAAGAATTTTACAACGAATATTTTACGTTACACCGGTGTAATCTTGGCCGGTGTAACATAAAACATTCTAATGTAAAAGCATTGTTTTGTTTTTATCTATAAGAGAAGAAAGACTACGTTTAAGATCGTCAAGCCCAAATATTAACTGACGTGTTATTGCAAACAAAAACAGACAGAATTTAATGAAAGATATTATCACTTTTTTCATATATATTTTTTTTGTGAATTAGTGCACCAGAAAAGTTATTCTTTGTAATATATAATAATCAACAGCGAATTAATTCTGTGATAATACATACGCCATCTGCATAAATTTGAATATCATATTTAAGTGTATTTTACGGCTTGACAACGCTGGGCGCTAGGTTGTATATTACTATATGAATCATTTTCATTAAAATCAAATTATTATTACACATCTTAAATTGAGAAAAACATGCTTGCAAAGTAGCAACATTATAACAATAAGCAAATTCATAACAAGATGACAACTAAATTTGACCTGATGTTGTGTGATTTATCTTATTCACATAATGTTGACACTTTGCAAGCGTGATTTTCTCAATTTCTGAGGCATAATACTCACTAGATTTTAAATGGAAACGATTCTTCATTTAGAAATATAAAACAAAAATATCAACATAAAACTATTTTTAATGTCTGAACAGATATTTTCTCGTGTTACTCCAGTTATATATTACGTATCTTCCAAGTCATAACTGCTTGTATTCAAATTTCGTTGATGTACCTAAATATACCCGGAAGAAGAAATAGCATTTTCTTTTGTTTGACATGTTTAATTTAAAATAGCATTCCCATTTTTCTTACATGCTTAAATTTGAAATATTTAAGCATCTGACAATCTTAAATTTGAAATAGCATTTTTATTCATCTGACATCCTTAAATTTGAAATAGCGTTTTTATTTGTCTGACATGCTTAAATTTGAAATAGTATTTTTATTCATCTGACATGCTTAAATTTGAAATAGCATTTCCATTTATCTGACATGCTTAAATTTGAAATAGCACTTTATTCATCTGACATGCTTAAATTTGAAATAGCATTTTCATTTATCTGACATGCTTAAATTTGAAATAGCATTTTTATTCATCTGGCATGCTTAAATTTGAAATAGCGTTTTTAGTTGTCTGACATGCTTAAATTTGAAATAGCATTTTTATTTATCTGACATGCTTAAATTTGAAATAGCATTTCTATCCGTCTGACATGCTTAAATTTGAAATAGCATTTTCATTTGTCTGACATGCTTAAATTTGAAATATTTATTCATCTGACATGCTTAAATTTGAAATAGCGTTTTCATTTGTCTGACATGCTTAAATTTGAAATAGCATTTTCATTTGTCTGTCTTATTAATTAATGAGCAAGTATATTCATTAGTTTGTCATGCACAGGTCTGAAATCGCATTTTGTTTGCAATCTGTTACAGACAAAAATGTGAGGTTCGAAATAGAATTTTCGCTTGTCTGTCGTGCCTAATACTAAAATAGAATTTATGTTGGTCTGTTGAATTTAAAATAACATTTTGTGTCATACTTAAGAGTAACAGAATGAGAGAAAATGTTTTTCAAACTTGTTTGAAAAACAATGAGATATTTAATACCAATTTTTATTTTATTCAAAAATAAATTACTAATAAAGAAAGTTTAAATTGTATAAAAATTGTTTTTAATATCAAGAAAATATGATTTAGTTTATTGTGTATTTGCATGGTGCCATAAAAACAACATTTATTGCATGTGTATTTAAAATATAATGGACACTATTTTCATATGAATGCTTATAAACTTATATTCGCTGCATGTTATTGGTTTTTATGTCCAGAAAACTAAGTTTTCTAATAAAAATATCAGCTTTATTAAATCATATTTTTTGATTTAATATATTTTTCATTCTGTGGCATTTCCATGGGTCTTGCTAGTTTTTATGATTTCGTTTTAATATAAATGACTGAAATGGCTTCAAGGTAATGCGTTGAAGTTAATTCGTTTTTTAATATTTCAACAAAAATGTTTAGTTTTCTTATCTTTACATTATAATTTTTTTTCAGCTGGGCTGATAACAAGTTAATTTGTTTTATTAATAAAATGTTATATTCAAACATTGACGCTTTATATTTGGAAATTCATTTTATGTAAAGTTGAAGCATTTCCTGGAGGTTAGTTGGATTGGAATGAAAACTTGATGGTTTAATACTTAAAATGCCCTGGGAGATTATTTTTGATCTTTTATAATAAAGAGTGATGGAACGATTCTAATATTTTTGCCGATTCCAATACAATTACCGATTTTGATTCATTTTTTTTTTCAATTACTAAATGTAGAGTTATTTTTTGGAGTATGGATGGGTCGAATTCCACAAAAACGCATTTAATATGTGCATGTATTTTCGCAAATGCAAAAAACGCATATTGATGAGATCTGTAGAGTCTAGTTTCACTGGTAGTTTAAAACCAATAAATATTTATCATTTCATCATAAAGACGAGCCGTGAAAATGAAATTTTAGACAAAAACAAAGAAATAAAACAATAAATAAAATCGAAATTGGCATTGGACTGATTATTTCCTTGGATGAGTTCATAATTAAATGATACTTTAACTTAACATCAAAAAGTGACCCCCAAGATCGCCATGGGCATGGAGTATGTGCCTACATTAGAGATTAGGTAGAGACATTTCTAGAGAAAACTATAAATTACGATGTATGCGTTTCCGGGTTGCACTTGCTCACACCACTGCATTTATATTTGCCCTCTTTTGCCCCCACAACAGCGGAGCTACTATCTTTATGAATATATCTGAGAAAATTGACAACGTCCTGTCTGCTCATCCTTCTACTAACATTTACGTCACAATGTTGAATGGTTAGCCCACTCAAATAAAACAGATGATGGGGGAGGTTATGTCACGATTTCTATATTGCTTATGACCTCACTCAGATTGATCATGAACCAATCCGTGTGCCTGACACTAACGGCCAGTAAACAAGTCTCCTAGACCTTTTTCTCACAACTTGCCTTGAGCTATGTTCATCTTCCGTTCTGTCTCCCCTGAGATCTTCCGACCACTCGGTTGAATCAGTTAAGATAAAAACAATATGTAATAAGTCTTCAGACGTACTTCTTCACCGTACAGTATATCGATACTCTATGGCTGACTGGGATAGCTTCCATACATTTATATCAGATCTACCTCTGCAGTCCATGTTTAAAAAGAATATGTGCTCTATAGTATCAGACATGACAGAATGGTTAATTGCTGGTATAGACGGTTTCATACTCTTCAAAAAATTCCAACAACAACCTAACCGCCAGCCGTAGTTCTCCCCAGAATGCACTGCTGCCATTGTGCACAGAAATCATTTTTTGCCATTGTTTCTAATTTAATAGATGTACTTAAACTAAAGCTGCTTTCAGGACTGACAGCAACCACTGTAAAAAAGTTAATAAAGAATACGAACGAGTTGTATACTCAGTCCGTTAATCCAAAGTAGCTGAGCAGCGACCTGGTTCCCACCAGTTTTGGCAAATAGCAAACAGGGTCCTGAACATGGTGACTGATTTTTCTAGTTAAGAAGACATTTTCTAGTCGTGGTAAGAAAGGGTAATCAATGAGATCCACTTTCCCACACTTTGTAATCGCCTGTGTCTAATTTGTTCAAATGTTAAAATGTAAAATATTGTAGTTTAAAGAAAAATGATTTATATGCCATCAACCAGAACCGAAACCAAAACATTGAGTCGCGTCTCCTACTGATGTAGCTATCAAGAGATAGGTAAGAAAGATTTATTATTAAACGAATTGAATTTGGGCATGCACAGAAAGAAGTAAAAATATGTCGGCAAGTGGAAATGAACAGTCGACATTTCAATTTTCTTATATATGCATGTGTGCGTTATTCATCCATCCAAACAAAGAGTTTACTCGTTATAAACCATCCTTGGCATATGATTACTTTTTCCTGTTACTTTCAGTGTTATGTGACCAGTAGCTTAAGAGTTTATTGGTTAAGTATTTACAGACAGACAGACAGAGAAACACATACATCGACTGTTATTAAGTCGGAAAATGTGTCAGCGTTTTGATAATGATGTAAAACATTTAAAAATATTGTAAATAACGTTTTGCTAATAGATATACTAATATTTAAAATCTGATATATTTTGCATAAAAGGATTTAGCCACATAATCTGCTTACGATTTCCCTAATTGTCGATCTGTACCTAAAACTAAACGTAAATTCCATGAGCAAAGCTTCTTTCATGCAACTTCTAGTCTGTGGAACACAATACCATGGGCTACTTTACAGCTAACTATAACATGCCCGTTTTCCAGTCTAACGTAAAAAAAACTTCCTGTTGAGTTGCCCTTAAATAAACAAACATTACCAAGTACCGCCATTACCGATAATCACTGTGTTGTCTTACTGGGCAATTGAAACTCGTTAAACCTCATGCTCGAGTGACCTTTGGCCTTGATAAACGGCGACGTCCCCTCAAAGATAAAAAAAAAACATTAAGGACCCTAAGTCAATGACGATTAAGTTAGCTAGTGAGAATTTCAACAAGGGTTACACTGAGTGCATGGTAATCAAGGTCTGTAAAACAGAATCGTTGCCAGAGTTGAATGAAAGGTGGATGACATTAAGTTGAGGCAGAGGGCAGAGGTCAAACGTCATAGGCAAAACAGAGAGACGATGAAGAATGAGGTCAGATTTTTCAGTAGAGAGAAAACTAAAGTTTTCAAATTAGTTTCTTGGTGGAAGCCATGTGAACGAGATGCTGTCAATAACATAGAACAATCTAAGCAGTATTTTTTTCATTTAATGTCTCAGCACGTCTGTGTTGCTCATTTCAACCAGTTTAAGAATTACCGGATCGCTAATCAGGGTTGGTTTGAAATCCATACAACTTAGGTGTAAACACAAGACAAAGTCTCTAATACAAACAGAAATGAATGATTTGAAAATAATGTTTATTTCCTAATGACAGTGTGTGTGTGTGTGTGTGTGTGTGTGTGTGTGTGTGTGTGTGTGTGTGTGTGTGTGTGTGCGCGCGCGCGCCGAATCACAGAGAGATAATGTGTTTGCTTTTCTCCCCATGGTCACTGCTTCTCTTTTCGTCGTTGTTTGCTGTCACGGATGACATCAGAACATTCCACCGCGTGTTGTCTGAAATGTTTGTCAGTCCTGTTGACGTATTCTTGAGGATTCTACGTCCCCTATTTTCAACTTTTTTAGTGCACTGTGCTGACTGTGTCTAGCTACACCGATGTTTCTTGAAAAAGCGAAACATCTATCTGTGAATGACTAGATTTTATCAATTACTAGAGGATGTACCCGGCATTGCCCGGTATTAAATGTAATGTTAAATTTATTTTTAAAAAATAAAGTAAAAAAAAACAGAAAGAAACTGAGGCATGTGCGTGCGAGTATTATGTTTTTTTTCTAAACAGTTCACTTCATGTAAGTAAAAAAAAAAACTACTCGAGCTGAGATTGAAACCAAAACCCCAAAGAAAGTGAGGCAAGTTCGGTAACCATTACCCTTACTTGACACAATCTTTACAAAGTGTTTTTAAATCTACTTATTGTAACCTAAGGAAACTTCATGTGAACCATTCACACATCTGAATTCGTGAAATAGTTGAAAACAGATTAAAATCCGATGATCCTAAGTATCAATTTTTCAATTTTGATGCCTTAGAAGCCCTTTTTCCGGACGAAAATCAATTAAAAAGTTTCCCATGTGTCTGATTACCATGTATACCAACTTTCAAGTTTCTAGATCAAAAATGTGTTGAAGTATATAGGTTGAGAAGTGCCCTCACACATACACACACATTCTCACTTTTATAGATATACTAGCAAGCTGCACGGCATTGTCTAGTCATAAAATATGCATAAGTATTATATTTTAAATAATGCAGAATTCTTATTTATTATAAAACGTAACAATAAATTCCTTTAAAACAATGAAGTAAAAAAAAAAAACGTAAAGAAACTGAGACATTGGCATGCGAGAATTATGTTTTTTTCTAAACAGTTCACTTCTCGTATGTAATAAAAATCTCCTCGAGCTGAGATCGAAACCAAAACCTAAAGACAGTGCATCAAGTGTGATAACATTACACCAGAATGTTTTCAAATCAACTCATACTTAACATAAGTAAGCTTTCATATCTCACGACCGCGCATGCACAGTTGTGAAACAGTTGAAAACAGATAAAAATCCGGTGGCCTCATACGTACTAATTATTTTTTTAATTTTAACTCCATAGAAATACTTTTCCTGAATGAAAACCGATTAAAAAGTTTTTCACGTGTCTGAATAACCTATATACCAAATTTCAAGTTTGTAGATTAAAAATTCCCTGAGTATATAGGTTGAGAATGTCCTCATGCAAACACACACACGTTCGCACTTAAAGAATATAAGATAGATTGCAAAATGTATGCTCGTTATACAACAGACCCAATTTGGTGCCGTCTCGATAAACTATTCTGACAAAGAATAAGGAAATCTGAGTTACAAACACAAAAAAAAAAAACGTAGAATCAGAGACTATTGTAAAATCCATTATGCAACACGGTGTTTAGAATTCGCAAATGTTGATTCATCTGCTACTGGCCAGGCTCAACGTTGCTGATCTAACGGGGAACTGGTGTGTTAATGTGATAATTCAGTACACCAAATTATCTTGTTTTCTCTCTCTCTCTCTCTCTCTCTCTCTCTCTCTCTCTCTCTCTCTCTCTCTCTCTCTCTCTCTCTATCTATCTATCTCTCTTCTTACATCACTATTAACTTGTGTGATAAAAAAAATTACACTCACAGAGAATGATTTGCCTTTGGTTTTTAATTCAATTTTCACCCCAAACAAGGCACAGTGCCACTTTGAAGTGGGGGGGCTACTATCGGGGACATAAGTTGCAGGGGTATTATGAAGGGAGATTAGTGGCAAGATGTCTGTTCACATTACACTTGAACTTCTGCATGTCAGTACAGTTGGGAAACCGGAATCTTGGAAGGGAGTTCCAAAGTCGAGCAATTCTAGGGAAGAAACAATTGGAGTAGAAGGCTTTCTTACACCTAAGGATCTCTTCAGTGAAGGGGTGAGATTTAGCTGCTTGTCGGATTTGTCGGGTATTTATGTCAAGGGGGTACAAGAGCTTGTAGCCCCCACGACGTGAACACCCTCGACAGACCCGACAGTCTGCAAAATCCCACCCCACACTCTAGATGTTAAAGATCTTTCTATTCCAATAGTTTCTTCCTCAGAACCGCTAGACTTTGGAATTCCATTCCTGGTCCCTGCTTCCCCAACTGTACTGACGTGCAGAAGTTCAAGTGCAACGTAAACCAACATCTTGCTGCCAAATCCCTACATAGTAACCCAGTAGTTGTTGCTCCTGATAGTAGCCCCCTACACCAAAGTGACAATGTGCCTTGTTTGGGGTGAAAATGTAATTAAAAAAAAAAAAAAAAAAAAGATCATTCACCATTAAAATACTTGTAGAACAGGCAGAGGGATGCAACATTTCCGGCGTTGTTCCCAGTCTCAATGAAATTTCTACTTTCCACTAGTATTTAACGACTCGGATCCAGAAGAGCTATGGTTGGAGATTGCACACCACTTGTCTAAAAAAAATTTCACGCACAAGGTGCAGCATTGAAATCGATGGACGGATATCTGTTGCATGTGTATTTAGGCAGCCTTCTTTCATTTAAGCAAACATTGTTAAAAAAAATGACAGAATTATTCTGATTAATTATGCTATTTTTTTTTTATTTTTCCAACTTTTCTAATTATCTTTTTTTGTTTATAAAAAAATAATGCACACGTGATAAGAACATTTTAATTGTTAGAAAAAAATGTATAATTAAGCAGCTTCATTCTGTTATTTTTAACAATGGTTGCTTACGTATATAATATTTTTTAAATAAATATTAATAATTATTTTTATTTTTACCCGGACTTGTGTTTCGTGCTTCCTCCATCATCGGTTAGGAAGGGATAATTACCGCTGGTCAGGAAGTTCGAACGCAGTCAAAAAGCTACCTTTGACTTTATAGGCTAGCATTTTTAAATCAAGATCAAAGAATTGAAGGAATTTAAGTGCGTATACATGACATGTCGGCGGGCATTCACAGTAAACAGTCGTAGAGTATTCAACAAAAGTTAACCGGAATGCAACACACACATGTGTGTGTATATATATATATATATATATATATATATATATATATATATATATATATAACCGAAGCCCACTATTTATTTGTTTGTAAACAAATGATGGTTTGAGCACTGTCTGCGATGGGCCGGTGTGGATTTAAAACACACTCGAGGAAAAATATTACGGCACTGATTCGTGGCCTGATGGTTAGAGCTGTCGAGTGTCAATGCAGCGGTTGTAGATTTGATCCACGGCAGGAGAAAGGTCTATGATGAGCTGTGATACAACGGAACAGTACTGTATGTAGATGACAAATAAATATATATATATATATATATATATATAATATAAAGCTGAATGTGTGTGTGTGTGTGTGTGTGTGTGTGTGTGTGTGTGTGTGTCTGGTCACGAATAGGCGCCTATATGATTGACTATTTTAAAAAACTGATTACATATAATGATAGAAGATGTATTGAAACACAGGAATGGGTATGTTTGATCTGGCAGAACGGTGGTTCATTAAAATTGTGGGGGTCTGCGTTCGTGCCTGGTCAACAAAGTTTGGAAATAAAAAATTAAAAAATAAAAAAAAACGTTTGCAAGTGTTTTTTATATAGATGTACATAATACTACTTTGATAAGTATGTTTTAACTTAAATACGGATGGTATAATAAAATTGTGGGGTCTGCGTTCGCGCCTGACCTCTATAGAATGGAAATAGGCACAAACTTTAATAAAGACTTTTCATATCTATCTGCGTAAGTATACTCAGATAATTATGTTTCAGTTTGAAGAAATATAGTATAATAAAATTATGGGGTGATCGTTTGCGCCTGACCTCCATAGAATGGAAATATGTCACAAAGTTTAACAAGGTTTTAAGGTTTTTTAATATAGATCCACAGAATATTGTGATAAGTGTTTCAGTGTGAACAGGTATGGTATAATAAATTATGGGGTTTATCTATTTTATTTTTACTTTCATCATATTTTGCTTTCGTTTTGATACCCCCAAATTCGAAGCTATCTCTTTACAACCCTTTCTTTCCATAACCTATCATACTTTCATAAATCAGAGTCCATTTTCTGTAGGCTGTTTTTGAACCCAGTCAACGACGGGTACTTTTGCTAGTATATATATATATATATAAGGAACTTTGTCTCTGTGTGTATGAGTGAGTGAGTTCTCTATGGACTCCGAAATGACTAGGCCGATTTTTAATTTAACACAAAGGTACTTTATGTGGCTGACAGTGTTTGTGAATAGGTTTTGTATTGGAATGTCTTCAATAAGTATCGATAATCAATAACCGAAAAAATCAGATGAAAGAAAGAACAGGTGATTTTGACAAAAGTTAACGCCTTATATAATCTAACATCTGCAGTGCATATGACAAGTTTTATTGGCGCATAACCAGAAAGGCTCAGCATATAAAATCAACAGTATGTTCATTGATATGATTCGAAATGAGTGTTTCTGTTTAGAGCACAATTGAACATTGATACTTGACTTTTGCATTTTAAACTTTAATTCAAACCATTATATAAAAACAATTTATAAAATCAACAGTAGGTTCTCTACAGTGCAATGTAAACTACAATGCACCGTGGACTAATTTCCTAGTATACAGCGGTGGGTCTCCAACTAGAGCAGGCAATTAATCGATTTGATTGCAAAATAGGCGATTGCCCCGAGTTCAATAACGATAAAATATGGGAATGAGAAACATGTTGGATCGTCATTCAATCCCAGGCAACGTCGGGTTTTTTTGCTAGTATACACACATACACACACACGATAATCACATTGACACACCGGTTCCCGTCAGATCACTGAAGTTAAGCTATGTTGAACCTGGTTAGTACTAAAATCGGTGACCATTTGAGACTTGCAGATGCTGTATGTGCTCTCCGGTTATCTCGGCATTGTTTCCAGTCAGTCGTGGTCCTCTTCTTCCCGCTGAACCCAAGCACTGCCGATTCAGGAGATGTGTAGTTGGAGATTGTACATCCCTTGCCTCACAATTACACGCAAAGCTACCCTTACAGATGGTATCCATTGTTCCTTGAGACTGAACGGAGGTATCATATATATATATATATATATATATATATATATATATATATATATATATATATATATATACCATACTTTGGAGTAATTGTACCAAGTTTGAGGTAACTGCGCTGACTGGCTAAAAGTGCTATTTGGCAACCATGTATATAAAGAGCACTTTTTTTAGTTGGCACAATTACCCCCGGAGTTGGTGCAATTACCCCATAGTACGGTATATATATATATATATATATATATATATATATATATATATATATATATATATATATGTATGTATTACAGAGGGTATCCATTGTCTCTTGAAATTGGACGGAGATATCGCATATATACAGTGATGATCATATTTATTGGCACGGTAAAATAAAAGTTAAATTTTGTCTAATAAATTCTAAAAAAGGGATTAAATTAAAGAAAATAACAAAGTATATTATGTATTTTTAACTGGCCTTTCCGATGCAGCAATCGGATTTTAGAAAAAATAAATAACAAAGGAACAACAAACATAATTGCAAAAAACCCTTGTTCAAAATTATTGGCACGATTTATTTAATAATCAATTGTATAGCCTTTGGCCTTGATTACCTTCCTCAGTCGCTTTTCATAGTTTACAACCAAGTTGTTGCACTCTTCAGTAGTAATTTTAGCCCACTCTTCCTGACAATAATCCTCCAATTGAATAAGATTCTTAGGCTTCCTTTGCATTACCCTCAATTTTAATGTTCTCCATAAATTTTCAATTGGATTAAGGTCTGGGCTTTGTGATGGCCACTCCAAAACATTAATATGATTGTCCTCAAGCCATTTCTTAGTCAGTTTAGCCGAATGCTTTGGGTCATTATCTTGCATGAACCACCAACGACGACCAAGTGAGAGCTCTTTAGCAGAGTGTTTCAGGTTTTCATCCAATATTTTAACATAATCTTCCTTTTTTATGCTACCTGTGACCTTAACAAGTCGCCCTGGTCCAGAGGCAGCAAAGGATCCCCAAAACATCAAACTGCCTCCACCGTGCTTCACTGTGGGTATGGTGTTCTTAGACAGGAAAGCTTCGCCAGATTTTCTGTAAATATAAGACACTTTATTATGGCCAAATAACTCTATTTTCGTTTCGTCAGTCCATAGAACACGTTTCCAGAATGCAACATCTTTATCAATATGACGTTTTGCAAAGGCTAGCCTTGCTTTCAGGTGCATAGGCTTCAATAAGGGAGTCTTTCTCGGACGACATGCTTTTAAACCAGCTCTCTTCAAAACTCTACCAACTGTATGTCGAGATACATTCACTCCAGAGGTGCTCTGTTCATCAACAATCTCCCCAACAGAGATCCTTGGGTTTTGTTTTACTTGTCGAACAATTTTCCGTTCATCTCTTGGGGAAAGAATCCTTTTTCTCCCTCTACCCTCTAAACTCATAACGTGGCCTTGCGATTTGAACTTGTTTATTATGGCTCTAACAGTGGATTTGGGAAGGTTTAGCTTCTTTGAAATCTTATCATAGCCCTCCCCATTGGTATGGCATGCTACAACAAGCTTCCTGACGTCTTCGCTGTGTTCCTTAGTTTTAACCATGGCGATTGAAAATTATAATTTAGTCACTTATAATAGTTTAAATAAATCGCTATCTAAAAATTATCTGAAAAAAATTATTCACTGAATTAGCGTTAAACAAGCATAATATGGCTATAAAAAAGTTCAGAAAGCACGTAAACCGGAAATTGATTGATATTATACTGATACTAAAAGAAAAACAAAGCCGTGCCAATAATTTTGAACAAGGGTTTTTTGCAATTATGTTTGTTGTTCCTTTGTTATTTATTTTTTCTAAAATCCGATTGCTGCATCGGAAAGGCCAGTTAAAAATACATAATATACTTTGTTATTTTCTTTAATTTAATCCCTTTTTTAGAATTTATTAGACAAAATTTAACTTTTATTTTACCGTGCCAATAAATATGATCATCACTGTATATATATATATATATATATATATATATATATATATATATATCATGTTTTCTTGCTGTAACATATATGCGATATATATATATATACGATATATATATATATATCATGTTTTCTTGCTTTAACATATATGCGATATATATATATACATATATATATATATATATATATACATATATATATATATATATATATATATATATATATATGTTTTCTTGCTTTAACAGAAGACGAATGGCAGATTATTACTCTAAAACCCATGCCAATCCTTATATAAAACATCACAAATTACTGATTGGCCATAAATAAAAAGAAATTCCTATGCGTAATCATTAAAATCGGTTGTCATATCAATACTCAGATATTTTTTAGAAAATCCAAACTTCGAGATGCAAAACTTTAAATCCTGTAATCAAATTAAGACATTCTTTTTCCGATGACCTAAGTTCATGTTTCCTCCGCCTTAAATTTATCTTGGCAGCGCCATAATTGCTCAAGAAATCCAAATGTGCCGAATATAATTAGATTAACTTTAATTAGATTCGTAATCCCAGTAAGAGATGGTGCTACCTCCCTTTTCGATAAAATATTTCAAATATGAGCTTAGAACAAGACGGACGTCCCAATGCAATTAAATGAACCCATGCAGTGTGAGTTTAATATTTCGTTTTTGTTAATCGAAAGACTTCATCAGAGCTGAGTTAACGTTGCTACTCTTTCTTTTGTTAATATTGACAACTGAACACACAAAGATAGAGGGGGAAAATAAAGGTATATGAGAGAGTAACGAAAATAAAAAATGGCACTGAAGTATTCTCTTAAATCATATTCATATTCAATGAAACACGTGTAAGACGCAGCGATAAAACAATATAAATGTGAATGAAGTGAATACTTATGTGACTTGGAATGTCTAAAGTTATATATGCTCTGACATTGTAAGTCCATTTTTATTGAGCTTAATTAATTGTAGTAATTTCGAATATTGAATACATACATTATTAGTATAGATAACGTACATGTATATATATGATTGTAGAAATTTTGAATAACTATTGCATATATACATTGTATGCATATATATATATATATATATATATATATATATATATATATATATATATATACATGGTGGTTACCACTTATCAAGGCCCGAAAGCCACTCAGGGATAAGGGTTATTGTAAGTACAGTACGTTAGTGTGGATATTTAGAGTGTCTACTTAAGGGAGCGGTTCATCAGGAATTTGTTTACGTTGGACTTGAAGATATCCAAGTTGTAGTCAGGAGGGAAGCAGGCAGACAGAACAGAGTTCCACAGGCGTGCAGTTCTAAGAAAGAAGCTTTGTTCATGGAATCTACGTTCGTTTTGATTTAGGCATAGATAAAGAGTGGGGAACGTTTTTGACAGTGGATTCAGCTAGACGGGTGTTTTTTGTAAAAGATTGGCGAGGGGGGGGACAAGAGATTGGAGTTCAGACGAGCACCTGCCATGGAAATATAACATACGTATGTGTGTATTGTCGAGAACTTTACGTTGAAATGAAATTCGGTCACTTAAACCCACATATGCAGATCATAATGGTAAAATCACATGATCACTCTCGGACTTCTTGAATGACATTTACGACTTATATAGGAGCGATTGTTCTTGTTATCGTTGAGAAGAGTATGTCTGAACAACAACGTTTTGGCACCATTCTATACAATACGCCAGCTAAAATAAAAATGGCGAATGGAAAAGATATCCAGAAAAATCGAATAACTATGTTGTGTTCACTCAGACATACTGCACTTTGTAAATATATTTTCATGCGACGCGTATTTAAGCAATTAAGCGAAGCGCACTATTTATTTTTGTAAACAAATGATGGTTTGAGTACTGTCTGCGACCGCAGGTGTGAATTTAATACACACTCGAGGAGAAATATTTACGGCACTGATTGATGGTCTGATGGTTAGAGACGTCGGCTGTCAACGCAACGGTTGTAGGTTCGATCCACGGCTGGGGAAAAGTGTATGTCTAGCTGCACTGATGAGTTGTGATACAACGAAACAGTACTGCATCTGAATGACATATATATATATATATATATATATATATGTTTATATATATAACCTGCCAAAGATTATAGATCTGCCCAATCTAAAGGTTCTCACATTAACTCTATAGAGTTACTGATTTACTAGTGTTCAACCAACAATTGGATTTTGTTATGCGACTCCGTTTTCATTTATGGACATGACTTTTGAATATGCTTTTGTGAAATTTTTATACTTTTCGAGCATTCCTCTCTTTCGAACTTTACGCTAATCAGCAATATTATAGCAAGTCTATAACGAATATTTTCCTCTAAGGAACTTTTTTAAGTTCATGAAATAAAGAAATAATTCATTCCATCTTGTATTCTTTGTTTTTGAACAATAAATTTTATAAACGTATATTTGCATAATTTAATTCCCTTCACATATCGATACTCTATCTTGAACATTTTTTTTCTTTTCAGGATAAGGTTACATTTATAAATATTCATATCGATACTAATGCTTATATTTCCGTTTTGAATTTTGACATTATATATATATATATATATATATATATGTATATATATATGTATATGTATATATTAATTAGATAATGTTTAAACATGGCAATTTCGCATACCCATCTCAGCAGACAAATATTATAATGGTGAGAAGTGCTGATTGTCATCCAGGTGATCGAATTTCAATCCTGGCTTGAGGTAATTGCTAGTCTAGACGCACTATATATATATATATAATCATCCACATACAATACTGTTCTTCTATATGACTGCTCATCAGTGTGTCTAGACTAGCAATTACCTCAAACCAGGATTGAAATTCGACCACCTGGAGGAGCGTATTCGTGACCAGACACACACACACACGCACACACACACACACACACACACACAGAAATTCAGCTTTATATATATATATATATATATATATATATATATATATATATATATATATATATATATATATATATAAATAATATAAAGCTGAATTTGTGTGTGTGTGTGTGTGTCTGGTCACAAATAGGCTCCTATATGGTTAACTATTTTAAAAAACTGATTACATATAATGATAGAAGATGTATCGAGACAAAGGAATGGGTATGTTTGATCTGGCAGAACGGTGGTTCATTATAATTTTGGGATCTGCGTTCGTGCCTGGTCCACAAAGTATGGAAATAAAAAAATTAAAATTAAAAAAAGAACGTTTACAAATGCTTTTGATATAGATGCATATAATACTACTTTGATAAGTATGTTTTAATTTAAATAGGAATGGTATAATAAAATTGTGGGGTCTGCGCTCTCTCCTGGCCTCCATGGAATGGAAATAGGCACAAGCTTTAATAAAGACTTTTCATATCTATCTGCGTAAGTATACTTTGATAAGTATGTTTCAGTTTGAAGAAATATGGTATAATAAAATTATGAGGTGTTCGTTTGCGCCTGACCTCCATAGAATGGAAATATATCACAAAGTTTAACAAGGTTTTTTTAATATAGATCCACAGAATATTGTGATAAGTGTTTCAGTGTGAACAGGCATGGTATAATAAATTATGGGGTTTATCTATTTTATTTTTACTTTCATCATATTTTGCTTTGATTTTGATACCCCCAAATTCGAAGCTATCTCTTTACAACCCTTCCTTTTCATAACCTATCATACTTTCATAAATCAGAGTCCATTTTCTATAGGTTCTTTTTAAACCCAGTCAACGACGGGTATTTTTGCTAGTAAATATATATATATATATATATATATATATATACATATATATATATAAAAGTGAACGTGTCTGTGCCTCTATGTGTGTCTGTGTACATTTCCCTACGCAATAACTCTGTCAATTTTTAGTCTTCGGACTCTAAATTTGATATACAGGGTACTGAGATTTGGAAAAATCGATGTGATCGGGTTTCGGACAGAAATTTCGCTGTTAACAAGTCAAAGTTCAACGATTTGACTTTTGCGAACTCTACCAAACTCCTCCGACAATTTGGGGTCTAAACACTTGGAATTATAGATATAGGTTCTTTGGACATGGATCTAACATAATAATTTGATTTGAGCCCAAAACAATAAATTTTAAGGGGGTATAATAGGGGTCAAAGTTAAAAAAATTGAATTCTTTTTGTTTTTTGTTTTTTTTTGCTCAGCATACACCTCCAAACACCCGGGCAACGCCGGGCATCCATGCTAGTATATCTATAAAAGTGAAAATGTCTGTCTGTCTGTGTGTGTCTGTGTACATTTCCCAATAAAATAACTCTGTCAATTTTTGGTCTAGAGATTCCAGATGTGGCATAAGGATTATTGAGATAAGGTAAAATCTTTTTAATCGGTTTTCGACCCGAAATTTGCCTGTTAAGAATTCAGAGTTCAATGATGTGACCTTTGAAAACTCTACCAAACTCCTCCGCTAATTTTGGGTCTAAACACTTGAAATTTTAAAATATAGGCTACTTGGAAATAGATCAAACTTTATAATTTGGTTCAGGCCCCCAAAAATAAATGTTAAGGGATCAAAATTGGAGGAAACCTTAAAAAAAATTGACCTCAGCGGTCTCTCCCAAATAACTCAGGCAATTTCTTGTCTAAACATTTAAAATTGTACATAAAGAGTATTTAGAGATAGGGAAGCTCTTTAGTCAGTTTTGGTCGAGAATTTGAGCTGCTAAACGGTCAAAGTTCAAAAGATTTGATCTTTGAAGTGTCTTGCAAATTACTTAGCCAATTTTGGATCTAAACATTTGATAATTATACATAACTTTATACTACTAAATTATACATAACGGTCATTAAGACATGTGGCAAGCATTTTAATCGGTTTTGGGGCGAAAATTTTGCTGACAAAAGTCAGAGTTGAAAAAGTCGACCTTTGAAGATGCCACCAAATTCCTCCTTCAAGTTTTGTCTAAAGACTTGAAATTTTAATGTAGGTAACTTGGACATGTGTAAAACTTTTTTTTTTTTTATTTGAGACCAAAAAAATTAATGTGAAGGGGTTCAAAATTGGGGTCAAAGTTTAAAAAAAATGACCTCTACGGTCTCTAGGAAATTACTCAGACAAATTTTGGTCTAAACATTTGAAATCTTACATGAAGTCTATTCACACGTAGGGCAAGTTATGAACAGTACATAGGGCCCGAGCAAAGCCGGGCTGAATTGCTAGTATATATATATATATATATATATATATATATATATATATATATATATATATATATATATATATATAAAAGGATGAAACACTAGTGTCTGTAGCTATTTAAAAAAAATATTATAGTAATAATAACAGGCCGTTTAAGAGCTCGGTTCTTATTGTTGGATATTTTAAAGCTGAAATGTAAGTCGGATCCTTAAGTTCGCATGCGCAGATCATAAAGTTATAATCATTAGGTTACTCTGCACGGACGTCTCGACATTTAATAATAAATGTTTAAATTTTAACTTAATTTCTCGCGTTTAACGTTGGCAATGTGGTTTGTACCTTGCTAATGGTGTCAGAGATGGTTTCGTGGCCGGGTTCGAATCTCCCTGCACTGAGGATTCCAAAAAGATGAAACACTAGTTTCTGTAGGCATTTATAAATTATTATAGTAATAATTACACACACACACACACACACATATATATATATATAAATTTATATTATATACATATATATATATATATATAAATTTATACTATATATATGAATTTATATTATATATATATAAATTTATATTATATGTATATATAAATTTATATTATATATATGTAAATTTATATTATATACATATAAATTTATATTATATACATATATATATAAATTTATATTATATATAAATGTATATTATATATATATGAATTTATATTATATATAAATTTATATTATATATATATAAATTTATATTATATATATATAAATTTATATATATATAAATTTATATATATATAAATTTATATATATATAAATTTATATATATATATATATAAATTTATATATATATATATAAATTTATATATATATAAATTTATATATATATAAATTTATATATATATATATATATATATATATATATATATATATATATATGAACTTTCCTTCTTGAGAACAAGTTACTTACAGAGCCAAGAAATATTTCCAGTTTATGTCTTTTATGTTTGTCCACAAATTAAAACAAAATTTAAATATTAAAAAGAAACATACATTTACACATAAAATTTTCAGTCAAATTATATTTAGACATTATTTAGGATTGTAAATTTTTGTAGGATTTTATTTTTTTCAAGTCAACCCAATTCTGGGATATTTATTATTCTTGCAGCTGCTTTTTTTCTGCTTTACTGCTTCAAGCAGCAATTAAGTTTCCTATGAGGAAAACACGTGCATCCATACCCCATTAAAATGCTACTTGTGTATTTTTGTTCAGATTTTTTAAAAAACTTTTTGAAAGACGTTCCAAGGTATTCATGAAACCATAACTGAAATATTTTGGGGAAATGGCAGATAAAATGATTTATGTTAAGGACATTGCGACTAAGACCGTTTGTTTTTTTATGCCAACTCATATTGGTTTCCTTTGAATGTTACATTTGGTTGAAAAAAGTTGCAGAGTTCAATTGAACGGATACAGCGTGTAATTAGCTTAAACACATTCTTTTTTTTTTTTTTTTTTGAGTAGAAACGGTTAATAAGCCGTATAGAATTTGACACTATATCGAAACCATTAATCTTCTATATTTATATATCTATAAAAGTGAAGTTGTCTGTATCTGTCTGGGTGTGTACATTTCCCTACCAAACTACCCTGTCAATTTGCAACCTATAAATTCGAGATTTGACATAAGGGGTATAGAGATTTGGGAAAAGATTTTTAATCGATTTTCGGCCAGAAATTTGGCTGTCAAGGGATCAAATTTCAATGAGTTTACCTTTAAAAACTCTACCAAACTCCTCGGCCAATTTTGTGTTTAAACACTTAAAATTTTAGATGTAGGTTACCTGGACATGGATCAAACATTTTAATTTGATTTGAGTCTAAAACAATAAAAGGGGTCAAAATTGAGGTCGAAGTTTAAACAAAATTTTACCTCTGCGGTCTCTCCAAATTATTCAGCCAATTTTTAGTCTAAACATTTGAAATATTACACAAAGTGTATTCAGACATAGGGCAAGATTTTTCATCAGTATTTGGTCGAAAATTTGACTGCCAAGGAGTCAGAATTCAAATGATTTGACATTTGCGGTTTCTAGCAAACTATTCAGACATTTGAAATTTTACATTCAGACATGCAGCAAGCTTTTCAATCAGTTTTTGGGCGAGAATTTGTCTACCAAGAGGTCAAAATTGATAGAGTTGAACTCTGCAGACTCTACCAAACTCCTCTGTCAATTTTGGGTCTTAACCACTTGAAATTTTAGATGTAGGTTACCTGGACATGAGTAAAACTTTTTAATATATATATACATATGCACATAAAGTTATGAATAGTACAAAGGACCCAAGCAAAGCTGGGCTGAACTACTAGTAAATAAAATAGCAAATGTAATAGTAGTATCATATATCGCTATTTTTAGCCAGTCTGAGAAATTGTTTTCAGATAGATGGGCTATCGCATAGCATCCTTCCAGTCGGGTGACTGTACTGCGTAGGGTCAAATGGGGCGGGGGTGGGGCTTCATTGCACTCTGGGTGGATTGGAGAGTCCATTTGTCCCCAATTACGTTTTTTTACTTCAGTCCTGCTGTTTCTTGTTCTGATACAGTTTGCGGCTACCCATTGCTTCCTACTAGTTGTAGCAAAACATGGGAAGTGTAAAGTTGGATTTTCAATGATATACCCTCCTTTAGGAGTATTGTTTCTCCATTCCTCCTTCCATGTCTTAACTGAGTCGATTTTTTATTTTTTATTTTTGAGTTGTAGAAGGATTATCTCTTTGTAGTAGTGTGCAGGCTCTAAAACTAAGAGTGATCCAGTAGATATCTCACTGCTGATGCAATTCTCTATCTATATTAGAGCCAGATACGTCCAATGATGGAGTACTGTTGCCACATCTGGGCAGGAGCTGCTAGAAAAGACTTATCCTGCCTGGATAGGGTTCAAAATAGACTTTGTGGCCTGGTGGGAGATGTCTTTTTCTCTTTGCTGCAACCTCTATCTCACAGAAGAGATGTAACGAGTTTGTCTCTGCTTTATCGTTATTTTCATGGAAAGTGTTTGACTGAGCTTCAATCTATGGTCCCTGCTCGCCAAACTTTTGCAAGAAACACTCGTCTAGCTGAAAACACTATCAATAATTCCCCCCACTTTTATCTGTGCCTAAACCTAAACATAGATTCCATGATCAAAGCTTCTTTCTTAGAACTGCACGTCTGTGGAATTGTCTTCCATTTTCCTGCTTTCCAGCTGTCTATAATATGGTTGTCTTCAAGTCCAACGTGAACAAGTTTCTGATGAGAGCCGTTCCACTTAAGTTAATAAATTTACCGAACTTCCATTACTATCGATTACTATATTGTCCTTTTGACTGCTGTACACTCTTTCACCCTTATCCTTGAGTGGCCTATCGGCCTTGATAAGTGGTGACGCCTATGTAAAAAAAAAAAGAAAAAAAAAGATCCTTCCAGGTGACCAGACGGAAGTTAGAGACTTTCTGAATTCTCTCCTGATCAATTTTTCTACATTGCCACAACGGGAGTAGTAAATGTATGCATGTGTGTGTGTGTAAATATTTAACCGATAAACATTTAAACTACTGGTCACATAACACTGAAATTAACAGTAAATAGTAATCATACACAAAACATAGTTTATAACGTGTAAAATCTGTTTGGATCGATGAATAACACGTACAGAAATATGTCGGTAAGTTACAATGCAAAATGTTCATTTCAAGTTGTGAACATATTTCTATTAGCTTTGCGCATGCGCAAATTCAATCAAAATTAGAAGTGGTTGAATTTTAAATCTTTCTTGTCAAGCTAACTGAAATGGTAGGGTGGGCATCTGGAGCACTAATTGTTTTGATTTCGATTCTAGCTGAGGGCACCCAAGGCATCGTTTTAAAGCTTTTGAAACCAGTATATATATATATATATATATATATATATATATATATATATATATATATATATATATATATATATAAATGTACAGCACAATCACGTTGATACACTAGTTATCGCCAGATCACCGGTTAAGCAATGTGGAGCCTGGTCAGTACCAGATGGGAGACCATTTGGGTAGGCTAGACACTGTATATACCTTCTGGGAAGGTTGGGAGTGGGGCCAGCATTCTCATATTAAAAAACGAACTTCTGGCTACAAAAGTATCTACCAAGTTGTGGATGGCCTGTGCACCTCCAGGGACGCAATGCTATGGATGAATAATATATATAGTTTATAAACAAGTGGTTAGAGCACTGAAAAAGTAGTGGACAAATGTTTGTTTAAATAGACATTTGCCGAGATAATTTACGGGCGTTGCTCCCGTGGGTCGATCGCTAGAATTGCTGCCTGTCAACGTGATGGTTCTAAGTTCAATCCTTGGCTTGGGAGAGGTGCTAGTCTAGCGGCACTGATGAGTTGTGATACAATGAATCAGGATTGTATGTCGATAACTCTCTCTCTCTCTCTATGTATATATATATATATATATATATATGTATATATATTTATTGAATATTTTATATATATATATATATATATATATATATATATATATATATAAAATATTCAATAAAGAATTGTCACTGTAATAATACCTATGAAATCTGCATGAATTAAATTATGTTTACGCGTAATAACTATCATTTAGTAGATTTTAGGATTAATAAAAATAATTTCGTGTATTGGAAGTCGTTAATTTTAAATTATAGTTTACATATAATTATTTTTTCTCATCCTTTTAAGAGAATAATTAATTACTAAATTTTAAACATTCGGAGGAGATAATTCTTATATATCTGAGTTATCTCCCTTTACATGTTGTTTTGATTTAGCATGGGTTAATTTTGACAATTAGATTTTAATTAATAATATTCCTTTTTTTTTCTTTTTACTTTATACCAGTTACTATTTAATATATTTTAAAAAAATATCTGCATGAAACTTAGAGATAGAATCTCTTTAATAGGGTGTAGGAATAATTATTTGTTAGAATAATACGTGTTTTAACAATTATCTCACTTTCGTAAATTCTGTTTTAAGAACTTGCGATGGGTTAATGGATTTAATTAAATTTTTTTGTTTGTTCGTTTTTTTTTTCCCCCCAGAAATATTTTAGAAATAAAAACATCCTAGTGTCTTGTCTCATATTTTTTACTTTTATTATTAACCAAAACATAACGGTATTTATTTGCCCCCCCCCCGAGCAAATTAGGCACAAGGCCGATTTTTAATGTGAGGTGTGAAGGGGGAATGGGGACCAACTCCCCGGGGAGTAGGGGAGGTGGATAGTGACAACTGGTATGAAGGGTTGCCCCTACATTGACCAATAACTTATATGTGGGGTTGGTATTTATTTGCTCCCCCACCGAGCAAATTTGGCACAAGGCCGATTTTTAATGTGAGGAGTGAAGGGGAAATGGGGACCAACTCCCCGGGGAGTAGGGGAGGTGGATAGCGACAATTGGTATGAATGGTTGCCCTACATTGACCAAGGTCTTATATGTGGAGTTGCCCCCACATATGGTCTTTGCTTGCCGTATCTGCCGGAACAGATACTACACTTTGAGGTATTTATTTGCTCCCCCATTGAGCAAATTAGGCACAAGGCCGATTTTTAATGTGAGGAGTGAAGGGGGAAATAGAGACCAACTCCCCGAGGAGTAGGGGAGGTGGATAGTGACAATGGGTATAAAGGGTTGCCCCTACATTGACCAAGGTCTTATATGTGGAGTTGCCCCCACATATGGTGTTTGCTTGCCGTATCTGCCGGAACAGATGTTATTTATTTGCTCCCCCACCGAGCAAATTAGGCACAAGGCCAATTTTTAATGTGAGGAGTGAAGGGAGGGGGAAGGGAAAAAGGGGACCAGCTCCCGAGAGGTGGGAAATGGGAGCTGGTTAAAGGTCAGGTATGTGGGGTTGCCCCCACATCTGGTCTTTGCTTGCAGTCTCTGCCGGAAAAGATACTACACTTTGATCTCGGCCCGAAGGCCAAGAACAACAGGGTATTTATTAACCACAACATAAATATGAAACCTCTGAAGTATGGAGTTAACCCCTTTCCCGATATCAAACAAGGCGACATATGCATCTGAAGATGATCGGATGTTATATCGACCGAAACGTTGTGCAAATAACACTCAAGATGAGAACAGTAGTCTGAAGAACCTAAATAATATGAATAATTATTCCTCATAAAAAAAAAAAAAATTCAGAACTGTTTAGGATTAATTTATTACATAAAGGGCAGTTGTCTATCCAAACACACATACACTGTCCATTACATAAAGGGTAGTGTATGTGTGTTTCGATATCCAGCTAAAACTAAAACCAGAAAACCACAAAGTTGGTATATTTTTTATTGGTGTAGCCCTGGGTGAATAATGTCTAAAATTTAGAAAAATTGTTCATTTTTTGGGAGTCAACTGAGCCAGGTTTCGTCAGAGGAGGAATGAGCTATTTTCATTCATTTTATTTAATAATTTGGAAAAAATGCTGACTTATAATTTAGGGAAACTATTGAATAAAGAAAAGTGTATATCCCCAACTAGACGGAACACAGTCTGGATGGAGGAAAAAGAAGACATTGGAGAGGAGGAGGAAGGAAATTAGGAAGAAGCGAACAAAGAGAAGTAAAGAGATGCAAGTTTTAAGCTGTTACTCTTTTACCTACTTGGATAATTTTTTATGTTTTAACTTATTTTAACGTGTTTATTAAGTTAAAACTATAGGAAGTATAAAATCTATCGTATGAGAACTAATAACAAAATGGTGACCTCATCCAAGCCTCGATAGTCGCTTAAAAATCGGATATTAAACAAAATACTGATAGAAACGTATTTAATAAGTGTTCCGAATCGTGTTAAAAAGTAATGTTTTACTAATGTTTTGTTTAATTTTCAATTTTTGAGCGATTATCGAAGCTTTACTATGGCTTGAATGCGACCGCCATTTTGATTTTCGTTTTAACTCAGCATGTGTGCACCATTATTTTTAACTTAAAAAACACTTTAAAATAAGTTACAACACAAATCACGCATCCAGGTAGGTAGAAGAAACTTAATTTGTCTTAGGTAACATTTATTTGCTGTGCATTTATTTATTTCATCCCTCTTTTGCTTTGTGTGAGACTCTTGGACAGTAAATGTGCCTTGCTTTAAGATGGATGACTAATAATACACCAAAATGTTGTGCATTAACTACAACATATTGTGATTGGAACAACACAATATGTGGTCTGGTTGACATTCTAGACACAAGATCGTTTTCTTTTGAAAAGCATCTACCAAAAAAGGGGGAAAAAATAAAAATTCAACAAGTCAAACAGGATCCCTTCTCCTATGACCGAGCACAGAACAGATACTACACTTTGAAATATTTATTTGCATAAAATATAAAAAATTACAATTTGATCAAATTAATCAAAAGTGTGGGGATAATGGGCGTCGTTAGTCATCCTTGGTCTCAAATACTTAAAATTGTTTATCCTATTCCTAACTAGAAATATATCAGTCACCATAATACCGCATTCATTCTCGGGATTATTGCTTTAGATAAACCCAAATTTGAAAAAGTTTTATTGAACTTAAATATTTACAGAGATTATATTTCATTGGCAGATACTACACCTTGATCTTAGCCAACTTGCCAAAATTAAAGAATGCTTTATTTTGAACTTGTCATTTACAAGATTATCTATTTTCTAAAAAAATTTGATCAAGTTTTGCATCTGAAAAAACGTTTCTAAAAACCATAATAATATTTGAAGCAAGTACATTTCTAATTTGTTCATCATTTTAATTGATAATTAAAACAGGAATTTTAGTCTAAATTATTTTCCGGGCATCCGCTCAAAATGGAAAATATTTAATTAATGAAGAGTTTTATTTATATTTTTATTTTAAGTTAATGATTTCGGGTTGAACATTTCTCGGAAAATTTTAAAATGATATCAGAAAAATATATCTACACTTGCGTAATTAAAGAGGGGGGGAGAGAAACGAGGATAGAGACTCTAATTGAATTTAGTTTTGTATAATGTACTGATACTAAGAGCTCAATTTAAATTATGTCTCTAAATTACATTTACCTCATTTCAACAAGCCTAAACAATTTTTTTACCTCATTTCAACAAGCCTACACAATTTTTACCCCATTTCAACAGGAGGTGACGCTGGTCAAGTGGTAAACAACGCGGACTGACGTTGCACAAAAATCACTTTCCCTTAGGATGTTGGTCCTTGCCGTAAGTACTCGATGTCTTTCTTTAAATAATTCATACTCCAAAAATACAGGAAAACCAATGGCAACAATAGAATCTTTAGATTCATATGGTATGATGCTGATAAACGTATTTTAACAGGTCCAAACATTTTTCCTTATTTCAACAAGTCCTAATAATTTTTAGGTCATTTTAACAAGCCCTTGTAAATTTTACCTCATTTAAACAAGCCCTAATTACTTTACCTCATTTCAACAAACCCTAATTAATTTACCTAATTTTAACAAGCCCTAATTAATTTACCTTATTTCAACAAACCCTAATTAATTTACCTCATTTCAACAAGCCATAATAAATTTACTTCATTTAAACAAGCCCTAATGATTTTTATCTCATTTCAACAAGCGCTAATTAATTTACTTCATTCCAACAAGCCCTAATAAATTTACTTCATTTTAACAAGGCCTAATAATTTTTACCTCATTTCAACAAGCGCTAAATAATTTACCTCATTTCAGCAAGCCATAATAATTTTTACTTCATTTTAAAAAGCCCTAGTAATTTTTACCTCATTTTAACCAGCCCCAATAATTTTTACCTCATTTCAACAAGCCCTAATAAATTTAACTTATTTTAACAAGCCCTAATGATTTTACCTCATTTCAACAAGCGCTAAATAATTTACTTCATTTCCACAAGCCATAATAATTTTTACCTCATTTTAAAAAGCCCTAGTAATTTTTAACTTATTTTAACAAGCCCCAATAATTTTTACCTCATTTCAACAAGCCCTAATGATTTTTACCTCATTTTAACAAGCCCTAATAATTTTTACCTCATTTTACTAGCCCTAATGATTTTTACCTCATTTCAACAAGCGCTAATTAATTTACCTCATTCCAACAATCCCTAATAAATTTACTTCATTTTAACTAGCCCTAATGATTTTTACCTCATTTCAACAAGCGCTAATTAATTTACCTCATTTCAAGAAGCCATAATGATTTTTACCTCATTTCAACAAGCGCTAATTAATTTACCTCATTTCAAGAAGCCATAATAAGTTTTACTTCATTTCAACAAGTTCCAGTAAGTTTTAATTGTATTTTAACAAGTCCCAATAATTTTTACCTCATTTCAACAAGCCCTAATAATTTTTACCTGATTTCTACAAACCAAACACTTTTGGTTCTTCTTCGTTATTGTAACAAAATTATAAAATTTTAATATTGAATTTCAAGTGAAACCAATGGTATCTACTGAATTGGCATGTCGCAGTAATGAACATATCCAAAAATTAAAAAACAAACGATAAGGTAGAAAATTGATAATAACAGTAGTTTTCCAAGACAGCAAAAATTGAGTTTTGCGAAAAAATAATAAATTGAAGAGTTCTAATTGTAACAAAAGTGAGGTCAATATTTTCTGAAAAGTTAAAATCTTTGGCCAAATTAACAAAACTTTCTGCGACCGTTTGGCTTCACTTGAAATTCAATATTCATTTTTCCAAATTTGTACGAATAACGAAGAAGAACCACAACTTTTACGTCATTTCCTCAAGAAACTCTAAAGATTTTTCAAAAAATTAACTTTATAGTTTATCTTTAATCCATTATCCAAAACTTGATCGTATGATTAATTTCAAAAAATTATAATCTCAGAAATTCCAGGATTTAATATGAATAAAATAAATGAATCGACTATCTTTGAGTGGGACTCAAAGTTACCAGACACATGATATATTGGTTATCACATTATAATGCTAAGTGGTTTTGTAAATCTTTGGTTCTACTGAGCCGAGAATTGAAGCCTGATCTCCCAGCTCATTAGCAAACACTTTAATCATTGTGCCAAAATGACTTGTAGATAATGTTTAAATTAAATTTGCACATTCTATTCTTAAGAATAGACAAACAAATCTTTTAGAATTAAATTTAATGCCTTTTTACTATTAGTTCCGATTAAAAAAACACCCATTTCAAGTAAAAAAAACACTTTGATGTACTTACTTGTAATGCTGAAATAAGTATCTTCACCAAAAATTAGAAAAAAATGAGCGAGTATAAGATTAATTAAAAGTATAATTAATTTTATCATAAACTGCAGTTGTATCATATTAAGCAGTTCATTTTTACTTGCGTAAATGAACGAATGACTTATCTCCCCTGTTTTATAAGAACTCCCAAGACTTTTGATGTTATTAAGGTGGATCAAGAAAATATGATAAGACCAATGTGTATCTATATAAATAGGACAGTGTGTGTTTGTGTGTGTAAATATTTAACCGATAAACTCTTAAACTACTGGTTACACAATACTGAAACTAACAGTAATTAGTAATCAAACACCAAGGATGGTTTATAAGAAGTAAAATCTTTGTTTGGATGAATGAATAACGCATACAGACATATGTCGGCAAGTTGATATGCAAAATGTTCATTTCAACTTGCCAATATATTTCTATTACTTTTGCATATGTTAAAATTATTAACTAAAAATGGTTTCATTTTAAATCTTTCATATCTTTCTGTCCTATAAGCTTAAATGGAAGGGAATGTGGCTGGTGTGCTAAATGTTTTGGGTTCGATTCTAGCTGATGACAACCAAGTCAGTGTTTTTTTTAATTTTTGAAATCAGTACTATATATATATATATATATATATATATATATATATATATATATATATATATTTTGTTATTGTTGTTTTTTTTTCAAGCGATACATACGGTTAATATTGGCTCCGCCTCGAAGCTCATTTTTTTATTTACTTAGAAAGTCGCCCTTTTTAATTTGTTTGGACGTATATAACATTTTTATTTATTTATTATTTTTAAAACAGTAATCTACGTACACGCGTGTTTCGAGGTCGTTACCTCTCGTCAGCGTAGCTCAACTGTTTCTAGGGATCGAACCTCAGACCATGTTTACCACATTCTGGTGCCTGAACCGTTAGGCCACAAACCCTAGATTAATTATACTGTTTATTTTTATCGCTTATAAATTTAGATTTTGTTATTGTTGTTTTTGTTTTTTTTTCAAGCGATACATACGGTTAATATTGGCTCCGCCTCAAAGCTCATTTTTTTTATTTACTTAGAAAGTCCCCCTTTTGATTTGTTTGGACGTATATAACATTTTTATTTATTTATTATTTTTAAAACAGTAATCTACGTACACGCGTGTTTCGAGGTCGTTACCTCTCGTCAGCGTAGCTCAACTGTTTCTAGGGATCGAACCTCAGACCATGTTTACCACATTCTGGTGCCTGAACCGTTAGGCCACAAACCCTAGATTAATTATACTGTTTATTTTTATCGCTTATAAATTTAGATTTTGTTATTGTTGTTTTTGTTTTTTTTTCAAGCGATACATACGGTTAATATTGGCTCCGCCTCAAAGCTCATTTTTTTTATTTACTTAGAAAGTCCCCCTTTTGATTTGTTTGGACGTATATAACATTTTTATTTATTTATTAGTTTTAAAACAGTAATCTAGTTATTATCGATCTATCCATCTATCTATCTATCTATCTATCTATCCGATGATATTGTTAAAATAGTTTATATTGGGAGGTATCTATTGTTTAGAAAATAAATTGGTCGGGGATGTAAAAATAAGTTTCAACTAAAAATGTTTACAGAAATTAGCTAAGTTAAATATAAACTAGATTGACCTTCAACAGTTGCGTACATGACAAAGGTCACACGTTAATGAGACAAAGGTCACACGTTGTAATAACTAGATTGACCTTCAACAGTTGCGTACATGACAAAGGTCACACGTTAATGAGACATGTGCTTTTGATGATGACATAACGGAACTAAGACGGCAAGAGGATAAGATTAGAGAGTTTGAGTTTGGTCACCAAAGTGAACATACGTATTCCAAGTCTGGAAAGCGAGGCTAGAAAAGAACAAGTATGTAGACACGTAAGCAGACTCCATGTGAAGACCAATTAAGACAGCCTGAAATAAATTTATATTTGGTGAAATATAAAGTTGTTGTCTTATGGTTCATAATATAATAAAATTCAGGTGTTAAATCGTTAATGGTGTTGGTTATTGCATGCTTCATCACAGAGCCCAATAGTGAAGACAGAAGTACTCTGGAGAAAGAAAAGGTATGAAGCATCTTCCTCTTCTAATATATCCACCTTTCATATAACATGGACATTTGCGATACCTTTTGTAAAACATAAACTCTTGTGATATCCTGCTGTACACCATATGTCTATATATTGATTTGATATGCGGCTATACAACAATAATATTGAATAGAGAATTGGCTCTATAATAATAAATACGAAATCTGAATGAATTGAAATATATTTAAGCGTATTTTAAGGCCCAGTAAGGCTGGGCGCCCCCTGCTAGTTTGTAATAAAACATTCAACGTGATCTTCAATTCGATTATTTTTTTTTTTATATTTTGTGTTATTTTTCACCATGACAAGTAAATACATTTGCCCAACACACATCATTTTTTTTTTAATCAAATTTAGTCTGATGTTTTCTCTCCTGCTTTATGCACGTCTGTCACAGAGTCTTTTTTTCTACTTTTGTATTTGAATAATAAAAATAAAGTCGCGGTGTGTTGATTAGCTTTCGCTCAACATACCATCAAGCTCCCTCATCCTTTTTTCGGCACCCAATCATTAGATCACCATATCCCTCATCCTTTTTTGGGCACCCAATAATTAGATCACCATATCGGTCATATCGTTTGTTTTCTGCAGTTGCAAAATTATCCTTCCAGATTATAGTCACCTCTAACATAATTCCAACTTTTTTTCTCTCGCTCTAAAAGAAAAGTCTGGTCGTTACTAAATAAGGATCAGTGCGAATATCAAGCTAATCGGGAGGTCTATTGCAAAGTTCCATTTTCCTTCTCTTCTTCCATCAGTTACCTGATTTTTCACTATGCATGTTGTTCCAAGTTCATCTTTTCGATCTTTTCTATTTTTGGTAATTCTCCTTAGTTCCTATTTACAATGCCTTCCCACGGGACAGAGTTAGACACCAGGGTCGTTTTTTAACGTGGAGAAAAGGAACAGAAATAAAAATTGTCTCAGTCGTGAAGGATTTTTTCTCCACTGACAGAGAACAAGAAATTGAAGTGCAGCATCTGAAGAACAGATACTACACTTTGAGGTATTTATTTGCTCCCCCACTGAGCAAATTAGGCACAAGACCGATTTTTAAAGTGAGGAGTGAAGGGGAAATGGGGACCAACTTCCCAGGGGGTAGGGGAGCTGGATAGTGACAATTGTGATGAAGGGTTGCCCCTACATTGACCAAGGTCTTATATGTGGGGTTTCCCCCACATATGGTCTTTGCTTGCAGTACGGCCGGGCAGATACTACACTTTGATCTTGTCCCGAAGGCCAAGCAGTTCAGTAAATTCTCCTTAGTTAAACTTGTTTTGTATTACTTTCAAGATTTGGTTATGCCTCCATGTGTGTCAATTTAATCGGTTGGATAGAATATGTTTGAGGGTTGCTCTTTCCCCACATCTGAATTTATCATCATTTTCTACTTTCCATCGTACAAGATTCACCATTGCATCGTAGGTCGATTTTATTAGAAACGAAGTGATTGTTCGTTCCCAAAGTCAGATATCTTTCTTGATAACAGCTTTCGAGATTTTGTTGAGAGGGGTGATTGTGCCACACACGAGGTCAACACGCGTAGCAATATCATAACCAGGCTATGTGAATTAATGGAGATATTTTAAGTCCGGAACAAGTTCGATTGGTGCATTTTAATTAGAAGAGATAAAAGTGATGGCTGTTAAGGGGAATCACATGCATACATTTGGTTTTTGGGACATTCAGAAACAATCTCTGCTGATCTTCCCAAAGAATCTTAAGGCACCAATACTTTCGATGGTCCAGAATTTTAAGGGGCCAAGTTACTTCCGTTTGGTGAGAATGGCATGAGATCAAAGAGATCAGCCATTGGTGCTTGTTGCAGGAAACTAAACTCCAAACGAATCAATTTATCATCACACATCCAGCCACTACATTAACCAACAAACTTGTTTCTGTGAATAAAACATTTTTATTTATTATTTCTATCATCTTATTTTCATTTTGGGATAATTATGCAAAAAAGAAAAAAATATAATGGAAGTTAAACCCTGATAAAGCCTGCGATTTTCAATTTAAAAAAATTAAAAAAATTTTTTTTTACTGTTTTTCGTCCGAAACAAGACATATTGCCACTTGAAACGTAAAGGGTTAACATTTGTTATCGTGTCTAACAGGGGACTGTACAGAATTGAGCAGATAGATGTCTATTCACACTGTAGGCTAGTACAGTTAGGAAAGCAGGAAACAGATAGATGTCTGTTCACTTCTGTAGGCTAGTACACTTAGGAAAGCAGGAAACAGGGAGGGAATTCCAAAGTTTAGCAGTCCGAAGGAAGAAACTATTAGAGTAAAAGGCATTCTGGCGCCAAGGGGCCTCAACAATGAAGGGGTGGGATTTTGCTGTTTGTCAAGTTAGCCTGGAGTATGTACGTCAAGGTGGCACAAGTGCTATGAGTCCATTAGAGCACATACCGTTAAACTACTTGTAAGGCAGACAGTGATACAACATTACAGCAGCTGTTGAAGCTTGGTCGATAATGTTGAACTTATTAATTGTGTGTTTTTTTGTTTTTTCTTTGGGACTTTGTCTAAAAGTGAAAGATTAAGGGCAGATACACCAGCCCAGATGTGGCAACAATACTCCATGCATGGACGAACGGTAGCTTTGTAAAGATATAGAATGCTCACTGGTGTGAGTAATTTTCTAGTATAGTAGAGGGAGCCTACCTTCTTTGCAACAGGTTTGGCAATGTCCTCAATGTATTTGTTTCGATTCGTGTTGTCTGTAAATGTTAAGCCAAGGAGTTTGAAGAATAACCTTTCGAGTAGGGTGTTATTTGTCATGACAATAACTGAGGCTTTTTTGTAGTTGTTAATGGAAAGAAGCTTACTCTTAGTAGCATTAAATGTAAACATTGACTTACAGCCCCATTTCACTACAGACTGAAGGTTATTTTCCCGAGTTTCTATCATTGCTTTGTGACTAAAATTCAATACTGATGGATTCTTGTTAAACAATCGCAAAATATCTTTCTTCCTTACAAGTATTTTATACCAAGAATTGCTTCTTATATTAACAACTAACTGTAAAGACAGTTGAGGCAGCATGGTTACCAGTGTGACAGTAATATGCGAGAAGGTCATAAGGGCAGACTTAAGAGAGTAGCAATCGATAAAGATCTCGTCAAAGATGAGGTGGCTAATTTCTCAAAGTCGTCCAACACATGCCAGTATGTAAAAGATACCTTAAACTTGTAATGCAGGGGTTACATTTTCACTCGGATTCAACATGTTGTATGCAGACAAGAAACAAAGAAATTTTACTCGAGTTTTTTCAGTTGAAACAGAAGGCATTTATTAACGGTCGTTTAATCATCAAACCATGGACACATAATTTTCCAAGTCAGCAACAATATGGGTGCATCACTGCATTTCTTTTGGGTAAATTACCTGTTTCCCAGTCCATAGCTACAACCAGCTACTATGTCTGCTGCTCGCTTTATGGTACACGATCGGCTGACCATTTTTGTTAAAAGCTCGGATTGCATGTTGTTTTAAATGTTCCCCTTGCACAGACACATGCTTCCAAGTCGCTGTTGCTGCCAGGTGGTTTCAAATATATGCTTTCCTCTTTCTTACTCTTCTCTTCCTTCGCTGTGACGTCACCTTGTCCCACAGCTTGGTTATTTGCATACATGAATTGCCGCTGCTGCTACAGAATACATGCTGAATGTGATATTTTTTATGTAAATCACACTAGACACGGCATGAAGCCATTTAATGTAAGGAGCTAAAAAATGCAACTTCAAAGTAAAAAAAAAATTAGCTAGTAGTGTTAGATCGACAGAAAACAGCAATTCTTTCCCCCTTGTAAGAAACATCGCTCTAAGAGAAGGTGAGGGCTATGAACCGCATTTTTTGTTTGTGAGAATCGCTCCAGACAAGGCATGAGACCTTTTGATGGAAGCAACTTAAAAAAAAAAGGAAATACTACTTCAAAGTCCGAAACCAGACAACGGAAAGATTTTTTGATCGATTCTGACTCGGAAACCAAGATATCCTCTGTAAGGGTGCCTGCACATGAAATTTTTGTGGCAAGACGTTTGCAATCTCTAACCACACCTCTCTTGAGTTGACATCATTAAATACCAGTGGCAAGTGAAGAATATATATATATATATATATATATATATATATATATATATATATATATATATATATATATAAATACAAGTGGCATGTGAATATATATATATGTGAATATATACATATATATATATAAATACAAGTGGCATGTGAATATATATATATATGTGAATATATATATATATAAATACAAGTGGCATGTGAATATATATATATATATATATATATATATATATGTTCTTCACTTGCGACTGGTATTAAATGATGTCAACTCAAGAGAGGTATGGTTAGAGATTGCAAACGTCTTGCTACAAAAATTTCATGTGCAGGCACCCTTACGGTGGATATCCATAGTCTGTCACCTTTACCTATGTGCGATATTTCTGCAATAGGGGAAGATGAGTATTGGTTGAAGAGAGCTTGATATGGATATCTTAAACGGGCCTAATTATCGGGCTTGCCCGACGGTACCAATGACTTATCTCATCTAACAACTTTCTGTACACAAAATATAAATACGCTCTTATTTTCGGATTTTCCTTTTAATTGAGCACTCTGCTGGATTTTTTTTCTAAACAAAACTAATCATAATTATATATATATGTGTGTGTGTGTGTGTGTGTGTGTGTGTGTGTGTGTGTGTGTGTGTGTGTGTGTGTGTGTGTAAAGGACAACTGAAAACAATGCCGGGTTAGCGGAGAGTACATACAACGCCTAGAATTCCCAAATTGTCATCAGGCTCAACGTTGCTGAACTTCGCTTTTCTAACGAGAACCGGTGTGTCGACGTGATTCTGTCGTACATGGAATCTGAGGACTAAACGACAAAAGTAAACCTAAGAGGAGGCAATTTTTACTCTCCTAACATTGATGTATTAAATCAGGGATCCTTTTCACTTTCGTTTTGTTTGGCGTTTTTTTTTTTTCTCGTTGTCACCTGCGCATTTATTTTCTTTTCTACATTGCTATTTTTAAATAAAATCTTGACATTAAAATCGAATTATTAAAATATCGTTTGGTCATGAAATTATTAATTGAACAAAAGCAGGTACTTGTCCAGAATTCAACCTAATTAAAGAACAAAAATGTAGCAACAGTTTTATGGTGTACAAATTTTACTAAAAGGCGAGGGTGGCATGTCTCGCTCCGCCATCTTTAAAATTTATCATTGGTTACCTCCCCATTCGTAATCGCCAGAAACGAAGATTAAAACCAGCCTTGTAATGCCTACGATTAATAGTAAATTGTTAAAAAAAAATATGATTTCCTACATAAAAATCTAATTGATCAGTTAATGATTTTTGGAATATGACATTTTCGTGCTGTTTTGTATTTTTATATTTTTAAATATTTAAGCTGGGCAACAACCCCATTTTTTTCTAAATCTATAATTATTTTAAAGAAAGGTTGATTTTAATCTCTAGAAAATAAGTCGATATATAATTATAAAACTATGTTTGAATTTCAATTAAAAGCAAAGTTATCTATTTGTCATTTCGAAATTATTAACGTATTACTACATCTATTATAATAGTCGTATTTCTGTATGTTGGCTTGTTCACCATTTGGTAAATATATACAATAGGTACACTTTTTCACAGATTTCATGGATTTTTATATAATTTTATTTCCGCATGATTTCTATATATACTTTTTATTCCACAGGAATTAACATTCAAGAGATTATCTCATTTGCATATTACATTAAAGAAAATCTGCCTTAATAAGTAACTCCAAACTTTTAATGGAAATTAGTAATAGAATTGTTTCAAGTATTCTATTTGGAAATATTATATAAGTTTGTGTATTTAATTTTTTTCATTTAATTTGCATTTAATATAATTTAATTTAATTATTACCATCAACTGTGTTTAAAAAGGGGAGCGAGTTTTCATTTAACTTATGAGTTATTTCTTTTTAAGCTCCGAGATTTTATTTCCCTGTTTGAATTTCATAGATGAAGGCGACTATGTTTATGCTTCTACAAAATAACAAAATATGGTCAACTTTCAGGAAAATCGTAATGACTCAGGATATTTGGTGTATCTTAACTAGTATGTGAATATATCCTCCGTCTGGCAATTTTTTTTTTTTAGAATTAAGTTTTTACAAAAAAAAGTAATAAATAATAATAATAAACATTTTGCTTTTAAAAACAGAGGTAAAAAACATTAAAAAAAAATTTTACAACACAAAAGAACGGGAAGTCCATGTATAAATAGAAAATGCTACGACAACATGCTGAGGGTGAAAAAAAATGAAATTCTCAAAACGACATCTACAGAAATTGGGAAGCTTACCATTCTTCTAACATATACACAGAGCACATACATCCACATGTAACAATGAACAATAAATGATTTTATATAAATATATATATATATATATATATATATATATGTATATATATATAACAGCCACATATGATTATATATATATGTTTATATATATATATGTTTATATATATGTTTATATATATATACGTTTGTATATATATATAAGTTTATATATATATACGTTTATATATATATATATGTTTATATATATACGTTTATATATATGTTTATATATATATACGTTTATATATATATAAGTTTATATATATATACGTTTATATATATATATATGTTTATATATATATGTTTATATATATACGTTTATATATATATACGTTTATATATATATATATATATATATATATATATATATATATATATATATATATATATATAATGAGTTCTGTCTGGATTAGAATTCTCTGATATTTAACAGGGAATGTCGGATAGAATTTATAATATTCGCATATATTTATTATTTTATTTTGTGCTTTTTGTGTATATTTTAGCACTGATGAGTGCCCGTGTTCCTGAATAACAAAAACACCTATATAGCTTATATATATATATATATATATATATATATATATATATATATATATATATATATATATATATATATATATCTACGAATCTTTATTTAAGAAGCTCAATGTAATTACAGAGCAATATAATGAATGAATGACAAAAGTCTGTATACCAAAATTCATGCATATATATATATATATATATATATATATATATATATATACACCAGTATCGGCCGAAACAACTGCTTTCTTTTATAATTTATTAACGAACATTTTCCCAATGAAAAATGAAGCGATAAAAATTTGCGACTATAAATCGCATATATGTATTTGTTCACATTTAAATCTATTACAGTATTATAGTATTTTATAGGAAGAATTATTTAAAAATTCACAGTTTAAAGCCTTTAAAATATAATAGTAGACAGTGAACATTTTTTAATTCAATTCATTCGGAGAAAATAAAATAGTTTTGCTTCAATTGCACCGCTGGGAGAAAGTATTAGAACTATTAGAAGAGGGTACAGAAGTCCCGCATTAAATTCACCTTGAATTGGTGCATTAATTTCCTCACTTAGAAGTCCATTCAAAGGTTCAAGGATTCTGATTGAGAAAGCAATCCTCCGTTGGTTCAATCAAAATCGACAGTGAACTAGTTTCTTGTAGCATCTATATAAATTTATTTCTGGTGTAGGAGTGAATAATAGGTCCCAAGGTATATCATAATGACCAGTGAGGAGAATGTAGGTTAAAATAAAAGCAGGGCTCAAGGGAGATACTGTTTAGCTTTTTGAGCCAGTTTTCATAGGTCCGATCCGATAAACCCTGCATCATTTTTTAACTCTCTCCTGATGCACATAATACTTTATGGAACTATGCAGTGAAAAGGGTTCGAAAATATTCACTCACTTATAGCATCTAAGAACATACAGAAGATGGTTGGCAATAATCAAAATTAGAGATGTCGCCTTTCAAGATAAAATCGACCCGGGCGTCCTGCTATTTTAGGGAATCTTATGTCATCACTTAAAGAAAACCAAGCAGCAGGATTGAAAATGAAAGCTTTCCCAACTGTTTATCATCGCCTCCGTTCATTCTCAAAAGACAATGGATACCTCATGTAAGGGTACTTGCGCGTGTACTCCTGAGGCAAGGGTTGCACAATAACCAACAGCATCTCTCATGAATCGTCACTGAGTTCAATAATAAGGAGAAGTCCAGGACGACTGGAAACAATATAGAGATAAACGGAGAGCACATACAGAACCCGGAATTCCCATATGGTCACCCATTTGTAGTACTGACCAGGTTCAACGTTGCTTAACTTTGGAGATCTAATGGGAACTGGTGTGTCAACGTGATTATGCCGTATATAAAATTCTTCATCATCTCCTTGGAAAAATGTATAATTTAGGGAAAATGGCTGCCGAGTTCTAAGATTACGTCCAACAAGTCTTGTAAAAGATGCTTATGACACTAGTTTCATGTGGACTGAAGAAATAACAATATCCTAACTTTTCGTGAACTTGTCTGACACTTTGAAAATCATTCAATGAATTGCCAAGCGTTGTTTAAGAGTTAATTCTTGGAGGTTTGAAATCTGTAATCTAGCATGTGTATTGAACCGTTACCCACAGTCAGTTGATGGTTGGAGATGGAAATGTTCAATACGAAAAAACGCTTTTCTTTATTGAGTGAAGCAAACTTTGCTTACAAACAATTATCTTTATAAGTTACATGTGGAGAAAGAATTTGTTTCAATTTCAGTTTTTACATAAAACCCGAACTCAGCAGCCATTTGTTTCTAGGTTGCTGTGTCTACGTATTATTATCTATCCTTTTCTTTTTTTAATTAGAAATGTTTTCAATTTTGACAATGAAGAGTTTGTGAATAACGTTATTATTTTTTATTAGTTGCATCAAGTATTCCTTGGATGATATAATTTTCAAAGGCTTTCAATAGTGAAATCTTAATTAATATTTCCTGTAAAATTAACATTTCATCATAATATATGAATATTATCTAGTTTCATTAGACATTTCCAATTGTTAATAAATTTTAGAGAATTAAAATCAGGACAGAAATGATAATATGACCTTTATATATATATATATATATATATATATATATATATATATATATATATTAAATGTGATATCGGATATATATATATATATATATATGTATGTATATATAATTATTTCTACGACTAAATTTGCAGCACAAACAAACCATGTAAGTTCCAGGATGGAATTCTTAGACCCGAGTTTCTCTTACTTTTGGTAGCATCAATAGACATATCCGAACTCAGGATTCACTTGCATGCGAAGCGAGTAACCTGCCACCTGAGCCACACCAACACACGATAATTAAGCCTAGGACTTCTGGTCTGTGAATTTCATGGTTTGAGTGAGCTGCAGCATTGTTTTATTGTGGAAATAATTTATATATATATATATATATATATATATATATATATATAAATCTGATGTGTAGACAGTGCTCTGTGCAGTACATAAAACGCCTAAAACATGTGAATTTTGCCAGATGACTCATTCGACAATAAATGTTTCCTGCGACAAAAATCATTGTTTTGGGAGTGCCTGGTTGAAACCACGGACATTGCTAGGAAAATTTCTCATCTGTTTTTTTATTGTTGCCCCCCCTCCAACTGGCTTTAAACTGACAATGAAAGTTGTGAAGCCGAGCATGTGAGGGTGTACCATTTATTGATTAGAGCTGTGAATTTCTCAGCATGTTCCTAGCATTATCTGTAATTCTAAATACTGGCAGGCACTCCCAGACCAAAAACTCTAATATAAGGGAACATTTATTGAAGAATAGGTTCTATGCAAAGACTTACAGTGATGAGTCATTTCCTGTACTGTACAGAGGATGGTGTAAACATCACCTTAACATATTTGAAGATATATATATATATATATATATATATATATATATATATATATATATATATATATTAAGAGAAAGAAAGAGTAACACTCACATGTGTTTGAGGACTAGCAATCATGCTTTAAAAAAACGGGTGCCATTTACTCTCTGAAGACAACAATCATTTTTGCATTATCTAATCGTGTTGCATGCTTGTATAACAACGTATAACACATACAAATTGGTCCACGAGCCGGAAGTCAGTCTCCCAAAAAAGGGAATTTATACTAAATAACTTATCCAGAATTATTTGCAACAGATAAATATCATATACACCATTTTATCTATAATCGAACATCTATTATCTTTGTGTGATATAGATAGTATTTAGAAATAGTTGATAATTTTATGTATATATATATATATATATATACATATATATGTATATATATATATTATATATATTTTTTTAAATATAATTATCCACTGACACGTGTTTCGTCATCTACGCTCATCAGAGTGGCAAACATGTGTCAGTGAATAATTATATTTCAAAAAAACAATATATATGCCGCTCCCCATTTGAGGGTACCAAATTGGTCAAAGGAAAAATTATTCCCAACACGCATTTAAGTAAAATGTACTTTCGTATAAATAATTGAATTCAAAATGTATCGCAAAAACAAATTTATATATATATATATATATATATATATATATATATATATCCAATTGTTTCATGTATATATATCCAATTGTTTCATGTATATATATCTATATATATATCTATATATATATATATATATATATATATATATATATATATTAACTGTTTTTCTTACAATTTATGACTAAATATCATCAATTGTTGTTTCATCTAACGCATCAACCAGCAAATTCTAGCTTTGCTACAATTATAATTTGCTAATTTCTTACTGTCCTCTGATGAGGAAAATAGCAAGAGTGGCATTCTTTGAAACTCTGCGGAATAATGACTTTGAAAATTGTTTTTGGAGTATTCTGTTGAATAAAATTTTATTTGTAAATTTTAATTTTCATTTTTAAATTGTAGTAGTAATGATAAAATAAATATTTCAAACTACCAATAAAACTAAGATGTCATCCGCACATAAGTGTGTTTTTATCCTTGAGAAAATATCTGCACACTAAACATGTGTTCTTACGGTAATCAGGAAAAAATAACTTTATAGTTAAATATTTAGAGATTTGCAAAGAATCGGAATTGGAATCGGTAATTGTATCAGAATCGGGAATCTAGTATTGAATCGGTAGTTGTATGAGAATCGGGAATTTAGTACAGAATCAGTAATTGTATCGGAATCGGGAATTTAGTACAGAATCAGTAATTGTATCGGAATCGGGAATTTAGTACAGAATCAGTAATTGTATCGGAATCGGGAATTTAGTACAGAATCAGTAATTGTATCGGAATCGGGAATTTAGTACAGAATCAGTAATTGTATCGGAATCGGGATTTTAATCTGGTATGAAATCGGTAATTGTATCAGAAACGGGAATTTAGTACAGAATCAGTAATTGTATCGGAATCGGTAATTGTATCAGAATCGAGAAAAATATTGGAACTTCCCATCACTAATATATATGTATTACTAAAATACTGATACAGTTATTATCTTGTTTATCACAATACAAACTTTTCATTTGTCTATGTTTTAGACGGTTGGCTGGAATGGTTATGTATTCCATAAAAAAGTGAATTATAAAAGAAGTGCAGATTTAAATGTAATGTAAATAAGTAAAAGAGAGAACGAGAGAACAGGTATGTTATTACGTCAAGGGAGACTGTCATAAATATTTTGAAATTGTAATTAAATTTTTTTATTTTATTTTAAATAGTGTAGTGTTTAATGCATTCTTCATCTCAATCTGGTACAAATAATATGCAGACTAACTTTGGTCTTTGTGCGTATGGATACCGAAAAAAGTCCAGAATTTAGTAGAACGTTGTAATCCCGACTATAAATACCGTTTCACTTTATTTGCTTCTCGCTCCATCGTAAGATGTAAAAAGGTTTTACCATGGATTTCGCGCGCCCTAGAGTTAACGCATGTAAATGATTACCTTTACTAGTGGACATGTTGGGGAGGGTTAATGCCATAAGATGGTTGTGATGCGGAATGGATAAGAAGAGAATGAGAGTTAAAGAAAAACAGCCTTTATTTACAAAAGTCGCCATGACAGTAAAAATGTCCAAGGGAAGTAACTTTTTCTAACTTCCGATTTGTCCAAGGGACTTAACTAACACAACACCAGGAATTTCTGACTTACCAAGTAACCGTGAACATTCCGAGTTTTTCTTTTTTATTCTGACACAGGATTTATTTCGAACTGTCTTCACTGAATATGTACAAAATATTTCTGGGCATTCTCTAAAAATATGAACTTTAATCACACGTTGATAAAACTATTGTTAACTGACTACATGATGATTTGGGCAACTAAAAAGAGAGTCTGTACTGCACATCTATAGCCAATAATAACTGTTGTAAATAAAAATCATTTTTCTTATATATATGTGAACGAGGTAGTTCGTATTGACTGCTATTCATTGGTTTTGTTCTTGAGTGTCCCATTTTAATTCTATTTTAATTAGAAAGGAGTCTATATTTGAATGAATAGTAAAATGTCATCGATAACATTTTTATAGATGATCCCATCGTTATATGTCTTTCATTTGCTTTAGTTTCTATCGATCCGTTACACCTTTGCATTGTAGTCCTTTGAAGTTTCTAGCATTCGGTGGAAAGAAACCAACGACAATCGAATGCTCGTGCCTTAATTACGTTTCCTTAAAAAGATTTAAGAAAGATCTCGAATAGATATTAAAATTCGGAGTGGAAAAAAAAAATAATAGCTGACATAGATTTTGTTCTAAAAATATAAAACACAACACATAGTGATAAAAAAAACCCTAATATTTCGTGTACACATATATACATGCATATATATCATATAAATATACGATATATATAATATATAATATATATATATATATACCGTATATATATATATATATAATATATACCGTATATATATAATATATATCGTAGATATATATATATATATACCGTATATATATAATATATACCGTATATAAATATATATATATATATATATATATATATATATATATACGTATAATATGTACCGTATATATATACACACACCGTATTACGATATATATATATATATATATATATATATATATATATATATATATATGTATATATAATATACCGGATATATGTATATATATAATATACCGTATATATGTATATATATAAAATACCGTATATATATATATATATATATATATATATATATGTATATATATAATATACCGTATATATATGTGTATATATATATATATCGCATAAATATATAAATATCGTGTATATATATATCGCATAAATATATAAATATCGTGTATATATATGTATATATATATATATATATATATATATATATATATGTATATATATAGACATAGGCATTTGCATTGAGTACAGACTACATCGACATGGTGATTTCGAAAAAAAATCCACTAAAAGTGAGGGCTAAAAATATACGTCACCTGTGGGAGGACAGAAACCTAACAGATAATCAATTTCATCCAGAACACAATAAAAAGAAAGAGGCGGGGGACTAGATTTAGTGTGAACAGTAAAATAACAGGCTACAACCAAGAAAACATGGAGGGGGCAGGGGTGGGTGGGGATAACTGCATCGTTCAGGTGAAACATGTCACACCTGTGCCAACAGATATTCACGTGCATCTGTAACAAAACATATTTACCTTCTGCGTTTATTTCACGCGTTTTAGCTTTTTCAGTGACTGTATCTGCACCCCTCATACCTGTTAGCAGGAAAATTTGCAGGTTAGATTTTTTTTTGCGTTTGGTATAATTGGCAGAATAAGTGCTTTTTTTTTGTTTGTTTGTTTGGGTTTTTTTTTTGTACATTTTTACTTACTATCCGCTTTAACAATCACCTTTAAAATTACGACTTTAAAAGGTTTTCGGGTATGCTGAAAACGAATATCGCATAGAACTTATGCGCTCTTGTGCTAACAAAATGGCCACTAGTGACCTAGACGTGCTTTATGAAGGAATTACATTGCTTTATATCCTGAAAACTACTCGTTTTGCGGCAAATGTAAATGCGATATTCGTTTTCAGCATATCTGAAAACCTATTAAAGCCATGATTTTTAAAGGTGATTGTGTCAGATGGAAAGTAGGTAAAAAATTTACTTATTTTATTGGAGAGGAATTCTCTCCCTTTTTTTTTTTTTGTTATTTGGATTTGTTGTCTGTATTTAAAAAAAAAAAAACACACACACACACACACACACAAACAATTAAAAAAATAACCCCTTCCCTTATTCATGTCCTTGCACGCACAAAATCATGTATTACATCTCTATATTCACACACAGATGACCTTATACTTCAAAAATATGTTGTTAAATAAGAAATAATGCATGTTCATATGAATAACAACAGACGCACATGCCTTCATCCTCATACCAAGACTCATACAATTATAGTAGAAGTAGCAGTAGTAGTAGCGGTCCATTTTTGTTATTGGGTTTGTTTGTTTGTATAAAGAAAACAAAAAGAAAAACAATGAAATAACGACTATTTCTGATTTATATTTACGACCTTGCACGCACACAAAGAACCACGCGTACATGTGAATATATGCATCCACTAACCAACACTTCTATGCGTATATACTGACGCACAAGCACATACATATACATGCATTCACAAAGACTCATACACCAAATCACGTCTTATTCACATACAATCCGAAGCAGATGTCCCTACTCTTAAAACTTTTGCTTTTTTAATAAATAAAACCTAATGTGTGTCCATTTGGATAAGTTGGATTCTTCGGACTACTGTTCTCATCTTGAGTGTTCTTCGCATAACGTTTCAGTCTATGTAAGCTAGATTATTACTGGAATACTCTAGCCAGAGATCACTAAACTACGGCCCTTTGTTAGAAATATCAGAATAAGACAGGACCGCTGATTGGTCGGCGCCAAACCTTTCACCGGAAGACAAGAGTTTCATTTTTGGCGGTATTTTGAATTCTATAAAATCAGTTGCCGCAAGGCATCAAAACGGCGACAACTAAAAAAAAAATGGGTTTCCGTATCATTGAATGTAATTAAACGTCCTTTAAATCGTCTAGTAAACTATGGGATTGATGACGAATTCAATTATGAACTCTCTTGATTTGATGGGAATTAATCACCCGAAATTATTATTCCAGTCAATGGGAATTGTAAAACCGATAATTCATTGTCAAACTGATTTTTATTCGTGTTTCTTCCTGCACTGTCCATAAGATTTGACCTTGAATCCAACTAACAAATCTTATCAAAAGATTATACTACTTGGCTTCTTGTCAGCAAAATCAGTCCGAACTTATTTTGCAAGACGAACAAGAACGAGTGGAATTTAGCTATCGATGAGCGAAGTCTTGTTTTTTGTCGGGTTCAAACACACATAAATCTTGCACGAGTCATTATACTGCAAAATAAAACATACAATTCAAAGGTTTCATTCGAATGGGAAATAATATTTGTGACACCTTTCTAATTTTAATCAAATATTAGAAGACTATTTGACCTGCATAAATTACACGGTATAACTTAGAACTAAATTTTAAGTTTTATTTTATTTATTTTACAAATAATTCGAACATTTTTTTGGTTACTTATCTGAATTCCTCTCCTAACCAAAATTATGATCTTTTTTTCTGTGTCTGCTTTACGAGCTGATATGGTATGATAAGGGTTATTGGGTGTACGGTAATCAATGGGACAATATCTTAGTAATCCTTACTAGTAGAAATTTGGTAAATTATATTACTTAATGGGGATTGTTCATCAAGAACTTGTTTATGTTGGACTTGAAGACAACCATATTGTAGTTAGTTGGAAAGCTGGGAAACGAAACAGAGTTCCACAGGTGTGCAATTCTAAGAAAGAAACTTTGTTCATGGAATGTACGTTTAGGT
>NC_136506.1:15046666-15064166 GCF_053919585.1 Euprymna scolopes | reverse complement strand
GTGCGAGTGTGAGTTCCCTATGGACTCCAAAACGGCTGGGCACATTTTTTTTATAAACTTGACACAAATGTATATTGTGCCTGGGAGTGTTCTTATATGGGTTTTGTATTGGAATGTCTCCGATAAGTATTGAAAATCAATAATCAAAAGAAGTTCGATTAAAGAAGAAGCAATCTGATTTTTTTTACCAAAGTTAACACTCTTATACAGCCTAACATCGCAAGTACATTTGAGAATTTGCAATGTAGACTACAATGAATTATGGACTAAGTCACTGTGGGGAGATATGTGAGCTTCTTCCCGGTGCACTGGGGTGACTTCCCAACTAGAGCTTACAATCGATCGATTTGATTGAGAAATGGGTGATTTTACCGATTTCGATGAAAATTAAAGTATTTTGTAAAACATTCAATCCCGTGCAAGACTATATATATATATATATATATATATATATATATATATATAATTCCACAGCCAAACAACGTCGTAGCCTACAAGAGCCATGACAGTCAACGAACCGGAAGTCCAAGTATATATATATATAAAATTACTTGTTTTTGTCTTCCCTTCTCAACATCAATTACTTTCGATTTCTTGCCTTGTGATAGCCTTCTAATACCCCCCGATATAATTTGGTTAAGATAATATCGTTTCAATGTTAGCCATCTTAAAACTAAAAATGTCAACATAACCGATCTCCACCCCTGCACATTAAAAACCGGCTTGCCGATAAAACTGCCTTCGTGGAGAAGCAATTAAATAGGTCGTTATATAAACCTTAAAAATGTGAGCCTCTTTTTACTTACTTCCCAACAAGGACAAAGTTAGATAAAAGATCGTTTTTTATTAATAAGGAGAAAATTTCAGATACTTATAAAAGGGCATCCTGGACTGGGACAAAAATAAAAAATGCTTTCGGTCCGGAAGGATTTTTCGGAAAAAAGGTTTAACACTGCAACTTCTTCATATCATCAAGCATTTAAATGTTTGATTGTTTTGCAAAAGAAAGCCCCTGTTCCACCAACGAAATGTTGTATCCCTCTGCCTGGTTTACAACTATTTTAATGGTGGATGCTCTGCTCAACTACAAGCCCTTCTACCCTCTCGAGGAAAATACCCCCGACAAACCCAATAAGCAGCAAAGTCCCACCCTACACAGTTGCGATCCCTAGATGTAAAAAAAAGCCTTTTACTCTAAAAGCTTCTTCCCCAAAACTGCAGGACTTTGGAATTCTCTTCCGGTTTCCTGCTTCCCCAACTGTACTGACATGCAGAAGTTCAAGCGTAATGTGAACAGACATTTTGTGCTAAACTCCCTACATAGTACCCCTGCAACTTTGATCCCTGATAGTAACTCCCTACATCAAAGTGGCAACGTGCCTTGTTTGGGGTGAAAATGTAATGTAATAATTGTTATATGTTATTTTTTTTTCACGAAAACGGGATGAGACAACAACAACTATGGAAGGCGGTAATTACTGGGGATAGAGTTACAAGATTCAGCATTCCTATCCCTGAAGAAGGACTGAGGATGAGTTGGCTGAAATGTGGTTCAACAACAACTGTTAAGGTGTTGATAACAGTCCGCAAATAAATAAATAAATAAATAAATAAGAAAAGTGTTGTTTTTGTTTGGGACTTTGCAGAACATGATTAAGTTTTATAAAGGGAAAGAAAGAAAAAGAAAAAAATATCAATGTTTGGTGCATTTTTTGGTCAGGAAACCAGTATCTTCAGAGAGCCTGCTTTGGTAGTATCAAACGCCCTAACATTTTTTTACTTCAATTACAAACTCTCTTGTGAAAGTTTCGTTATGTTTAAAAATTTTAGTAGGAAGTAAAATTTTCTTTTTTTTTTTTTTGTTACTAAAACAGGAAATCTTATTTTCTACAAAAACACTGGTTCTTCATGAGCTAAAATTAGAATCTTAGTTACTCAGGATTGTTATCTGCAGAAAGAGCAAATGTACAGTTATTTTTACAACAGTCATTCGTTGACATTCTGTCACAACATCTACTGCCTGATTTTGTTTTGTTTTTTTTTTGTTTTGTTTTTTGGCGGGTGATTAAAAGTTTTCATGAGTTTCAAATCTGAAAATGTCATCTCAGAAGATAGAAGAACAAATCTTAAAGCAGACATACGAAACTAATCTCTTGGACAATTTGTGTGTGTACGTGTATATGTTTGTGCGTGCGTGTGTACGTGTGCTTGTGCATATGTTCATGTGTGCGTGTGTACCTGTACTTGTGTATGTGCATGCATGTATATATGTCTCTGTGTATGTATGCTTGCATGTGTGTGTGTATATATATATATATATATATATATATATATGTAGTCATCGACATACAGTCCTGTTTCGTTGTATCACAACTCATCAGTGTCGTTAGACCAGCACCTCTTCCAAGCCGAGGATTGAACCTAGAACCATCGCGTTGACAGTAGTTCTACCGATCGACCCATGGGAGCGGCGCCCGTAAATAATCTCGCCAACTATCTATTTAAAGAAACATCCGTCCACCACTTTTACAGTGCTCTAACCGCTTTGTTTATAAACAAAGAGCGAGCCTCGCATTTTTCAGCCAATTAAGTAGCGATTGAGATTGATTACTTATATATATATATATATATATATATATATATATATATATATATGTGTGTGTGTGCGTGTATGTGGGAGATTCATATTACATATTTATTATATTATCCTCGTGTCATTTTTCCTCATGCAACGGATATCCTCAACTCTCACTGGCTAGGTGTCGCTTTTGTATATTATCAAACTACTTAAAGATGCCTAACAGAATATTTCCTTGGTCGACAGTGTTAAAGCTCTGCTTGTTAGGAATGGCAGAAGTTCACTGAGCTTACTCCAGAATGATAGCAAAATAATTTTAATTGCTATAAACATAACTGAATTTTTGTTTTATAGAGGTCAACGCATGTAAAGGCCAAGATATATTCAAGGATAAGGATTAAGAAAACTAGGATGAATGATAGCTTAATAAATTCTGAGCACTTTGGGAGTATTAACATTGATTAATAGTACACACTGCTTTTTTTTTAATGGAAATCGCCCCAGACACGGCATGAAGCCATGTAATGTAAGAAGCTAAAAGAAATATTATTTCAAGGTAAAAACAGCAATCCATCCCGTTCTGTCAGAAACATCGCTCATGGAATGTGAGGACTAAAGGACAAAATCAGAGACGGGAGAGTTATGAGGGTGTTGAAAGTAAAGCTTTTCTCCATTTTCTACTATCTCTATTCGATTACTTTTTCAGCAGTCCATGATCGAAATTTGGTAACATTGGATTTGAAGAAGACCAAGTTGTAATCAACAGGGAATCAGTCCCGCGGCAATTTGTTCCATGGGGCAGATGCGCTCGCTTACTGATAACTCTGATGAAGTAACAAGATACTCCTTTAAGCAAGAGTGAAGGAAAAGAGAAGACAGCAGAAAGCAAACTGAAGGTTAGGAAACGACATTGACGAACAAACTTGACAACAACTCAACTGATTGACCACAACCCCCGTAAATGAAAATATATTTATGTCAATTAAGTTACACTGAGGTTTCCGCGTTTCATCCCTACGGGAGAACTATCAGATTAAAATCCATGGAGTTTATGTTACTTACCGGATATTTTTATATATACACCTGGTGTTTAGTCTAATTAACTAACTAATCAGATTGATTGTTATTCTCTCCAACAGGTTAATGTTTCCATTAGCCAATGGCAAGGCTTCTCTCAAAGAAAGTTTGGTCTGACTTTTATTTCTTGTTTTATTGTTCTGATTTTCATTACATGGCAGCATTCTTATGAGACGAGCTGGGTTTTTGATTTGAAGTAGTAATAGTAGTAGACGTTTATCACATTGATATTTTCATGAGAAAAAAGTTTACAATTAATTTTACAAAACAACAAACATACTTCATGCAGAACATTTAATAGATCATGAGCTGAAGGTCAAGCAAGGATTAAGTTACAATGAGATGTAAGTTATTTTTTAGTTACTAAATTTTATCTTTTTTCTAACAAAATAACAATTCTTTTTAGTTATCGATTATTGATTATTTAAAAAAAATACTGATTCCTTTCATAACATCTACATCCTTATGTTGTATATCACCTGTGACGTAACGGATAAAGTATTATGAACAATTTAGTTCTATATAACACTTTTGTGTGTTTTCTTTTACACGGTGGTCACCACTTATCAAGGCCCGGAAGCCACTCAGGGATAAGGGTTATTGCAAGTACAGTACGTTAGTGTGGAGATTTAATGAAGTGTTTACTTAAGAGGGCGATTCATTAGGAATTTGGTTGTGTTGGACTTGAACACATCCAAGTTGTAGTCAGGTGGGAAGCAGGCGGACGGAACAGAGTTCCACAAGCGTGCAGTTCTAAAAAAGAAGCTTTGTTCATGGAATCCACGTTTTGATTTAGGCACAGATAAAGAGTGGGGGAAATTTTTCACAGTGGATTCAGCTAGACGGATGTTTTTCGTGAAAGATTGGCGAGAGGGGGGGCAGAGATTGGAGTTCAGACGAGCACCTGTCATGGAAATAACGATAAAACAAGGATAGGCTCGCAACGTCTCTTCTGTGGGAGAGAGGTGCAGGGTAGAGAAAAGGGCATCCCTCACTAAGCCACGAAGTCTATTTTGTACTCTGTCAAGGCAGGATAGGCTGTTTTTAGCAGCTCCTGTCCAGATATGGCAGCAATATTCCATCCTTGGACGTACTTGGGGGTTGAAGATACTAAGAATACAATTGCGAATTACTTTAGACTTCTACCTGATTATGATTCACGGACTGAGAGCATGTTACCCTCGGGGATTAAATAAAGTACAACGTTTGAAGTTCCATAAAGATACTGATTCCAACTTAAGGATTGGAAATTACATCGACGGAAACGTTGCGAAAATAACACTAAAATGCGAGCAGTCATCTAAATAATACCGTGAATGTCTTATCTATCATCGAAATAGTTTAAACATTCAAAATTTCTAAGTGCTTTTCCCTTTGGAAATAAAATAAATTTCATCAATTAAAAAAATAGTGTACCTTAAGCACGTTAAAGAAATAGTATTTTAATATAGAACTAATTTTAATATAAACTTAACCCATAAAAGATTGGAAATTTTTTTATACATAAAAACTTAAACTGTGAAACTCATATTAACTTTTCTCTCTCTCTCCCCCCCCCTCTCTCTCTCTCTCTCTCTCTCTCTCTCTCTCTCTCTCTACATATATATATATAAAAGGATAACTCTGTCGTGTTCAATCAGAGGTGCTTGAATAATGACTTGCTGCCTATATATATATATATATATATATATATATATATATATATATATATATAGATAGATAGATAGATAGATATTCTCGTATATATGCGCGTGTATTTACATATGTATATATATATATATATATATATATATATAGAGAGAGAGAGAGAGAGAGAGAGAGAGAGGGGATAGATATATTTTTATGTATATATGTGTGTATAAATATTTACATATGTATATATATATATATATATATATATATATATATGTAAATTAAGTTATATGTGTGTGTGTGTGTGTGAACTAAACTTCAGACTGGAATATTTGATATATGGCATAGCGAATACACATGAAACAAATTGATGTCAAAAGCCAACCGATATGTTGGTCCTGTCAAACAACCTTAGTCTTTGCTGTAGAAGATGAATGTCGTTTAACACGACGAAAATATCATTTGGCTTTAGAAAATGTGTTAGTGTTATTTTTACTCATATGTTTAATACTTATTCATGATTCATATGCAGTTGTTCTGTGCTTTCGCCTAACAATTTAATAATCAAAAAATACAATAAAGATTAATTTAACTCGAAGAACCTATCTAAAAAATTGCAAGGTCTGTATTCTGCAAAAGTACCAAAATAAAATGTGTAATCCCGCTCGAAAAACTAATAGAATGGTAGCATTCTTCAATTATGACTGAAAAAAAAACCGAAATTGGCGCAGGATGGAATAACTCATATTTGTAATCAAAGAATGTAAAAATATTCACATAGGAAGTTCACTGTTTAAAAAGCATCGTTTAGATTATAAGTTAAATGTAAAGGCATTTTTTAGACAAGACAAGTGCTATTTTTTCTTTAAATAAACATAATTGTTCATGAAAACTTGCTTTTTAATTCGAATCGTAAAAGATTCTTATTCCGGAAGTGTGTATTTTATTTTCTCTTTTGTACTAGTATTATAATGAACAATTGTGTTTATTAAAACAAAAAAAATGTACTTGTCTGGTTTTAACAATTTAAAAAAAAAATTAAATCCTTATTAAAATATTTGTTTTTCTTACAACTAAAGTTTTATTTCTTTTCCTGTATACGTTTTTAAAAAATGTGAACTTTAAGCTAAACAAACTTCACATCACTAGCAATTTATAAAATGTCCGATTATTGTTATTGCTAAAGTCCGAGGGAAAACTTTTTCGATTATAACAGGAAAACCGAAATCGGCACAAAGAATAACTCGTATTTGTAATTTGTAATTTTAGTTTTTTTGTTTGTTTGTTTGTTTTTTGTTTTTTTTACATGGAAGTCACCACTTATCAAGGCACGGAGGCCACTCAGGGATAAGGGTTATTGTGTGTACAGTAATCAATGGGACAATATCGTAGTAATTCTTAGTAATGGAGATCTGATAAAGTGTCTTACTTAAGGAGCAGTTTATCAGGAATTTGTTTATGTTGGACTTGAAGACATCCAAGTTGTAGTCAGGTGGGAAGCAGGCAAACGGAAGAGAGTTCCACAGGCGTACTGATTTCTCTTACAAATAAAGTTTCACTTCTTTTTCTATGTACGTTTTTAAAAATGTGAAAGCAAATAATAATAATAATAATAATAATAGTAGTAGTAGTAGTAGTAGTAGTAGTAGTAGTAGTAGTAGTAGTAACTTAACCTGACTTCACAATATATATAATGTCGTGTGTGTACTATTGCTGCAGTCCGATAGAAATATGGCAGCCGACCATAGAGAAATTGTATGGAAAATCAAATGAAAGCATAGGACAAACCAAACAACAATTTAACATCAACAATCAAACGACTAACGAAACAGACAATAAAACCTATGGAGAAGAAATATCAATTAAAAAGAAAAGTAAGATTGAGAGAGAGAGAGAGAGAGAGAGAGAGAGAGAGAGAGAGAGTTAGCAGATGAGAATATTAATTAAAAACTGTGCCGTAAAACATACATAGTTTTGACAAATATGAAAGTGTATATTTCGAAAGGCAAGTTTAAACATAGACATATTTTATTGAAAACCAAGAGCAAAGTCATGTTTATAAGTACCCCTACCTTTACTATTACATAACAGTTACTTTGTATGTACGATAGTTCGTTCTCCATATGTTCCGAAACCACTGAGCCTATCTTGTGCAAATTTCGCACAAATTTAATTTATGTCTGGCAGTGTTCCTAGATCTGTTTTGTACAGAAATTCATCCGATAAGTATTAAAAAATTTTTAAAAAATTCTGATTTTAATAGTAGTCTTTCTCTCTTATAGATGAAAAATAAAAATTTTGCAGAAGAACATTTTACGTTACATTTAAGGTGGCTTCGTGGTTGGGTTCGAATCTCCCGACCGGCAGGAATTGTAACCTCCCATACTGATGATTGCGTAAGTATAAAACACTAGTGTCTGTAGGTACAAAAGAATAGTTATTATATATCAATAATCTTTAAGAATATTTAAAGATAGGCTCTGTCTGGGAAATATAAACTAAGAGGCAGTCGACTAGCGTTTATGCAACGATCACGATTTTCGACGTTCTAACACTTTGGATTTTCTATTGTCTGCGCCCGAATTGTGCGTTTATTAGTTATTAATTCTCTTCATTCTCGTGGCCCAGGAGTAAAGGCTAAACAAACAGTCAAAGGTGGCTTTGTGGCTGAGTTCGGATTTCTTTACCAACAGAAATTGTAAACTACCTACACTGATGATTGCGTAAGCATGATCTACACGTGTCTGTAACTATAAAAGAATGAAAATTATTTAATTATAATGATATATATATATAATTATAATTAAATAATTTTCATTCTTATATATATATATATATATATATATATATATAACTACTTCATTTATTCACATAAAATTAATATACGAAAGTATAGATTTATGCGTAGAGCTAGTTAGTAATTTATAAAATATATATGGCGATTAAGCTACACTGAATATTCGGCGTTTCAACCACTCTATGATTCCTCAGGCTTATGCGCGAATTCTGTGGTTGTTTATCGTTTTTATATGGTCGTCTTCTATTGAGGATTTAGTTAGCCAATCAGCTTTCTAGTATCCACCGCGCCCATTCCTATCACCCAATGGGCATACATTTTATCGAACAAGGGATCTGTTTTAAAACTAGGTTAGTGGTTTAAGGCAGACATTTTTTTTTTTTAGTTTATATATAAATATACATATGTGTACATACATATATCGAATCCCGAACGAGAGTCGGAGCTTCTAGCCGTTACGCTATTCGGCTTCTGCTAAGCGGGCAGTGAATTAAAAATGTTTTGACATTGTCCAAATACCTAAGCTCAATTTGTTTACACAAATAGCATCGCTTAATACGCTAATGGTAATTTGTATATCACTTCCTAATATGCTCAACCCAAGATAGGGAGAATTATATATATATATATAGTTTCCCTGAAGGATTAAAAACAAGACCTTCCAAAGGGCGAATGAACTCTTTTTCTGGGTCAACGGCCAACTAGCACCGTGTATATTTGTGTGTGTATATGTGTATTGGGGTGGAGAGGGCTCCCGTAAGCCGTGGTGAAGGCAACCTTTCTAGGAGAAGCAAATCTCTGATTTAAAAAACCATAAAGCGGAAGACCAGTACCCGCATTAAGCTGGTCTGCAGTTTAATTTGTTGCTGGCTATCTTGCTCTTGCTTGTTGCTGGATCTCAACATTTTGAACCGAGAGAGAGACTTAGCTGTCGTACAAAGCTAAGACTCTGTAACATCATATTTGTATAGATACTCCCTCAGGCATTTGGGCTCATGGATTTTAAATGTCTGAGGGAGTGGCACTCGTCTGACAAGACGTTGCAATCATCATATATATATATATATATATACACACACCAAGTTAATCAAGAGGGAAAACTCGTGAATTAAAACGAGGGTCGTTGCAAAGGTAAGGTCTCCTATTTTTTTTACTCAAAAACTAAAACATTGAAGAGCTCCGAAAAGAGAAGAATGCTTCAAATTGCGATCATAATATGATAACACTGTAGATAATAATAAAAAATTATAATCATTTTAATTATCATTTTAATAGTTTTCCTCCGAATACAACTTTAAGTCTATGCCACTTTAATTTTAAATCATGGCAACCCGATATACAAATTCTGATGCATGTATACCTTCGACAAAGCAATCAGACTGTATATAGATGAAATATCTTTTGATTGTCTTTTTAAATGAATTAGAATCTAATGTTTGATATTCAAACGCTAAATAAAATTAATTCAGAAAGAAATTCCAAATAAATTAAACACTATAATCAAAGCGTTAAAACAAAAAAAAAAAAAAATCCGGACACACAAAAAGGGAGGCGACGTCATATTAAAGTACGTTAAATCTGTTCTTAATAACAGTTTAATCCTTGGAGGAAAAAACGGACTATAAACATGTATTAATACTAGCATTCAAAATGTTTATTGAGAAGATCAACGCTTAATATTCATATTTTCTCTTATTTCCTTACTTGACGCGATTACGTTTAGCTAGATGCAAAGAAACAATAATAAGATGAACGAAAACTGTTCTAAGTTTTTTGCGATTCGGAAAATGAACATTTCCGCTGAAGATTTCATTTTCTATTCTGGTGTGCTTCTTTCCCATTTGCCAGGGACCTATTGAAATATATATAGATGGTCTACAATTTTTGTATATTTTATTTGACTTATTGCATTCTGCTATTCTTTTCATAATAAAATTGGTTCATTTAGTTAAAAAAAAACAACAACATACATTTGTTATGAATAAATGCACATTATAAAAACTTATAAAAATAACATTGTTCTTGGCCATAAATAAAACATGCTACAATAGGTGCATTTTATTATTCAATATATATATATATATATATATATATATATATATATATATATATATATATATATATATATATATATATATATGGCAATGTTTAAATAGTGCTGTCAGCAGAGAACGGTAGGAATATTCTATATAAGTGTCAAAGAAATAAATTTATGTCATTGTTAAATAGTACTAAAAGAGGAATCATATTCATTTAAAATCCAGTTATTGTTATGCATGCAAATTTGAAAAACATAATGCTTGAAATGTGTCAAAATTATTTTCATGAGCTAAATTAAAACAAAATGGCCGCCAAATTTGATGTAAAGTCATGTTTATCTAAAAATGAAGCTCGGATTTTTATTCGAAATTATTCTTCGTTTAATTAATAATTTTAAATTAGAAATATTTAACAAAACCAAAAACGTTAGACCATTTTTAATTCCTGTTTTGCTGCATTCTTCTCTGATCGCGACCTTTAAACATTACCATATATATATATATATGTGTGTGTGTGTGTGTGTGTGTGTGTGTACAAATTTTTCAGCATTTGTTTCGAAAGTGCTTAATATAAAGTAGAACTTAATACTGAATTATTCTTGCCTTATTCCCTGATTTGACTCTTAAACATTACTCTCTCTCTCTCTCTCTCTCTCTCTCTCTATATATATATATATATATATATATATATATATATATATATATATATATATATATATATATATATATATTGAACAAATTTATCAGTATTTATTTCGAAGTGCTCAAGTCAGAGTAAAACATAATAAAATCCTAAATTTCTTCAGGCCACTCGAAGTAACTTTACAAAATCTAGGATTGGAACAACATAAAATCATATACTAAATTGTAATTGCATTTTTCTCAAACTGCAACCTTTAAACATCACCATGTATATTATGGACAAACCTATTCATTTTAAAAGTGCTCAATACACAGTAGAAGTGAAATTATATATACGTTTAAGTGGGTACGCAAGTGCAGATGTGTTTCAATCCTAAATTTCTTCAGGCCACTCGGAGTAGTCTTACAAAATCTAGGATTGAAACATATCTGCATATGTGCAAACACTCTAATGTATATATATTTTATCACACACACACACACACACACACACATATATATATATATACATATAAAAATAAACTTCAGCTCTTTAGTGTATACTATCTGAAATGCTAGTGCAGTGTTTGTGTATACTTATTTTACCCAACTTAAAAAATAGTCCGTTTAATGTTCGTTGCAAGCAGCCATTGGAACAAAGGATATTTACCTGAAGCAGCATTTGTATCACGCATTTTAGGTTTTGCAGTAACCGCTTTTTCGTGCGTATCTCTCACACCTGCCAAACGGGGGAGAAATGGTCATAACATAAAAAAAAAATTTACTTAATAGAGCAAACGTTTATTTTTTTTTTCTTTCTTTCCAATAGATAAAAAGGTAGATATATTACAAAAAAAAGTAATTCTATCAAAACGTTATTTCTAGGCTCAGGATAGCAACTCTATTCTGTATATATCCACGTATATACATTAAAATCCACTTCTGAAAATCGGAACTGAGCCGAATCAAGACAGCAGGCCTCGAACATATGATTACCTCATCGCCCTTTCAGATGCGACATTATAACAATAATAGATCATAAATGTGGATTTTTTTTTGCTGCACTTTCATGGATTATCCAATCAGCGGGGTCACATTAATAACATACTAGACGTTTTAATAAATAATGTATATAAACATCCAGACGAATAATAATGCACATTTGATGATCGGGTAATCCTTGAAACGTCAGTAAAGTTTTAATCTAAGCTACACAATATTTTTTTTTTAAATCTGTGTGTTGGTGTATATAGGAGTACGATAATAAACACATAAAGGTACTAGTTAGAGCAAGACAAAAATTAACACAATAACATGCTTATATTGATTCAAGATTTCGTTTCTTCGTGAAAAACTTTCTTAATAGCAACGGAATATCGAATAAATATGTTTATCGTTAATTGTTGCCTATTCTAATTAGTATTGTTTATATATATATATATATATATATATATATATATATATATATATATATATATATATATATATATCTTACTCCCATATATACAAAAACACTCTGTCCGAAATTTTCTTTGTATCTTTTACTTTTAAACACTCTTTCACACATCTATTACAGGGTGACCAAAAAAAAACCCGGCCCCGTGTACACTTTACTAATTAGAGTTGGGGCTCGTTTTTTGGGGTCACCCTGTATATATTTATTAGCAAAAACTAATATAGCTAAATTAACTTCCTTTTTGTTAAGTTTTGTAAAAAGCAAAAGAGATTATTCTGATATCTATTTTATGTATATTATATCTTTTGGGCTACTATCTTCATCTTGTTTTGTTTAACTAAACATCTTAGCCAATATTTTCTTTGGGGAAAAGGGTAAGAATGTCGAACAGCAATTCATGCTCACAACTCTTATAGATGCTGGTGCAGTGCTTTCGTTTACATATATTTTACTAATATTAGAATTTTCGCCAAACCCTGTAAGCCTACAAAAAGATAACAATTCTTAAATGCATGAATATAGCAATTTTAATTATGGGGGATGAAATCAGAGAAAACGTGTCCAATAATAAAATAAAAAAGGCCACTAATGAAATCAATAATAGGTCAGTACTAAAGTCTCAGAAAAAAAGGCCAAAAATAATATTTAAAAAAAGTCAAGTAATGAAATCATAGAAAAAAGAACAATAATAGAGTTAGAAATAAATGCCCAGTAATAAATTCAACACAAAACAATCCAGTAATAAATTCTGAACACAAAACAGTCCAGTAATAAATTCTGAACACAAAAGTCCAGTAATAAATTCTGAGCAAAAAGTCCAGTAATAAAGTCTGAGAAAATATACCAATAATAAATTCTGAGCAAAAAAGTCCAGTAATGAATTCTGAGCAAGAATTTCAGTAATAAATTCTGAGCAAAAAAAGTCCAGTAATAAATTCTGAACAAAAAAAGTCCAGTAATAAATTCTGAGCAAAAAAGTCCAGTAATAAATTCTGAGCCAAAAAATGTCCAGTAATAAATTCTGAGCAAAAAAAGTCCAGTAATAAATTCTGAGCAAAAAAGTCCAGTAATAAATTCTGAGCAAAAAAGTCCAGTAATAAATTCTGAGCAAAACAAGTCCAGTAATAAATTCTGAGCAAAAACGTCCAGTAATAAATTCTGAGCAAAAGTTCAGTAATAAATTCTGAGCAAAAAAGTCCAGTAATAAATTCTGAGCAAAAAAGTCCAGTAATAATTCTGAGCAAAAAAAGTCCAGTAATAAATTCTGAGCAAAAAAAGTCCAGTAATAAATTCTGAGCAAAAAAGTTCGGTAATAAATTCTGAGCAAAAAAAAAGTCCAGTAATAAAGTCTGAGCAAAAAAGTTCAGTAATAAATTCTAAGCAAAAAAAGTTCAGTAATAAAGTATGAGAAAAATGTCAGTTTTTAGAAACAAATGTAAGAATTTACCAGTCAAAATCACGTCTACAGCAAAGAGTTGTCATCTCATTTTGTGTTTTTCTTTCAGAAGTGCAGTGGAAAAATATCCAACACTCTTCCACCAGATGTTTTTTTTTCAAAAGAAAACTCCGTACAAAAGCCATGATCAAACTCTCTTACTTGTTTCCTGTAATCATTGTTGACTAAATGGGTCGACATTTGATGACGTTAGTATTTACAAGGAATGTATTGTTGTCGTTTCACATACGTATAGCATTTCAGAATAGTCATCGATCTTGTACTGACCAGTCTCAAGGTTGCTTAACTTTGGTAAACTAACGAGAACAGATGTTTCGACGGAATCTATAGTGGCTGAGAAATAAATTCAATTCAAAGTTTTTGTTCGAATATTTAGATTTGTGAAATTTTGTCAGTTAATATTTGTTTGTTGTTTTTTTTACACAGGAATCACCACTTATCAAGGCCCGGAGGCCACTCAAGGATAAGCGTTAATGGGTATACATTAGTCAATGTGATTATAGCGTAGTAAACCTAAGTAATGTGAATTTTGTAAACTGGATTACTTAGGAGGACGGTTCATCAAGAACTTGTTTACGTTGGACTTGAAGACAGTCAGATGGTAGTCAGCTGGAGGCACTTTTTTTTCTATGGCTTTATTTATTTATTTTTGTTTTGTTTTTTTTACCTGAATTCAGTATATTACTTTTTTATGTTATTATTTTTTTTAAATGCAATTCAAAAGAGTCGGGACAAATGAACTCGACAACCTCAAAGGTGTATGAAACTAAAAAGAAAATTGCTAAATTAAGAATCGTATTAGTTGCAACACTGACTTTATATCATTATTGGTTCTAAGGCCTTGCCAGATTGGATCATCATTTGACAAGGCCAAAAGCCACTCGAGGACGAGGAGTAATGAGATGGATATTGTCAATTGAAAGATGAAGAATGTTGTGAGAGAACCGAAAATAATGAATGGAATGAACAAAGTCCGATTATTTATGAGTATGGTTTTCGACAAGTGAATTCTGACAATGGATCTGAAAACGACCACGTTGTAGTCTGTAGGAAGGGGGCATTCCGTGGTAATGTGTTCCACAGATGCAAAGTTATAGGAAAGACATTCTATGTGATGCTAGTTGCTGTGATAGGACGAGTTCTCGTTGTGAATGCCATATAGGAAGAAACAAGAGATTGGAGCTCAGTCGAGTTTTTTTTTTCAGACCATCTGATTTCACCATAATAAAAATTCATCAATACACATCGCTAACCCATTATCTATACACCACCTCTATGTTACTATATCATAAGAGATTGCTTGAAACCTTTTTTTAAATCATTAAATTTAAGTGACTTAATAAAATGAAATTAATATATAAATGATTCCAATAACAGCATGAGTGCCGCTTGAATTTATTTGTAAAGTAATCACTCAAGTTAAATTGAAGCAAAATAAAAAAAAGAAAGAGTGAGACTACCACCATCAGGTGCAGTGTAAACAAACAAATTGGTGGAATGCTACACACAAATCCATAATGTTTTCATACATACAGCACCTTAATACACGTCGGCTCATACTAAAATCTCAAATCTAATAGGTTCCACACCATCGGCCAAGCTCCAACCTCTGTCCCATCACCACAATTCTGCATCCCTGCGCCTGTTTTGCAAGTACTTTAATGGAATGTGCTCCGATGAACACATAGCACTTGTGTCCTCTCGATGCACATACTACCAACTAATTTGATATGCAAAAAAAATCTCATCCCCTTCACTATTGAGGTCTCTAGATCGCAGTGGCCTTCTAATCTAATAGTTTCTTCCTTCAGACGGCTAGATTTGGAAATCTCTTCCTGTTTCCTTCTTCTCTGTCTGTACAAACCCGCAGAAGTTTAAATGTAATGTGAACAGACATATCGCTGCTCACCTCGTCACAGTTCTCTGTTAGACACAATTCCAAATAGTAGCTTTTTACGTCCGAGTGGTAAGATACCTCGTTTGGAGGGAAAATAAGTATTAAAAAAAGGCTTGTCCTCTCAAATAGTCACCTGGTTAGTGTTCAATGTTGCTTAACTTTGGTAATAATCTAATAGGAATCGGTTTGTCAATGCATATGTTGCATACAGAGGCAACCCTGGTTGATTCCATTCAGTGCAACTAATTAGAATAACGTAATATATTCAATGTATGGAAGTCATAAAGGAAAATGAAATTAGATTCTTTTTTTTTTTTTTTTTTTTTGCAATCCACAAAGATATGAAAAAGTTGTCAAAAAAACAAATATATAACAAATAAATGTTATCAAAGGCAAGATGAGTTACTTTTCTACCTAACTGAATAAATTCTTAGTGTTTTTATTTCATGAAAAATGTGTAATCGGTTCGAAAAACAAATAATATTGAACGCTAACAAAGAAAAAAAAAATAGGTGCAATGTCTCTTTACATCTTTGAAGCCTAGATAATCACTTCAAAATAAGAAATAAAACAAAATGGTCTTAGAAACATTAATGTCACGGTAACATTTATTGGGTGGGTTTCTACCACCATTTTGTTTTATTTCTTATTTTGAAGTCTTTGCCGAGACTTCAAAGACATTGCAGCTATTTTTCCTTGTTCTTTTGTAGCGTTCAATGTTACTTGCCTTTTCGAATTTAATAAACATTTTACATGAAATAAAAACACTAAAAGTTTATTCAATTTAATAGAAAAATAACTTATCTTGCCTTTGGTAACATTTCTTTGTTTTATATTTGTTTTTGTTTTTTGGCAACTTTTTCGTACCTCTGTGGATTGTAATACAAACCCGAAATTAATATATGAATGATTAAGGAAAATAGACAAGTGTTTAAGCTTAACGACAAGCTACCACTTGTATTTGCTGTGAAGGCATAACTAGTGCTAAATTTAAGCATCTTGTATAGGTATACTTCCTGTTGTCTGTTCCTGTTCAGGAAGTAACCAGGAGTGATCTCCTATAAACATGAAGTAACCAGGGATGATCTCGCCATAATAGGAAGTGACTAAGGGGTAATCTCCCATGAATAAGAAGTAGCTAAGAGTAATCTCACCTAAACAGGAAGTAGCCAGCGGTGATCTCCCCTGATAGCCATATATAGCAAAGACATGTTAGCAGCCATTTGTTTTTGGTGTGGAGTTCAGTAACGAGCTCGAAGGACACACTTTCTAACTTTATATATTTTTATAACAATACACTAAGGTAATTTCATATTCATATATACGTTATCACCCTTCACCCATTTTTAGAAGATTCATTCGCCTAATTCCTAAAACTTTAACGATTAAAAAATATTTTTTTATCATTTCATCTGATGTTGTCTTTGTGTTGAACTTGAAACTAAAACTAAAAGTCACTTTCGTTAGCATTTGGAATAATCCAAAATGTCCACATTTTTGAGAGTTGGATTTTCAAAAACCGATTTGAATCGAAACTTAGGGAGAGAAGAGCCCAAAGGAAAACAAAAAGAAGATATTGGCAAAATTGATGCACGATAAACAATGATATATAAAGATATTGCTCCAAAAGTTATATGATAAATTTGCTTTTAGAAAGCGTGAAATGTTAACTAAACCTCTTTTATGTAATTAGCATTACATTTGCTATAGCAATTAAATGAAGCTTAAAACAGAACAGCGGAAAATGATATTATTAATACTAAAAATAGTAATAATTGATGTTATTCACTCGCTAGGAGTTTTTGCACAAATCATCATCAAAGATTTATCTGAGAACAACCGGTGGTGTTCCATGGAGTCTGGGTGACATGATGTCGATAGAGATTTCCAGTACTCTCCACCTCTTTTGATATCCTTTGCAAATAATTTGCAGTATCGCAACAGCCA
>NC_136506.1:15019166-15039166 GCF_053919585.1 Euprymna scolopes | reverse complement strand
TGAAAAGCAGGAAAACGGAAGACAATTCCACAGGCATGCAGTTCTAAGAAAGAAGCTTTGTTCATAGAATCTACGTTTAGGTTTAGGCACAGATAAAGAGTGGGGGGACATATTGATAGTGTTTTCAGCTAGACGAGTGTTTCTTGTGAAAGTTTGGCGAGGGGCGACCATAGATTGAAGCTCAGTCGAACACTTTCCATGAAAATAACGATACATCAGAGACAAACTCGCAACATATCTTCTGTGAGATAGAGGTTGAAGCGAAGAGAAAAGGACATTTTCTACGAGGCTACAAAGTCTATTTTGAATTCTATCAAGACAGGACAAGTCCTTTCTAGCAGCTCCTGCCCAGATGTGGCAACAGTATTTCATCCTTGGATGTACCTGGCTCTTATATGGATAGAGAATTGCATCAGCAGTGAGATATCTACTATCTACCTTTCTTATAATTTCCTTTTCCTTTGTCTGTCCTAGTGAATTTACCCTTTTACTTTAATTGTTCTTCATCTACTAAACCAGGAACTCTCATAGATTCTTTTAGCATGGCTATACCATCGAAGTCGCCAGTTCAAGACATATCTCCCTGTACTATACTCATTTGATCTTCTTCGGAGCCTATCTTAAACACTAACATTGCACATCCATCGTAGCTTTCTCATATCATTTCTTTCTATGCAACGCATAACCTCAAACTTCGCTATTTCAAGATGGCCAATCCTATGGATAAAGTCTTATGTAGAGATGCTTAGGCAGGTGTAAAATGAAGGTACTTGTCTGCCAACTGTTTGGTTTTGGGTTTTTTTACAGCATATCAACCCTTTTCGGATTATTTAATGCAAATCCACTTATTTTTGAAAAGCGTTTCTGCTGCAAGTTTTTTTTTTATATTTTCAAATATTTATTCATGGTGTTTAGTTTGGTTGTTTTGTTTTGCATCATATCTATCCTTTTCGGGTTATTTAATGCTGAATCTAGTAATTTTGGAAATAATTTTTATGCTTAAATTGTTTATATAATCAAATATTTATTCATAGTGTTTGGTTTGGTTGTTTTGTTTTCCGGCACATCAATCCTTTTTGGATTCAGTAATTTTATTAAAAAATTTTATGCTTCAAGTTCTGTTTATCTTCAGATATTTATTCATTGGTGTTTTTGTTTGTTTTTTTTCAAGAAAAATTATTGTTATTGTTTTTTACTCTGCAGAACATGATTGAGTTTTGCAAAGAGGAAGGAAAGAAAACAATAGCATCAATTTTTGGTGCATTTAAGTCAGGGAGCCGATATCTTGTCTGAGAGCAACAAAGTTTGCTATCTGCGTATTTGATTAGTAAAAGAATATTTGTTTTATCATTGACGAATGACCAAAGCCTTTTATTTAGTTGTAAGGACGCATTCACAAAAATGAGCGTCAGAATATTATTAACGTAAACTGATGAGGTGATGAAACTATAAAAAAACTAAAAAATATATATATATATATAAAATAATTTTAAAAAAAATACAAACGTAAAAGAAAGTAAAAATTTTTGTAAAAAATTGAAAATTATTATTTTTTAATTTCCAGAACATGATTGAGTTTTGCGAAAGAAAAGTAAAAGAAAACCAAAAAAAAAACTGCTGCAATATTTTTGGTATAATCGTAATTAACAATTAGTGGAGGTTCCAACCTCGGCAATCAGTCCAACAGAAACTGGGCCATTTCGATGTTCTTTTCACTGTCAGACTGATTCAAAATGTTCTGTGTAGCTCCAGAAGGTTCACCCTCCAGGCTTTATCTCCAGACTTTCGGATGGAGCAAGTATATCACTTTTTATCTGAAGCGCTCCCACCAGGGAATGCGTACAGAGCCACTCAGACTAATTTTTGCAGGGCCAGAGTGCTCCTTCTCTTGGGGCTTTGGCTCATTTTCCCACCTTCTGAACCTGTGTCACATCCTCTAGTGGAAGAAGAGCGATAAATAATATAATCGAAGGGTATGCCCCATAAATGTTGATGATTTCATTTATAATCATGTGTGATAATAATGCACCAATCAGATGTTAGAACAGCTTTATAAAGTGCAATGCCCCTCCCCCCCGTGTTCCTGCTGATCGTGACTGGATTAAGTCTTTGCCTGAGAAAGCTCCTTAATGCTGTGATTCTTTTTTGCTTGGAACTACTTTTTTTTTATTTCAAGAATGACTTAACACACAAAAATAAAACAATAACATTAATGTTTGGTGCATTTTAGGTCAGAGAGCCTGTATTTTCAGGCAGTTTGATCTAGTAGCAATACTGCCAAAGCTTTTTACTGAGTTGCAAGGACGCATCTACAAAACTGAGCGTCTGAATATTAATAATGCAAACTGATGGCGTGATAAGAAAACGTTTCTTTCTTAAACAAAAAATGTTAAAAAAAAAATAAATAAAAATAAACGTTCAAAAAGATACAAAAAGTACTTAAGTAGAAAAAAAAAAAAAATAAATAAATAAAAAAATAAAATAAAAAAAAAAGCTCCCGATAGATTGCTTTATTGATTATTCTGCCCATTTTTTTTTCGGAATTTTTTGCGATTTATTCCATCATCATAAATATTGTTCAGTTGGTGATAGCTGAAGTATTGCATATAAAACGGACTACAAAGATGAAGATGCTCACTTTAAAATGGTTGGTTTATTTATTCATTTCAGTAATAACTTATTTAATATGGATGTTTAAGAAGAAATAACAAAAAAAAAAAAAAAAAAAACAGCCATTAATCTCAAAGTAGCCTCTCCGGAAATTATAAAGAAATTCATGTGTTGAATAATGTCCACTGTTTATGTATACAACGTGTTTGTAAACTCGACAGCATAAATTCGAGATTGCGTCCTTTATATTTAAAGGGACGTTTTTTATGTGTGGATATTTTTTATGGGAATCGCTCAGGACATGGTGTGAAGTCACTTGTTGTCAGGAGCTCACAAGGATGAAAGATGGTTATCAAAAAGACATGCGCCTTCAACGTAGAATGCCGACGGAGCTACTTGGACTTACTTTTGCAGGGCCCGAGTGCTCCTCTTCTTGGGGGTGCTGACCCATTTTCCCACATTCCGAACCTGTGTCACACCTTCTCATGGTGAGAGAGTGGTAAATAATATCATAATCGAAGCTCACAAGCATGAAAGATGGTTACCAAAAAGACAGGCAATGCCTACTGAGCTGAGTCTTGAAAAGACCAAGGTCATAGGCAGGAGGAAAACAGTCAGCAGACAGAGAGTTCTACAAGTTTTTGTTTTTTTGGAAAAAAAGGTACTAGAATAGGAAGCTGGATTATAATGAGGTTTCAAAACAGCAAATTGATGAAGACCATTCGATACACACTGGACTTCTGGCTTTACCAGTCTCTACCTTGTTCAAAGTTATACCGATCGCAAAAAAATAAAATTAAATTAAGAGAAAATCGACTGCACTTTTTTTTACATAAGCATCACCACTTATCAAGGTCCAGAGGCCACTCGAGGATAAGGGTTAAAGAGTGTACAGTAGTCAATTGGACAATATAGTAATCGTTAGTTATGGAAATTCGGTAAATTTGTTAACTTAAGTGGAACAGCTCAACAAGAACTTGTTTACGTTGGGCTTGAAGACAACCATATTATAGTCAGCTGGAAAGCAGGCAAACGAAGGACAATTCTACAGGAGTGCAGTTTTAAAAAAGAAACTTTGTTCATGGAATCTACATTTAGGTTTAGGCACAGATAAAGAGTGGGGGGAATTATTGATAGTGTTTTCAGCTAGACGAGTGTTTCTTGTGAAGGTTTGGCGAGGGGGGAACCATAGATTAGACCTCAGTCGAGCACTTGCCATGAAAATAACAATAAAGCAGAGACAAACTCGCAAGCAACATATCTTCTGTGAGAAACAGGTTACAGGGAAGAGAAAAGGACATCCCCTACGAGGCTACAAAGTCTATTTTGAACTCTCTCAAGGCAGGATAAGTCCTTTATAGCGACTCCTGCCCAGATGTGGTAACAGTACTCCATCCTTGGACGTACCTGGCTCTTATATAGATAGAGAATTACATCAGCATTGAGATATCTACTGGATCGATAGAATGATCCCACCACTGCTACAAACATGTAACATACACAAATGACAACACCATTATGGAAATCAGATTTTTGATAGAGGTCCCTAGGAAAAGGTCAAGAGAAAGTCCAAAACAAAAATGATTGGATGCTTTACAATAAGATATCAAAACCACCCGACTTAATCTTGATAAACCTTCTGACCATATATGGTGTAGAGAAAAGGCCAGTGCAGACTCGTCTTAGTGCAATAAACAGCTGAAAATGACAATCATTATTTCAAAATTTAAACATGATTTTTATTTATTTTAGGTGCCTATTCATTTCTTTCGTGTCTGTGTCTTTAGAATTCAGTATTTCAGTGATGCTAAGTGTTCACTGTCAAATGCATTCGTACACTATATCAATGTTATTTAACAAGTGCCTACCAAACTCCTCCTAGTGTTTGTGGTCTACAGATATAAAACTTCACATATAAGGTATTTGAATCCATGCAAAACTTTATATTTGGGTTTTAGCCTGGAAAAATCGGTGCAAAATTATGAAAATTAAAAAAAAATGAAATTTGCCAGGTGAAGGTCAAACGCCGGCATTACGAATGCATAAAATAGTAGCTATTGGCTCATGTTTTAATTTTTAGCCTTGCAGTAAACGTCTTTTCATAGCTCAGTCATTGACGGTAGAGGCAAAATAAATTGTGAGCTGAACGTTTTGGTTTCGATTCTCGGTGGTGGCACATGAGTCTTTTTTTTTTAATACTTTTTAAATCATTATTATATATTGCATCTAATCTACCTATCTATATATACATGTATCTATAAAAGTGAAAATGTTTGTCTGTCTTTTCTCTATGGTAGTTAAGGAAGACTATTATACAGAAAGGCGTTACTTTACATATTCACTCTTTTTAATATCTACATATGCATATAAAGTTATGAACAGTACATAGGGCCCGAGCAAAGCCGCGCGGAACTGCTAGTATATATATATAAATTAAATTATAATTGTTCAAAGTTGAAAATAAATGTGTGATTGAAATACAAGATGCAGTTTGAAAAGCAAGATAAACAAAATAAAAAAAAGAGAATCAAAGCAATTGAAGAAATATTTTTTTTCTATTTTCTATTCTGCATTTCTGACGAATCATAAAAATGTCCGACTGATTGCTTCAACTGATAAAGACACAATTACTCCTGTCAAACAAGGACTGCAATTTATATTCGCACTTGAATCGCTCACATCAAAAGGTTTGCTCGTATCACAATTTGCGAGCAAAGAGCCGTATTCTATAAACTTTGATTTATGTATCAATTTACTATATCTCTTTAGACGTAACATCCACTCAATGGCCATTTGATATTATGCGTTTTTATTATTATTGTCGTAGTCACTGATATCTTTAATAACATTTGATGGGGGAAGTGGGCTAATCGTCTTGTTCTTGTGGGCTACAAATATATTTTGTCTTTGTTTCTGGTGGGTTATGGATATCGCTCGCCTCTGCTACTGGTGCATTATAAACATCGTTCGCATCTGCTTCTGGTGGGTTATGAATATTGTCTCCCTTCGATTCTTGTAGATATCGCCTGTCTCTGCCTCTTTTGACCTATTATATCATTCGCCTCTGGTTCTTGTGGGTTACAAATATAGCCCGCCTCTGGTTCTTCTGGGTTACAAATATAGCCCGCCTCTGATTCTTGTGGGTTACAAATATAGCCTGCCTCTGGTTCTTGTGGGTTACAAATATAGCTCGCCTCTGGTTCTTGTGAATTATGAATAATGTCCGCTTTTGGTTCTCGTGTGTTATAGATATCGTCTGCCTCTTGTTCTGGTGGATTATAGATATCGTGCTTCTTAACCCCTTGGTTATTGTGAACTATAGCTATTGCCTGCCTCTCCCTCTTGTAAACTATCAATATCGCCTGCTTCTGTTTCCTGTAGGCTATCGATATCATCCGCCTCTGGTTCTTGTGGGTTATGAATATCGCCTATCTTTAGTTCTTGTGGGTTACAAATGTAGTCCATCTCTGGTTCTTGTGGGTTATGGATATCTTCTACCTCTGGTTTTGGTGGACAATAGATATCGCGCCTCTTAGCCCATTGTAGGTTATAGATATCGCCCACCTCTTCCTCCTGTGAACTGTGGATATCGTCTGCCTCCGTCTCTTGTGGGTTATCGATTCCTCTGCCTCTGATTCTTGTACGCCAAATTTGAATGGTTTTTTATCCAGATTTTCTTCTTGGAGAGACAGGTGCCCTCATATATAACCATAAATATCCCTTTTTAACATGTTCCCAGACATAATACTTCGGTAAGAAGTTCAGCCATGCAAAATATATTTCCTTCGTTAACATTATTGTCAGACGATTATTTTCGTCATTGTAAATATCTGGCCAGCATTGTTGTGTTAACAGAAACATATCATTGACACATGCCAGGTAATCGGCTCCATCACTGTAGTTGTAGTTATTATGCTGAACGTTTTTTCGCTTTGTAGTAATGGAAATAATGAAAAACAACAACTCCATAATTTGCTCTGGGCTGCATATTATTTTCTCACTGATTTATTTAAATTTTTACGGCAAGTTCATTGAACTGTGTAGATTTTTCGGGCTATCCCACATATGGTTGGTGTAAGAATCTCAGAAAAGGCGTCCATTTTCTTCAATGTTTGATATTGAAGACAATGGATGTCTGGGTATAAAATGTATCTCACTTCTTTATCAGGACACAGCTTCCTAGCATGACATAACTTCCTGTACACGTAAGCTTAACCTCAAACGGAAAATCCCCTTTTCTGACTTACTCTAACCTGGGGTGGGAATTTTCGTTTTTAACACCTTTCTAATAAAATAAAGTGACATTTATACTATTATCGAATCATTATCCGAACTTTGCCAATGCATAGAATTCCCGATTTAAAAAAAGATTTAGAAGTTTTAGTTTCTTGTAGATTGTTTCCTTGAAATTAGGCAGACATTTTGGATAATAAATAATGTTTCTGTTTTTTTCCCAAAAATTCTTATAAGAAATTGATTCTTTCTTACATCGGTGTATTTATGAAGAGAGAATCAAAAATATATATATTTAAAGAAAAATTAATCCGTATTTTTTCTTGCTTTTCTTTTTAAAAGAGTTTAAATATTTCCGTTAGCAAATTCCACAAATCTCAAGGATTTACGATGAATCTGAATATCTTGGCCATCTGTGGAAATTTACATGGTAACGAAAGACGGATTTCGAAAAGAGATTTACATCGTTGGTGTAATAGAAGAAAGAGAAGCAAAAAAATAAACCTAGAAAGAAAAGTGAAATAATAATAATAATAATAATAATAATAATAATAATAATAATAATAATAATAATAATAACTAGCGGGACCTGTGTAAATTCCACATGGGGACTCATTCATATGTAATATATAGGGCTATGACAACAGCATATTCTTTATTGGATTGGAATTAATTATTGAGATGAATATTATTTATTAATTTATTAAGAGATTCAACGTCTCTATCCACTGCTCCAAAGGCCCCATGGCGCAATGGAGAGAGACGTTGAATCTCTATGGTTCCAGGTGGAAATTGTCTGAAGATAGCGCTTTCAATCCTACCCAAAAGCCGGCCAAAAAACGTGGTGAGACGCCAACTATGGAAGGCAGTAATTGCTAAAAAGATGCAGTTAGGAGATTCGGAGTTCCTATCCCGTCGCGGTTACCACCTGACGAAGACCAGAGGAATAGTTGGCCGAAACGTTGTGAAACAATAACTAATAAAGATGAGGATAATAGTCCGCAATAAAATAAATTAACACATTCTTTTCCTTGTTTTGATTCTCATGTATATATCCATTGATATCTTACATGTTTTTTATATAGAATGATGTTGTTCTCAGTTGATTAATTGTGTCTAACTGTGTCGGATATATACTCGAGAGTCAAAACAATGAAAAGAATATGGTGTTGTCATAACCCTAGTATTATATTGATGTTGGCATTTTGTAAATATCCAGTGTAAGTGGAAACGCTCTGATATTATTGTAACTTTTTTTTTAACTGCAAAAGTATTTATCTAAACTAGCACGAACACCTGACAAAGCCTGGTCGTAAATTACGCTTAAATATGATATTTTAATTCTTGGAGATTTCATATATATTATTATAGAGTTAATGTTCTATCGATTTTTATATATTATAAAGTTGCGATTTCAAAAATAAAAGAAATATATCCTTGGGTACATTAACTTGAATCGAAACCGAAATAAAAACTTATGATATGATATGATATGATATATATATATATATATATATATATATATATATATATATATATATATATATATAACTTGAGTTCCTTCAGCCATAATCGAAACCGAAACCAAAACCAAAACTTATGAATAATTCTTAATAAAATTATTTATAAAAAAATAGATGATTTAAGTCTCATAAGCTATAATCGAAACTGAAACCAAAAATTATGAAGAATTCTTGGTACAATTATTTATGACAAAGAAAATGGATGTACATAACAATTAAACGACTCAGCTGTAAGCGTGACACAGAAAATAACAGACACCCTATCGTATTAATATATAGATAATATTGAATGAAGACACTAACAGATATGAGCTACAGACACAAGTTAGTCATACACAAACTGCTACAGAGGTAAAGCACAAAGGGACATTACATGGAATCATGGAAATTGAAGCTCTATAATTGTAAGATAATCCCCATGCGCCTTCTGCACAGACGTGTTTTTTTCTTGTGAATGTCACCATAAACTAACACCACATCAAATAAGTGAAGAGAGTCAAGGAGGATGGAATGACCGAGGAGTGAAAGCACTAGCCAGATCTCCGTTGGATAAGTGTAAAGCAAACTGGGATCTTCGGAGAAGCGTAGGCAGTCAAATTCCAGGGAAGACTATTATCGCTGCCAACAGGAAATCAATGGTAAGCGGTTGTTGTAATAAAACAGACTCAATAACAAGGTTATAAAAAGAGATGGTGAGTGCTGGAAATCTGGGGAGACTTGTTGTCACTTCATAGAACACAGGTTTTTCCTGAAGAGAAATCTTTATTGATGGCCTATGTGACTACATTCAGTGAGTAAAAAATGAAAAATAAAATATTAAATAATAAAAAAAATAATAAGTGGAAAGGGCCTGGACTTAATGGAATTCATGGGTACTGGTTGCAGTCTTTCACAGGAATTCATGAGAGTCTTGTTGTTTCTCTGGATGATTGTGTCAGATTGTGCCAGATACTTGAATGGCCTGTAGTGGGAAGGTCTATTTTAATAATGAAAGACTAGCGGGACCTGTGGAAATTCCACAGGGGATTCATTCATATGTAATATATTGATGGTGGCATTCTGTAGATGTTCAGTGTAAATGGAGATGCTCTGCTATTATTGTAGCTTTTTTGTTAAAACTGCAAAAGTATTTATTCAAGCTAACAGGGACACCTGGCGTAACCGGGTCGTAAAGTACGCTTAAATATATTTTAATTATTGCAGATTTCGTATATATTATTATAGAGTTAATGTTCTATCGATTTTTATTAATACTAATATTATAAAATTACGATTTCAAAAATCAAAAATATATCTATATGATTGGGTTCATCAGCTTCAATCGAAACCGAATCTCAAACTTATATATAACTTTAGTTCCTTCAGCTATATATAATCGAAATCAAAACCAAAACTTATGAAGAATTCTTGATAAAATTATTTATAAAAAAATAGATTACTAAGGTGCCATCAGCTAAAATCAAAACCGAAACCAAGACTTATGAAGAATTCTTGATAAAGTTATATTTAAAAAATAGATTATTGGAGTGGCATTAGCTATAATCGAAACCGAAACCAAAACTTATGAGGAATCCTTGGTAAAATTATTTATAAAAACATAGATTACTTTACTGCTATCAGCTATAATCGAAACTGAAACCAAAATTATGGATACTTTTTGGTAAAACTATTTATTAAAAGAAATGGAAGTACGTAACAATTAAACAACTCCGATATAAGCGTGACACAGAAAATAACACACACGCTATCGTATTAATATATAGATCCTACTAAATGGTTAAATGTTGAAAATTTTAGATCAATTGCTTGCTTTAACTTGCTTTGGAAGACACTGACAGGGATAATCAGTTCAGACGTATAATGGCAATAGTGAAGTAAACGGTTCACTACTAGTGGAAGAAAAAGGGGTGAGAAAAAGGTGTTTAAGAACAAAAGACCAACTATCGATTGATAAATGTATTTTAAAGAACTGCAAAAGAAGAAAAACAAATTAAATGTAGCTTGGATAGATTACAAGAAAGCTTATTATATGGTGCCGCATTCGTGGGTATTCAGGACGTTGAAAATGGTAGGGGGGTCTTAAAATATAATTGAGTTCACAGGGAAAAGTATGAGCAGTTGGAAAACCAACCTTTTTTTTTTCAAATAGGAAATTATTAGGAACAGTCAACATAAGACGAGGTATCTTCTAAGGAGATTCTCTTTTGACACTTCTATTCGTAATAGCACTCATACCATTGACAAATGTACTAAGAGAGACAAAGATGTGATACCAACTGGAACGGAATGAACCGACGATCAATTAAATGTTATTTATGGATGATCTGAAATTGTTTGGCAAAACAGAAAAGAAAATTGACTCTCTAGTTCAAACCGGACAGCAGTAGAATAAAGACAAATACGGAGAATTTCCAAATGTGCAGTAGTATGTCTTAAAAAGGGGAAGGGCGAAGCCATGAAAAGCATCATTTTGCCAAATGGTAAAAGTGTAGAGGATCCTGATGCAGAAAGCAACAAGTGCCTGAGGGTGCTTCAACTTGATACAAAGCTCTGTAATGAAATAAAAGAGGTGTATATGAGGAGACTCAAACCGTTGCTGAAATCTAGACTGCTTGCTAGGAACTAGTTCTCAGCCATCAATTCATTGTTTTTCCTTTTTTTTTTTTACATGGAGTTCACCACTTATCAAGGCCCAATGGCCACTCAGGGATAAGGGTTATTGTGTGTACAGTAATCAAGGGATAGTGTAGCTATAGTATTGGAGAATTTGTAAGGTGTCATTACTTAGGGGGGGCGGTTCATCAGGAATTTTTTTGTGTTGGACTTGAAGACATCCAGGTTGAAGTCGGGAGGGAAACAGGCAAGCGGAACAGAGTTCCACAGGCGTGCAGTTCTAAGAAAGAAGCTTTGTTCATGGTATCTACGTTTTGATTTAGGCACACATAGAGAGTGGGGAAAATTATTGGTTTCAGCTAGTCGGGTGTTTTTTGAAAAAGATTGGCGAGGGGGGACCAGAAAATGGAGCTCAGACGAGCACCTGCCATGGAAATAACGATAGAACAATGACAGGCTCGCTACGTCTCTTCTGTGGGAAAGATGTTGCAGGGTAGAGAAAAGAGCATCCCCACCAAGCCACGAAGTCTATTTTGTACTCTGTCAAGGCAGGATAGGCTGTTTTTAGCAGCCCCCGCCCAGATGTGGCAGCAGTACTCCATCTTTGGACGTACTTGGCTCTTATATAGATAGAGAATTGCATCAGTAGTGAGATATCTTCTGGAGCGGTAGAAGGATTCCACCATTTTCCCAGCGACCTTGGCCACAGACTTGATGTATGTGTTCCATTTAAGATCAGGTGTAAAGGTCAAACCCAGGAGCTTATCAAAGCCTGGGGCCTCCCTTAGACGAGAACCATCCATTTCAATTGATGCCAGATGGGGATCAGAGCGTTTATGATGTAGAGATAGGAGCTTGGTCTTAGATGCATTAAAGGTAACCAGTCACTTCTTTCCCCACTGTACCGCGCACTCAAGATCAGAGGAGAGTGAATCAGAGAGAACATCATCATTTACAGCCTTTGATGTGTTGCCATAGATGGTCGTGTCATCAGCATAAATGTCAACGAAAGATGTTAGTATGTGTTTTGTAGGATTTTTAGCTTTTTTAGATTTGCAGCTTTTGTTGGATGGATACAGGAAGAAATGAAAAAGCTGGATAGAGATACATTGAAACTGTTAGTCAAGTATGGAGGACCCAAATCTAATATGCTTAGGCTTTTATATTACGAGGAAGAAAGGAGGAAGAGGGATGATTGCGGGAGAGAGCTTAGAAGTGTTCACCATTACTTGGTTAACAGTCATGAAGTGGTACTTGCGGCAGTGGCGAAAGAGGAAGGGCTAGATGAAGATTCATTGGAAGATGAGTAGAAGTACAAGGAAAGAATTGAAACAGAAAAGTTGACTGAGTTGATAAGAATAAAAATTCATGGTCAGTTTGTGTGAAATACTAAGGCACAAAAAAGTCAAGACATATAGCATCTTCGGGGACTCGAAAAGAGAAACAGAAAATCTTACATTTGCTGTTTAGGAACAGGTACTAAATACAAATGCAATAAAAACATCTATGGGAAGGACTGTTCTGATGAGTGCAGGTTGTGTGGTATATCTCTTGTGAATTTTTTTTTCTTTTTACACGGTGGTCACCACTTATCAAGGCCCGGAAGCCACTCAGGGATAAGGGTTATTGCAAGTACAGTACGTTAGTGTGGAGATTTAATGAAGTGTTTACTTAAGAGGGCGGTTCATTAGGAATTTGTTAACGTTGAACTTGAACACATCCAAGTTGCATTCAGGTGGGAAGCAGGCAGACGGAACAGTGTTCCACCGGCGTGCAGTTCTAAGAAAGAAGCTTTGTTCATGGAATCCACGTTTTGATTTAGGCACAGATAAAGAGTGGGGGAAATTTTTCACAGTGGATTCAGCTAGACGGGTGTTTTTTCGTGAAAGATTGGCGAGGGGGGGGACCAGAGATTGGAGTTCAAGTTGGAGTGTTCTATACTTGCTCAAAAAGAATACAAACGTCGCCATGACAAAGTTTGTACAAATCTGCAGTGGAGTTTGTGCCAATAGTTTGGAATCCAAGTGACAAACAAATGGTACCAACATCATCCAGAAAGGGTAGTGGAAAACGAGGACGTTAAGATTCTCTGGGATTTCATGATTCAGTCTGACTGAGAAATAACCCACAGGAAACTGGATATTGTACCTATTTACTATGCCTCCCCACGGGACAGAGTTAGACACCAGGGTCGTTTTTTAACGTGGATATTGTAGTCGTGAACAAAAAGACCAATGAGAGCCAAATTATTGATGTGACTTGCCCAAACGACATCAATTTAACTAGCAAGAAGAATGAGAAACTACGGAATTATCAGAAACTAAGAGTGGAGATTGCTAGATTGTGGAATAAGAAAGCTTCCATCGTGCTAATAATCATAAGTGCGATTGACACAATTCCTAATGATCTTATGAAACAGCAGAACTCCTTGGGAATCAGATACAACATCACTGTACTCCAGAAGTCAGTTCTGCTTGGCTCAGGAAACATCGTATGCCTGGTATTTCAATCTAATTTACTCTTTGCCTATCCTCACTAGCGTTGATGGAAGAGCCCGCTCTTGAGGAAAAAAAAAATCAGTGTAAAACATCACAACACTGAAGTTAATAGAATAATAATAATAATAATAATAATAATAATAATAATAACAATAATAATAACAATAATAATAATAATAATAATAATAACAATAATAATAATAATAATAATAATAATAATAATAATAATAATAAACAATTTCCATCGTGCCAATCATCATAGGTGCGCTATGCTCAATTACAGATGATCTTGTGAAGCAGTTGAACTCCTTGGAAATCAAGTACAACATATCTGTACTCCAGAAGTCGGTTCTTCTTGGCACAGCAGACATCCTACACCAGGAGCGTCCCATTTCTTGACCTTTTTGACTATGCTCACTAGCTGGGATGTAAAGACCCGCTCTTGAGTGAAAGAATTAACCGGTGTAAACATCACAGCATTGTGAAGTTAACGAACACAAGAAGAAGAAGAAGAAGAAGAAGAAGAAGAAGAAGAAGAAGAAGAAGAAGAAGAAGAAGAAGAAGAAGGAGAAAGTAAATGAAATAAAAAAAAGACACCAGAAGAGATCAAAATAGAATAAGGACAAGAAACAGACAAAAGGATATCAGCTACTTTCATAAAACATCCTGATGACTTGATAATAAAAATCAATTAGCTCTTTTTTTATCCTCTTGTTTTTGAAGCAATGGTCCTCACAGTTTGAGAACAGCTGAAGAATAATAATAAAAAAAAAATTAGTCAGGATTTGACAATAGGCAGCCGGCTTCGACTTACAGAACTGTCTGCTTTGATTTGATGTATGGTCTGAGAGAGAGATAACAACAGACAGCCGTGAAAACAATGTCAATATTTGATGGCGCAACGACCGACTTTATGTCTCGGCCTACATATGTACCTCGCAAACAATGGTTTAGCTGTGTCTCCGACGGCTATTATTTCTTCAAAATACAGAGACAACAAAAAAAAAAACACTGTTATGTCTATGAGATTGTGAGGAACTTTGATTTGATTTAAATATAAAGAAAGCTCACAAAACTTATTTAATTCGTTTGATTATAGAATAGTATTTTTGCTTTTTTTTTAATAATTTCATTGCTGTCACATCGATAAAACTATTTAAAATAATAACACAAACATATATAAAAGCCGTGGGGCTCAGAAGAAAGATCAAAACGTCATGATCAGCAGGTAGTGCTTTGATAACGAACAGGATGAACCATTTGGAATTCTACGAATCTTGCCCTTTCTTATTTCAGACGACAGAACATAGAAACATTTCAAGTGTGCGTGAATAAATATGGCAGTAAAATGAAAGATCACGCAGAGGAATTGCTGACTAAAACAGAAAATTAAACTAGGAATGAAATGCTACTACGAAATCAACTTCCATAGAAAATATTGATGTTTCAAGTTTTTAATACTGTTGTCTATGTTGGTCATCGGGAGAAAAAAAAAGGAAATAAGACTAGCGCTCATATAGACAAAGAAAAATAAAAACGGTCAAGGCTTTGGGAAGAACTTGGATTTGACCTAAATATTAAAAAAAACTCCACAAAACTTATTTTATTATTTAACTAGCCCGGTGTTGCCCGGGTGTTTGGAGGTGTGTGTTGAGAAAAAAAAAGTAGTACTAGGCAGGCAGGCAGGCAGGCTCGAACCAGTATCGCGAATGAGGAAAAGAACGTGAAAAAAAAGTGACGTCTTTGCTGTTGCGCCCATCGCCAAACCGGAAGTGACGAATGTTTAAATTAACGCTAGTCAATCGAAAAGAGGGGATGACTTTCGAAAATATCGGTGAAAAAAGCGACCCCTCCCTGTACAAAAGTACCCAGTTGAGGGTGAAGGAATTAATATTTTTAGCCAATTTTTCGATATTTGTCGTCCGATGGGTCGAGCTTCAAAATGATACCTATCTCGTGAAAATCCGCTATCTCAGTCGAAAGTTTTAGGCAGACATACATACATACATACATACATTTAAACAGACGGTTGAAATTTATATTATAGATAAGGAGAGTAGAAAGTAGATCTTGGATTTACTTTTGGCGGCCACATACCTCTCACTTCCCTTATTTTGTCCTTTAGTTCTTACATTCCGTGAGCGATGTTTATGACAAAGAGGTAATAATTGCTGTTTACTAAGTCAGAATCTATCTGATCTAACACGTAACGTTGGCAAGTTTTTGACCTTGAAGTAGTTTTGTTTTAGCTCCTTACATCAACTGACTTCATGCCTTGTCTGGAGCGATTTCCATAAAAAAATTATTTAGCAAAAAGATTATAGAACTGTTCTTTTCCCCCTATAATCGGTTGTTGTATTTTAGGGCATATAAGAAAAAAATGTGTGTGGCATAAGTCTTAGTTCTTGGGTGCGTCGTCTTCATTTGTTGGGTTTTTATTGTGATTATTTTCATCACTTTCTCGGATTACTCGGATTTAAGTACTTCAATGGAATCCGCTCTGATGAACTCATACCATGAGTCTCCCTCGACGTACACACTTCCCACTAATCCGATAAGCAGCCTAATCCCATCCTTTCACTGTTGAGGTCCTGAGATGTAGGAAAGCCTTCCACTCAAACAGTTTCTTCCTGCGGACTGCTAGACTTCGGAATTCCCTCCTTCCAGACAAGAGATGAAGCCACTTGATATCATTTCTCCACTTCCGTTGGAATAGAAACTTAAGTCAATTTCTAAGATACTAAAGATATAACATACGAATGTGCTAGTCAACAGTTGCAAATAAATAGACTTTTTTTAATGGAAATTGCTCCAGACAAGGTATGAAGCCACTTGATATCATTCCTCCGCTTTCGTTTGAATAGGAACAGAGGTCTACTTCTAAGACAGTAAAAAATGTGACCTGAAAATGTGCTAGTCAACAGTTGCAAATAAATAGACGTTTTTAAAAATGGAAACCGTTCTAGACTTAGCATGAAGTCACGTGATGTAAGGAGCTAAAAAATGCTACTTTACAGTAAAAAAAAAAAAAAAAAAAAAAAAAACTAGTCAAGTGTTACATGAATATATTCCAACCCAGAAAACGGCAATTCTTTCTCCTTTGTCAGATCCGTCGCTCATAGAATGTAAGGAGTAAAGGACAAAATAATGGAAGCTAAAGTTACGAGGTTGCCGAAAGTAAACATAATACTAATAGAAGCAAACTCTTACTTATGTCAGAGTGTCATTCCTATGACACATTCTAAGGCAGATGCCTTTATTTATTATAAATAACTAGATATAATATAAGCAATTGCCTCGCGTAAGTATTTTTATATATAATAGAACAATGTGTTGTTGCCCAGACTTTCTCTTATTGTTCCTATTTACAATGCCTCCTCACGGGACAGAGTTAGACACCAGGGTCGTTTTTTAATGTGGAGACAAGAAACAAAAATAAAAATGGTCTCAGTCGTGAAGGATTTCTCCTCCACTGATAGAGAACAAGAAATTGAAGTGTAGATCTGAAGAACAGATACTACACTTTGATCTGGACCCGAAAACATATTTAATGGTTTTTATAAGCGTTGTACAATGCACGCATTGAATAAATAAGAATAAAGAATTGAACACATTTTTGCCTTTGTTCAATATCAAACACATGTCAAGTTCGATGTCACATTAAATATGCTCTAATTAAAATGGAACTTGAAAGAAAGCCAGTATTTCGAGAAGACAATAAAATTGGATTCATGAAAAATTGTTCTTTTTTTTAATGTGTGTTGAATTATATTTGTTTTTACTTATATTAACCCCAAATAAAGTACATTGGCACTGAAACGTAAGAGTCTATGAATTAGTGGCCAGAATTATAGGGAAATCCGGAGTGGGGAGTTGTGCAGCAATATGTTGGTTAACATTACATTTAAATTTCTGAATGTTGATATCATCGGGGAAACGGAGGAAACATTTTTTTCTATCAAATTTACGTACATGAAATTCAGGAATAGATAAACAATTAATTCTCCTTCTTATTTGAAATTTGCCAATGTTAGTCGGGTTTTTAATACTGTGAAGACTACAACTGCTACATGAAGAGTTGCCTACACTTGTCTCGTTTGGGTGACCTCTCATTTAAGCGTTTGAATAACTTGGAGTTATCTCCCTCTGATTTTTTATATAAACGAGTGTTTTTGCATATAATTTTCTTGTTCCTGTCTCATCATGTAAATAAACCCAGATGTGTCTTCGTCTACGTCTCTGGGCGTAAAACTAAAAACCCTGTTAAGCGTTAATTGATTTTTCTTTTTGTCAATCGTTGATATAACTTCTAATATGAATTTTATTTGAAATAAGCCAAGTATGTTTTTTTTTTAATTTAATTTTTATTTAACTATCAAAAGTTATTAATTACCCTACACTTCTTCTTCTTCTTCTTCATAATCATCATCATCATATTTTCTGACAGCCTCGGAATCCCAGCTTACGAGTCTTGAGGATTGATTTCATACAAATTTCTTTGTCTGCATTCAATGGTCCCGTCAGAAATTGCACAGCTGTTTAAATGTGGTTAGTGATTATGCAACCTATGCTTCCCCACAAACTCCGTGTCGCGAAGGCACCTGTCTCAAGATGGGACGCAGGTAACTGATCAATACTAATAACATTTTTAATTCTTGTCTTTCATTTCACGAAGCCAACATCGCTCTTCAAATGAAAATGCAGATAAAAGCATTTCTTTAGTTCGATATCACAAAATATGTTGTTTGAATTTTTTTAAGAGATTCATGGAAGAACTAGAAAATCATTATCTTCAGCAATATCACTTCTGTCGACGTCATAAAAATAATAAAAACAAAGGTTGAATCGTTATGATAGTTGATAAAAATAAACTGAAAATATTTAGTTTTTTTTTTTAGCTGCTACAAAAAGTTAATGAAAACTGATAAGAATTATAACATCATATCTCACTTTTAGCCAAGATCAAAGTGTAGTGTCTGTTCTTCAGATGCGGCACTTCCATTTCTCGTTCTCTTTCAGTGGAGGAAAAATCCTTCACGCCTGAGACAATTTTTATTTTTGTACTTTTTCTCCACGTTAAAAAACGACCCTCGTGTCTAACTCTGTCCCGTGGAGAGGCATTATAAATAGGTATGACATCATATCTCACTGATAAATGGACTCCTCTATTTTTAACCGTTTGTCAAGCAAATTTAATTTTTAATGTCGCTAGTAGGCCGCTCGGCGTTGCTCGGTTGCAAGATATGTTTGAATATGATATTTTAATTTGTGCAAATTATGTATATTGAACCTAATATATAGTAGCGAGATCAACACTATATATATATATATATATATATATATATATATATATATATATATATATATATATATATATATATATATATAACTTGAGCCCTCAGCTAGAATCAAAAACAAAATATACAACTCTCCATCCACCCACATTCGTTAGCCTCTGAGCCACGCCCATACGCATATATATATATATGTGTGTGTGTGTGTGTGTGTGTGTGTGTGTGTCTGTGTCTGTGTCTGTGTTTTGTTACTACAACCACAAGTGTTTAAACTTAAATTGTTTCAATAGACAGGATTAAAATTATCCGCCCATATCGTCAGATGATTCAAGTTAAAAGATTTTTAAATTGCATTATCTAACGATATGGGCGGATAATTTTTATCTTGTCTGTTGAAACAATGTGGCATGATTTAAGTTAATACACAAAACATATTTGCCTCTAGTAATGTATTGAGCACTCTTTATCCTGGTTTTTTTAATTACATATTCCTCTTAATATATATATATATATATATATATATATATATATATATATATATATATATATATATATATATATTCACCTGTCATCCCTTTTTTTAAAGATGGAATCGCCCGATTGTGGAAGATAAGATTTGAGCAAGAAAGGAAGAAAGGATGACCGGGTGGTCCCCAGAGTCTTATAATTATATAGATTTAAAGTTTGCACAAGTCTAGGATAAAATAGTATATATCCACTATCATGGCCGTCAAATGAGAAATTCTCAACTGTAAACCGACGCCAATCCACACCCCTCAAATCTCCATTTATATTTTAGGCTGGATTTTATTTACTTATTTTTGGTGAATAATAATTTGTCTTCAACAATTCGTTTAATCATTAAATAATATTTTTTATAATTAAAAATGTTAAATTCCTTTTAATTTTGAAAATGTTTTTTCACAAATAATCAAATACTACCGTTTTCATAATTGCGATGAGTTTGTTTTTTGTTTTTTGATTTTTCAATTTTAAAATATAATTGGAATTAATTTTTTTTCCGATTTTAACATATATTTTTGGAAATAGTTTAATTTTATCCAAATATTATTCATTACAAAGTCACAAACAATCCTTATAATTTAGTAAATTTGAACTGTTATATATATATATATATATATATATATATATATATATATATATATATATATTGTAAAAATAAAAATACTGCCAAAACCTGTGCGGTTTGAAATAAATGAAGAACCTTT
>NC_136506.1:14929166-15004166 GCF_053919585.1 Euprymna scolopes | reverse complement strand
CAGTCATGAACATGCGAGCGACTACATGAACATTAACTAATTTGCATATTCCTTTGATAAACGAGCATTAATTAATTACTTATTCATTTTTCATGGTTTATTATTAGATAATTGGTTTCATTTCACTATTTTGCTGAATTCTATTCATGCGTAGTTTCTACATTCTGCATAATTAATAAAAACTTTCTAGCAGGCGGAAATATTTATTTGGCTGTCATGGCTCTTGTGAGCTGCGACGCTGTTTGGCTGCGGAAATAATTATATAATCTCACACATTCTGAATATATATATATATATATATATATATATATATATATATAAGTGACCTTGTCAATATGTGTGCAAAACCTCTCTACCAAACTCTCTGAATATTTCGCTTACAGAATTGAAATTTGATATATAGGGTATTTGAACCTGTAGCTCACTTTCGATTTGGTTTTCAGTTGGTAAAATAGCTCCTAAAGGGTCAAAGTTAAAAAAATAAACCATTGACCTAAGACTAGCGTGAGTTGATTATATCTGCTTTTTTTTGCTTTTTTTTTTTTTTTTTTTGCACATGTGTTAATTAAATGTTATAGGGTTAACAACGTTATGTTTTTTTTAGGTTTCGTATACATATGCATTTAGGTCATACGCTAACGAATAAAGATGGAGAATTAAATGTTTTGGTTTCGATTCTAGCTGATGGCACACAAATCATTTTTTTTTTAATTTTTGAAATCACTATTATATATTAGATACCATATAAAATCGATAAAGAATTGGTTCTATTATAATATATACGAAATCTGCATGAATTAAAATATTAGTATGTAATAACACTGAAAAACTAACATCACATCTCCACCCCGCTGACGAGACCTGGTCCAGTTCACACCCAGGGAATGAATAATCTTTTCTAAAATGTTAGATATTATTAATCCAGGAAAACGCTGATCAAGAATCTACCAACTTTGTGGATCTTTGTTTTGTAGTTTTTAACTTTTAGCTAAACACACATGTAACAGAGACACTGCGCTGGGTTAGCAGCAGCAGTAGCAGACATATGCGCGATGTGACGTCAGTGTAGGGATAAAAAGGACACATGCGGTCAGAGAAGCACATATTCGAGATGTGTTCGAGACACCAGAGATTGAGAAAGTACATGTTTGAGACACCAAACAGCGGAAATAGACGTGTTTAAAACATGAGAATGAGCGAAATGGACGTGTTTAAAATATGAGAGAGAGAGAGCAGAAAAGGATGTGTTCGAGACATGAGAGAGAGAGAGAGAGAGAGAGAGAGAGAGAAGAAAGAAAGAGAGGGCGGAAAAGGACGTGTTTGAGACATGAGTGTTCAGAGAAGTGGGATTCAAGATGTGTTCGAAACCTTCGGGTGGCGTCAGAGCTGAGACGAAATTAACTGTTAAAAAATTACTGTTAGAAATACCAGATATATAGGCTTTTGTTAAAAAATAAAAATAAAACGAGTCGCCTTTTTTCGTTTCTTTGCAACGTAATCTACAATATGTTGGCCAAGATCAAAGTGTAGTATCTATCCTTCAGATGCGGCACTTCCATTTCTCCTTCTCTTTCAGTGAAGAAGAAATCCTTCACGACTGAGACAATTTTTATTTTTGTACCTTTTCTCCACGTTAAAAAAAAAACGACCCTGGTGCCTAATTCTGTCCCGTGGGGGGGGGGGTATTGTAAATAGGTACAATATGTGTGTTTAGATGTAATGACACGATAAAAAAAGGGTATACAACATACAAACAAACAGACAATTGCTTTTTATATAATAGATTGAGAAATGAGCGAACAACAACATAAATAACTTCGCGACCAAACCAACAGACAAAGCATCTCATAGCAATGTTTGTCTGCATCTCGAAAAACCTGATATGGAATAAAAACCAAATTTTGGAAACTGCTGAAATGCTTCGAGTTTCTATACAGAGATTTAATTTTATTTGGTCTTTTTAGCCAAGAAGAAGGAGCTACGATAATTTCACATTGAAGTATTTCGAACGATGGAGTTTTACATACCTGACTTATTTTGTTTTCGCTAGAATGGTGTAAATGGCGGACATCAAAGAATCAAAATTTCAAGAATTGTAGAATTTCTTTTTTTTCTCTTCCATTGTGATAGCAAGCATAGAATTCTTTTCCTAACAAAAGTGTTTAGATATGCACATGAATGTGGCTAACGAAAAAAAAAATCTGGATAAAATACGAAACAATGGTAAAAGAATGAATTGTTTAGGATATTTGGGGGGGGGGCGTTATCTAATGGAATATCTACCTGAATTTCATCTGTATATTTTCATGTTATTTCTATAAGATTATATATATATAAATATATATATATTAGTGATGGGATGATTCAGATATTTTTCCTAATTTTGATACAATTCCCGAATCCGATTCTTTATAAATATCTAAATATTTAACTACAGAGTTGTTATTTTTTTTTTCCGATTACCGCAAAAACACATGTTAAATGTGCACATATTTTCTCAAATGTAAAAGCACATTTGGAGGTGTGTGTGTGTGGGGGGGGGTGATCTATAGATTTTTAGTTTTATTGGGAGTTGAAAATCAACAGACATTTTTTATTACATTATTTGCTGCCAGCAGTGGAAATTTTCTTTTACAAAAATGGAATATAAAAAATGATTAAAGAAATCGGTTTTGGCAGCGGAAAGTTTTTCGATTCCGATACCCCAAAAAGTTCCGATTTTTCCAATTCCGTTTCTGATTGTCTCAACACACGCATATATATATATATATATATATATATATATATATATATATATATATATATACACACACACACACACACACACATACGTTGATATTATAGTCCGTTATAAACAGGGAAAAGTCTGAGCCCATCAATATAGAATGCCTAATTCAAGACAGCTACATTTGTGCTAATATTTGCATTAAATTCTAATTCCTACTAACCCCTTTCTGTATATCAAACGGATACCATAATACGTAGTTCGCTGCACTATATCATAATAAATATGCATACAAAATTTCAATCAGAGTGATTGAGTAGTTTCCCCTCCCCCCCCAAAAAAAAAGTGAAATAGAATATAGATATAATGTTTAAGTATATGTATATACTAAACATTTTATCCCTTTAAAAACGAGCAAACGTTATAGCCCGTTGACTTAAGATGAAGACTTTATGCCAAATGGATGGTCAATTATGGTTAAATTTGTGTTCTTTGCATTAAATACTAATCCATATTATTTCCTTACTGTGCATCACACACAGATACCATAATACTTAGTTCGCTGCTCCTTATTATAACAAAGGTCGATACGAAATTTCAGCCAGATCGGCTCTGTAGTTTCCAAGTAAAATTGGAACGAATAGACAAAGGGAATAAGATTATATATATGGTAGAGAAAATTATGGTTTTTACTTAGCATAATGCAATATTCCTCTATAAAAAGAATGGCAAGTGCTCATCCGAGCTCCAATCTCTCGTCCCCCCTCGCCAATCTTTCACGAGAAACACCCGTCTGGCTGAAACTACTGTCAATAGTTTTCCCCACTCTTTATCTGTGCCTAAATCCAAACGTAGATTCCATGAGCAGAGCTTCTTACTCAGAAGTGCACGACTGTGGAACTCTCTTCCATTTGCCTGTTTCCCACCTGACTACAACTTGGATGTCTTCAAATCCAACATAAACAAATTCCTGACAAACCGCCCCCTTAAGTAAGACACTCTATCAAATCTCCAATACTAATGATTACTACAATACTATCTCATTGATTACTGTACACGCAATAACCCTTATCCCTGAGTGGCCTCTGGGCCTTGATAAGTGGTGACTCCCATGTAAAAAAAAAATTGAGGACACTCGATACCAATACTCTAACATTTGTAAATAAATAAATTCTTTTTAAAAATCGATACGATTTCTTCCTATCATACAAGCGGTTCCTTAGTTCAGAGTGAAAATCAGTGGTCGATAACTCATTCGACCCGCGGATCGAATCATGTTATAATGATGGGTCATAGGCCAGATGAAGGCCATTAAGGAAAAATGAAATAAAATTACACATGCAAATCCGTATCAATCTCAATATTTAAAATCATAATGAAAATAAATATTGAAAAATCAGAAAAACAAAACAAAATTTAAAATAAAAAAAAGCACCTACACAAATTAGTTTTCCTCGAGGAACGTCAAAATACTTCAAAGTGAAAAGAATCACGAGAAGCAAAATGGATGAAATTATGAAGTGCATGCTTGAAACTGTTATTGAAAAAATAAAAATATGGCCTATTGCAAGATTCTGGAAACCTACCTAAAGTAAGGTAAGGGTAAGTGATGAGGTGTTGCAGTTGAAGGAATGGAATAGAAAGCCGACTGAGACAACATTTTCCCTTTGAAGCTGTACCTGACCAATGTCTTTCGCCTGCCAATTAGCCTATTGAGTTTTCATCGTGTTCTTGCAGTAATGGTATTCAAATTCGGTTGGGTGGATAGGAAGATAATAGCTGGCATTTTTTTTAATTTGAAGTCTCGTTTTTCATGTTAAAAATAGAGTCATTGGTAATCAAGCTGGTGGGCCGATTAAAATGCTTTCACTGGCCAGATCTGACTTTCGGGCCATAGGTTGCAGATGTAAAACATATAATGACAGTTGGTAGTGATCTGCTGTTCAGGTTTCAAATCTCTTGGTTAATGCATTCGTTACATCTAGCTACACTGATGAGTTGTGAAACATGGAAAAACCTGCATCGGTGTGATTATAAACAGATATATAAAATTAGCACATTATTTATATCAATCACAAGAATTTAAACACAACTCTATTTGGCATACAAACGTTTATATAACGATAGCAAAAGCACGTGTCCGAGTCACGTGGTTGACGTCATAACAGAGACTAAAAGTTACACGTAGCCGGAGAAAGAGAAATGAAGTGCTTATATATTTAGAAAGAATGTGTTGTTAGAAATACCAGACAGAACAAAGGTCGCTCGTTTTAATTGTACCACTCCCGTCTTGGTAAGTCTTCAACGTTTTGAGTTATAAAAAAAATAGGAGGTTTTCCTTTTGCAAAAAACCTCACACACATATACAGGGTGACCCCAAAAAAACAATAGCTAAATGGAGGTCATCTAGAACATATGCTGTAGAACGGAGAAAAAAAAGCCAAAGACCCTAGTGTTTTGATGTGATGCTTTGAATCTAATAAACTAGTTATGACCTAAGTTTCATTTCATTCGGACAAAATACTAAGAAACGGGGCCTAATTATATTTGGGGCCCGTTTTTTTTGGGCCACCCTATATATATATATATATATATATATAAAATGAACAATTAAAATGTTTCAGTTCGACGTTATTTCACGCGGTTAATGGTAGCCGAATGGATTAGGTCTCCGCTAATCGAGCCAGAGATGTCTCGTGATGTGGGGTTCGAATCGTTCGACTGGTATTAATCGTAACACCTTGCACTGAAGATTCCCGAAAGGATGAAACACTAGTGTCTGTAGGTATTTAATTATTATAGTAAAAAAAATAATTATGACAGCCCCTTTAAGAAATTCGTTTCTTATCGTTGAGCACTTTCCGTTGAATTAAAGTCGGTCAATTTAGCTCTTATGCATAGATCATCGTATAACGATTAGATCACTCTCTGACTGACGTAAATGAACAGTTAAAAATTAAAATGTTTAAATTCGACGTTATTTCACGCGGTTAATGGTAGCCGAATGGATTAGGTCTCCGCTAATCGAGCCAGAGATGTCTCGTAATGCGGGGTTCGAATCATTCAACTGGTATTAATCGTAACACCCTGCACTGAAGATTCCCGAAAGGATGAAACACTAGTGTCTGTGGGTATTTAATTGTTATAGTAATAAAATAATTATATATATATATATATATATATATATATATATATATATATATATAGTTCTGAAATTTTCTCAAGTTCATGGATTGACTTTCAACTACTCGGATTATTATTAAACGTTTTCAATTGCATTGCTACATTTAACCAATCATTTATTTTATCATATTTTACCACATTTTTCAATTTTCTTCATAAAGCTTCGAATTTATTTGGAATGTCCTTTTGACTTCTGCATTATGATCGACTTTGATAGAATCATGACTTCTTTCATATTTTGAAGTTTTCAATTTATGTGCTACCAGCAAAATTATTGCTTACCTATAAATATTAACTTGCTAACTATTTTTCTCCACTGAGGATAACAGCCATTCTTTGAAACTAAATGGAATAAGGAACATTTTTACGTTTTCAACTTGTATTCCCTTTCCAATTTACGAAGTTTAAATTGATTTTCTTATATATATATATATATATATATATATATATATATATATATATATATCTCAAAGATTAGATAATAGGTTAAAACAACATGTTCCACCCAAAATTCGAAATGGAAACTACCTACCTTTTGAACAATACCCATGGCTCATCTATAGGAGAGCACCTTATAAATAATCGTATTTGCGCTTCGAATTTTAGTGCAGATTTTTTTCCATCCTTAGCAAGTCGCACTCTCTTTACCATCTCAAAATTCTAGAAACTATATATATTAAGACTCTGAGATGTTCTCTTTGCAAACAAAAAGATAATTTCTTAGGGCTTAATCTAGTTTCTATTTAATAATTAATCATCCCCCCTTTTTTATATACATATATTCCCCCCCTACTTTTTCATCTCCGATTCACTGTTCCCCCCCCCCCCCTTTTCTTTTTAAAACGTAATTGAGCTCGATTTTAGCTCTGTTGAGCGAGCTTCAAAACCGGTCAGCTGACACATTCATTTTTATTTTTTAATTTCACAATCTTAAATAAATAATGTTTTCGAACAAGTTTAGATTTGGTCTTTACATAGCCATAATATATATATATATATATATATATATATATATTTTTTTTCAGTCTTAAAAGATATCGAAAATTATTTTTTAATTGTCTTATTCGGTTTCTATTTTCATTAAATGACTGGCCTCGAGTGAGATCAGAGGTATCTTTTAGCACAACTTTTTCAGTGATTTTTTTACCATTTAATTATCAATATATATATATATATATATATATATATATATATATATATATATATATATAGTTTTTTTAGTGGAAATGGTAATTCATAAAAACTGAAGAAAGTGCTCAATACTGTTGTAGAGCAAATATGCGTTTTATTTTTTATTACCGTATCTTTCTGTTAAGTTACATTATTGTTTTAGCTACTCGGCCGTTTTTTTGGCCGTCTGTAGCTTCCTCAGACTTTTACAGAAAACCAGTAGATTCTGTAAAAGTCTGAGGAAGCTACAGACGGGCAAAAAAATGGCTGGGTAGCTGAAACAATAATGTAACTTAACAGAAAGATACGGTATTAAAAAATGAAACGTATATATATATATATATATATATATATATATATATATATATATATATATATATATTAAATCCCCCGAAACAGTGTTTCCTGGTAAACAACTGATGATCCCTTAAAAATAAATTATTACTGGTACTATTGTGAATTCGAGAGAGCAAGTTGATGCAGTGATTGCAGGTGATTGAATGACTTACTGATTAAATAGTTTTCTAACGAATGATAAAAAATAAAAAAAAATTTGTATAGTTTTAAAGGTTAAAAACTTTAATAACTTAAAAGGTTAAGAACTTAAATATATATATATATTATATATATATATATATATATATATATATATATATATATATATATATATATATATATATAAATGTTACACTCTTAATTTGCCAAACAGCCTTTATATTGTTGCCCTAACTCAAATAAACAACAACTGATTGTGTACTTTCCACAGGTTATGGAAGTTGTTATAATTCCATCCGTATAGACAGAAAGTTTATGAGACAAAATCTAAATTAATTATCATATGATTTTCTTAACTATCATTAATATCATTGTAGTTCTTTCTATATTGATCAGATTTGAGCTTTGTGTTGTTGGCGTTCAACTGAACTGAATTATAATTGAATAGAACATTCATAAAACAATGAATCATTGATCTTTCTCTGATCATCTGCTTTTGTGCTTTGAGTTTGATCAAACCTGATATTAAATTAGTCGCGGCTTTTATCACTTAATGATTCCGTTCAATTTAAATTGAATAGCGAATGATCTTTGAGAACCCAAAATTGAAATCTATTTTCTTGCATGGATACAGGAATTAAGTAGAGTTTTAGAAGGAGAGAAAGAGGAATAGGTTGATAGAGAAAACAAAAAAGGGAGAGCAAAGAAGTGAGGGAGAGAGACATACACAGGGAGGGGGTCTATGTAATAATATAACACACACACACAGACAAAGTTTGTTTTATATAATAGTAGGTAAGAAGATGGGCAGAAGATTTATACACACTCTTATAGAATATCTATCTATCTTCTATATATCTCACCTGTCTGCTTAAATGTATGTATGTATGTATGTATGTATGTATTGTGTGTCAGGTCATGTCATATGCTACTGGTACCATGTAACCCAGTACTACCTGCCTCATGGTCGGGTCACCGACGACTAAACTGGTTCCCCCACCAGACTTGTTTGGTGAGGAGGGCGGCTAGTCTCCCTGAAGGATTAAAAACAAGACCTTCCAAAGGGCGAATGAACTCTTTTTCTGGGTCAACGGCCAACTAGCACCGTGTATATTTGTGTGTGTGTGTGTGTGTGTGTGTGTGTGTGTGTGTGTGTATATGTGTATTGGGGTGGAGAGGGCTCCCGTAAGCCGTGGTGAAGGCAACCTTTCTAGGAGAAGCAAATCTCTGATTTAAAAAAACATAAAGCGGAAGACCATTACCCGCATTAAGCTGGTCTGCAGTTTAATTTGTTGCTGGCTATCTTGCTCTTGCTTGTTGCTGGATCTCAACATTTTTAACCGAGAGAGAGATTTAGCTGTCGTACAAAGCTAAGACTCTGTAACATCATCTCTGTATAGATACTCCCTCAGGTATTTGGGCTCGTGGATTTTAAATGTCTGAGGGAGTGGCACTCGTCTGACAAGACGTTGCAATCATCATGTATGTATGTATGTATGTCTGCCTAAAACTTTTGACAGAGGCGACGGATTTTCACAGGATTGGTATCGTTTAAAATAAAGTCTGAGGAAGCTACAGACAGCCAAAAAAATGGCCGGGTAGCTGAAACAATAATGTAACTTAACAGAAAGATACGGTATTAAAAAATAAAACGTATATATATATATATATATATATATATATATATATATATATATATATATATATATATATATTAAATCCCCGAAACAGTGTTTCCTGGTAAACAACTGATGATCCCTTAAAAATAAATTATTACTGGTACTATAGTGAATTCGAGAGAGCAAGTTGATGCAGTGATTGCAGGTGATTGAATGACTTACTGACTAAATAGTTTTCTAACAAATGATAAAAAATAAAAAATTTTGCAGTGATTGCAGGTGATTTTTTAATATAAAAGCTCGACCCGTCAGACGACAAATATCGAAAAGTTGGCCAAAATTATTAATTCATTCACCCTGAACTTAGCACTTTTAAGGAAGGGTTGCTTTTTCCGCCGATGTTTTCGAAAGTCACCCCTCTTTTCGATTGACTAGATTAATTTAAACAATCGCCACTTCCGGTTTTACGATGGACACAATGGCAAAGACGGTACTTTTTTTCACGCTCTTTTCTCCCTTCAAGGAACGGGTACAAGCCTGCCTGTCTACTACTAAATTTTTTTTTTGCTCAGCACACACCTCCAAACACCCGGGCAACACCGGGCCCCCAGGCTAGTCTATTATATAAAAGGAACTCTGTGTGTTAGTTCGTTCCCTATAAACTTAGAAACGACTGGGCTGATTTTTTTTAAATTTCACACGAAGATACTTGATGTGTCTAAGAATGTTCTTATGTCGGTGTTTGTATTGGAATACATCTCATAAGTAACGAATAAATCTATGTGTATGTATGTATACATATATATGAATATATATATATATATATATATATATGTATGATTATAAATACATATATATATTTATGAATATATATATACATATATATAAATATATGTATATGTATATATACATGAATATATATATATACATATATATATACATATATATATGTATATATATATATATATATATATATATATATCTGTGCAGTCAGCACCAACCCTATTCAGTGTTTAACCGGCTTCCTCCGAAGGAGGGAGTTACATGGGAGTATGAAATTCACAAGCAGTCCCCAGTCGCATGTATATCCCCGTTAGGGGAGATGACGACGGTATGTTTTTGCAACTTTTTGCAGGGAGGTATCAACGTCATCCTACAAACCGCACCTGGACTCCCAAATTGGTCACTTATTTTAGTAATGACCAGGCTCAACGTTGTTTAACTTCGGTAATCTGACGGGAACCGGTGTGTCTATATATATATATATATATATATATATATATATATATATATATATATATATATATATATGTATATATGAACGTTGTGTTAATATATATATGCATGTATTAATATATATATTAATATATATGCATATGTATATATACATATATATGTATGAATATATCTATATGAATATATATATATACATGTATCTATACATAATATATATGTACATATATATGTATGAATATATATATATGAACATATATGCATGTAAAAATACATATATATATATGAATATATATATATATATTCTTATATATATTCATATATTCATACATGCATACATATATATACATACATATATATATTCATATATATACATATATTCATAGATATATATATATTCATATATATATATTCATACATATATATATATTCATTCATATATATATACATATATATATTCATATATTCATACATATATGTATCTACATATATATTCATATATTCACACATGTATATATACATAAATATATTCATATATATTCATACATATATATATATATATTCATACGTATATATATATATTCATATATATATTAATATATATATATTCATATATATATATTCATATATATATATTCATATATTCATAAATGTATATACATATATACATATTCATATATTCATAAATATATATATACATATATAAATTCATATATATATTCATATATATATATGTATGTATATATATATTCATATATACGAGCAAACAGTTAATAAAATATGTTAAAAACACTTTTAAATGAGTTAAAAACACATTTAATCTGAAAATGAATCACTAGATAAGTAGATAGGCCTTAATCCGCGGAGTTTCGAACAAATACCTTCCTTCTCATCAGAGGGTAGGAATTAGCAAAATGCGAGATCGGATTTTGCATGCAAAAGTATTTGATGAAACAACAAGTAAGTCAAAGATCTTATCTGAAAACAAAAAAAAAGTGAAGCAGAGGGAACATGGTGATTACATATGATTACACATATATATTCATATATATATATATTCATATATATATTCATATATTCATACATACATATATATATATACATATATATTCATATATTCATACATATATATATTCATATATTCATACATGTATATAAATATATTCACATATATCATTCACATATATATATATATTCATATATATATTCACATATATATCACATATATATATATTCACATATATATATTCACATATATATACTCATATATTCATGCATATATATATATATATATTCACATATATATATATATTCATATATTCATACATATATGTATATATTCATATATATATATTCACATATATATATTCATATATTCATACATGTATGTATATTCATATAATCTTACATATATATACATATATATACATATATATATTCACACATATATATACATATATACATATATGCATATATTCATACCTATATATATGTGTGTGTGTGTGTGTGTGTGTGTGTGTGTAAATGAACAACAATTTTGTTATGTTTAAAAAAAAAAAAAAACATGTCCGGCCACTGAATACAAACCAACGACAGTTTTATTTGCTTCTTCCAGAATTTTTAACATCGTTCTGCATTTTTCTCTTGAATAAATTTCAGGGTTTCTTTTTACGAGTTCACAGAAGAAAATATTCAATGTTGCTATACAAATATTGATTGTTCCCAGTGAACGAACAGACCTGTAAAATGCACCGAAGTTTTTGGGGGGTTTTTTTTTTGAAAAAAAAAATTAAATAAAATGGTTGCTGAGATGAATAAAATGTTGGACATGGGAATATAGTAAAATTGTTGTTCATTTCTATATGCTCTGTTGTTATGTTGTACAAACATTGAGATTCTAATTGTAAAAGGGATTGATATACACAAAGAGTGAAAAAATAATCGCACAAATCATACTTTTTGCCAACAAACGATATATATATATATATATATTTTTTTTTTTTACAAAGGCATCACCACATTATCAAGGCCCAGAGGCCACTCAAGGATAAGGGTTAAAGAGTGTACAGTAGAAATTGGTCAATATAGTAATCATTAGTAATGAAAATTTGGTAAATTTAATAACTTATATGGAACGGCTCATCAAGAACTTATTTACTTTAGACTTGAACACAACCATATTGTAGTCAGCCGGAAAGCAGGAAAACGGAAGACAATTCCACAGGCGTGCAGTTCTAAGAAAGAAGCTTTGTTCATGGAATCTACGTTTAGGTTTAGGCACAGATAAAAAGTGGGGGAAATTATTGATAGTGTTTACAGCTAGACGAGTGTTTCTTGTGAAAGTTTGGCGAGGGGGGACCATAGATTGAAGCTCAGTTGAACACTTTCCATGAAAATAACGATACATCAGAGACAAACTCGCAACATCTCTTCTGTGAGATAGAGGTTGCAAGGAGGAGAAAAGGACATCTCCTACGAGGCTACGAAGTCTATTTTGAACTCTATCAAGGCAGGACAAGTCCTTTCTAGCAGCTACTGCCCAGATGTGGCAACAGTATTCACCCCTTGGACGTACCTGGCTCTTATATAGGTAGAGAATAGCATCAGCAGTGAGATATCTACTGGATCGATAGAAAGATCCCACCATTTTTCCAGCGGCCTTGGCAACAGATTTGATATACGTGTTCCATTTAAGATCAGGAGTAATGGTCAAGCCCAGAAGCTTGTCAACACTTGAGGCCTCCTGAAGACGAGAGCCATTCATTTCAATTGATGACAAATGTGAATTAGAATGTTGATGATGTAAAGAGAGAAGCTTGGTTTTAGATGCATTAAAAGTAACCAGCCACTCCTTTCCCCATTGTACTACGTGCTCAAGATCAGAGGAGAGAGAATTGGAGAGAACTTGGTCGTTTACTGTCTTAGATGTGCTACCATAAATGGTAGTGTCGTCAGCATAAATGTCTACAAATGATGTAAGGATATGATTTGGAAGATCATTAATGTAGATCAGGAAAAGAGTTGGGCCCAGGATGGATCCCTGAGGGACACCGGCATTAATACTGTGAGCTTCTGATTTTTGCCCCTCAACTACTACTCTTATGAACCTATCAGAAAGAAATGATTTAATCATTGAGAAGACTTTTCCAGCTATACCATAGCTAGCGATCTTATGAAGTAAACCTTTATGCCATACCCTATCAAAGGCTTTAGATATGTCAAGAGCAATTGCCCTAGAAAGATTGCCACCGTCGAGAGATTTGCTAATCCTATACGATATAACTGTAAGGACATCTGCTGTAGATCTAGCAGAACGGAAACCATATTGAGTGTCACTAAGAAGGTTATTTTTGTTGAGATGTTTGATTACTTCTGTATTTAACACAGATTCTAGCAACTTACTCATGACGCACAGGAGACTTATTGGCCTGTACTGAGAGGGGGATGAGCGATCACCTGAATTCTTAAATACAGGGCATACTGATGAGATTTTCCAGGGAGATGGGAAACTATTCTCCTTAAGACAACGTTTAAACAGTTTTGTAAGTATGGGCGCTAATTCAGGTTGAAGTTTTTTGAGTACTATAATTGGAATACCATCAGGGCCAGTTGCTTTACTCGAATCAAGGTTTTTGATTAGCTTCGCAACATCACGTACAGATATACGTATATCACATAGCGTGTTTTCTGATACAGGAGGACATATTGGGGGTTGGCGGTCTTGGTCGCAAAGGGTAGAATTAGCTGCAAAGTTCTTGACAAAGAGTTTGGCTTTGTCTGATGCTGACGAGATTACCTCAGGTCCATTGATAATAGTTGGGATGGAGCACACGCTTCTGTTCAGGATTCTGTTTGCTATTTGCCAAAACTGGTGGGAACCAAGCCGCTGCTCAGCTACTTTGGACTTAACAGATTGAGCATACAACTCTCTTGCGTTCCTTATTACTTTCTTACAATGGTTGCTGGCAGTCCTGAAAACAGCTTTAGTTTCCATACATCTATTACGTTTGAAGCAGTGGAAAAAGTGATTTCTGTGCGCAATGGCAGCAGCACATGGAGAGAACCATGGCTGGCTGTTAGGTTTTTGCTGAAACTTTTTAGTATATATATATATATATATATTGTTTAGTGGTCCTGACGTAGAGGCTTGGCAAATGGAGCTAAAGGTGGCTTCATTGTTTGGTTGGAATCCCATGACCGGCAGCAATTCTAACTCCTATACTGATAATTGCGTAGGCATGAAACACTTACGTCTGTAGGTATAAAGAATAATTATTGTTTGATTATTAATCTAAAGCTCCTTTAAGAATATCAAATGATGTGCACTGTCTGTGAAATTAATAATAGGGCAATCAACTAAGCGTCTATGCTATGTTTACGACTTCTGATCGTGCGACCACTTTATATCGGCCTTGTATTCGCCTGAATTCGGCGTTTGATAATTCTTAATTCATTTCATTCCTGTGGCAATTGCTTGGTGGCCCTGAGGTAGAGGCTTGGTAAATGGATGTAAAAGTGACTTTGTGACTAGGTTCGTATCTCATGCCCGGCAGGAATTTTCACCCTTGCACTGATGATTGCGTAAGCATAAAACACTAGTGTATGTAGGTACAAAGAATAATTACTCTTTAATTATATGTATATATATATTATTATTATTACTTTTTTGCAAAAACAAATCTAATTGAGTTGTAGAATTAGTTTTTGAAATATTTCCTACCAACAAAAATACAAAAACTGTAAAGATAGTAAAAACATTGTCATACCATAAATAAGAACTTTGCTCATAAAAGTCTCCTGGAAATAAGCAAAGATGTTCAAATTTTTTTTTTTTTTAGCCAGACAGAATGGAGTTACACAATGCACATGTCTTATCATCCTCTTCGTGTGTGTTAAATGGACCAGTTCGTTTTTAAGCAAACATTTACTGATTGTCTTCAGAGTGTGAAGATATTTTATGTTGTGGTCAAATAAAATTATGTTTAAAAAGTCTAAATAAATAAAGAAAGTAATATAATTGGCAATAATAATTTTAAAAAAATATATAATTATTTTTGGTGAGGAGGGGAAAATAAAATATTTTAAATGTTTGCAGAAAATCTTACCTCGATTATTATTTTTTTAATGAAATGGAATAAGTAAATAGAAGATATTGCCAAGTCTACTGCAAAAAAAAATCTCACACCTGCCAGTATGCTATATCTCAACAAAGTCGCCATTCGCTTAGGCATAGCGTACGGTGGCCACATCTCGACTGGTGTACCTGTAGCAGAATCCTGAAGCAAATATGGCTCGAATTAGTTTCCCTCTTTCGTTATACAGTTCAAGTGATACCTTCTCTTCTTCGCCACTTCCTAAACTAAGTCAGTTTTCACAGGAACGTGCTAACTCAACTAAAGTATTTTCAACCGATGAAAATTGTATTAAGACCGACAATTAACAAATCCGTGCTAAAATAGTAAGTCATTAAGTTAGAAACTCCTATTGCTATATACCTGGGGGAGGGCGTGTATATATTCTTGTGTAGTGTTTATATAATTATGACATGGCCATGATCGTTTGTCTTTGTGTGTGCATACAGTCGTGTGTGTGCCACATATATACAGTCTATAAGGAGATCTTACATCACGTACCTTTTCTCCTTTCCTTTGTCGGTGTCACCTCGTGACGATCCATACATGTTTCGGAAAACACGACTTGGATATTATTAATTGGATACAACTTTTATTTCGGATTTTTGCCGTTCCTTGGAGGGGGGACTACATGCTGAATCGATTCAGATTTCTTTCTGCTTTTTGTTGTCTCATTTGAAATCAAGATTGTCTCATTCTGACTGACTGATCCTAGTCTTCTGACCTTTTTTATTACATTTTCACCCCAAACAAGGCGCATTGCCACTTTGATGTAGGAGGCTACTATCAGGGGCATAAGCTACAGAGGTACTATGTGAGGAGTTGGGCAGCAAGACGTCGGTTCACATTACACGTGAACTTCTGCATGTCAGTACAGTTGGGGAAGCAGGAACCCGGAAGGGAATTCCAAAGTCTAGCGTTTCTGGGGAAGAAACTACTGGAGTAGAAGTCTCTCTTACATCTAGGGATCTCTACTGTGAAGGAGTGGGATTGTACTGCTTGTCGGGTTTGTCGGGGGTAGTTACGTCGAGGGGGTACAAGTGCTTGCAGTTCGTCGGAGCATTCACCGTTAAAGTACTTGTAGAACAGGCAGAGGGATGCTACATTTCGTCCATGGGACAGAAGCTGAAGCTTAGATGACAGTTCAGGACCTATCAGATTGGCGACTCTCTTTTGAACCTTGTCTAGGAGTGAGAGACTAGTAGCAGATACACCATAGAAACGCCTGTACATCTTCTATTTATTTTAAAGTGTACGTGTCGAGAGGTAAAATCCTGTTAACCGGTCTGTGCTCAAAACGCACTGATCTTGTTGAATAGCAGGGGTATATATTGGGGCACATATATAACGGTACTCATGTAATACAGACATAACGATGATGGGGGAGAGAAGACATTTATATTACAGTTCTTTTAAAACATATTAGAGGAGAGGGAGATACTTCATTTATGATGCTAGTGGGGAGGTCACATAATCTTCGAAGGGTTACACAATGTTCATTATAAGATGATAAACATAATTACCTTTCGTTCGTAATGAAGGATGTGACACAAGACAACGGTTACAACATAATGATGACTTCTTTATTCATCTGATCGGCCGGTCGATGACGTCAGGAATTCCACTTGTATCTACATGGTTTATCTTCTTTTTAGATTCTAAGGGACTCTTCACTGACTATGTCAACTCTTGGCTGATCAACTCTCTGACTGACTGACTGACTGACTGACTGACTGGCTTAAATCCGAACCCATAGTATCCTATATGGAGAAATGTCCTTTGTCTATGACGTCAGAAGTGTGTTTTCAAACATGACTCATTTCACGTGGCTTTTCGTATGTTTATTCAACACACTCTTAAAGAACAAAAGAATTCTCAATTCTAATCTAACATATTTTAAACAATATAATTTAATTTGCATTGTTCATTCTTTTACTTGACATATTTAATATTTAGATTTCTAAAAGAATTAACAATAGATTTAATTTCTAACATTCCATTTCTTAACCTTCCCTACAGGGTTCGATTCTCGGCTTATCCTAATCTCATTTTCACTTATCTAATATTCTTCTTATTTACATGGAAAGGGGACAGCGCTTTTCCATGTAACACTTAGGACCTCTATCCAGTCATGGCTGACGAAACATGTAACAACCTGCCTTGTGACCCCTGCTAGCATGCAGATGCAGCGTGCCCATAAGCCAAGTGAATGAGTGTGAAGCCTATCAGTCTTAACCTCTCGCACTTAACTTGAACACAAGCAAGTTGGTTCAAGCTACTACCGTGTTAACCGCGTTATTGACACACAATAATATAAAATAAACAGTCAGAAGCTACCAAGACAGACTTCATCAGCAGGCAATATGAAAAGACACGAGAAAGTATGCTCATTCTCACTACCACCGTGTGTTTGGCTGGAAGAGAGGGGGGAGTCGAAATAGAACACTTCAATGATACTATGAAGTCTAGAGATCTCGTTTACTTATTAATCAATAGTTAATCCCTCTCGGACAGGGTTAAAAAAATGATGTCTACCCTAACAAAGATCGCACTGTCTGACAAACTCCAGGCGCTGCCGCATCACCACATAGCTGCATTCATTAATTCATTAAATGTGCTCTGATGAACTTATTGTACATTAACGCCCTTCATTCATTTGGCCAACAGCAAAATTCCACCCCTTTACTGTAGAGATCACTAGATGCCACAAGACTTTCAATGTCGATCGCTTATTTCCTTTAAACACTTGCATTTAGAATTCCTTTCCTTCTCTCTGATTCTTTTCTTTTATCATATCAATATGCGTCAAAGTTTTTTTGAGTGGGGGGAGGTGAATAAAACTTTTTTTAAAAATAAAACAAAGATAAAACATTCACAAAATATATATCATGAGAATCTATATTCAAATGTACCCAACTCAACCAAATTTTTAATGTTATTCGTGAAAAACTAAATTAAGTTATGTATAGAAACGGACAGTTTCCTTACGTACTCGATACAGAGCGAAGATGTCATATTCCAAAAATCATATGAGTCGATCAAGTAGTTTTTCTTTAAACTAAGAAAATCAAAATTTACGATGTTTAGCGATTTTACTACAAAACTGTATCGAACATAAGGGTGATTATTGAGCTTTACTTCGATTTAAGTTGACCCCACCACCACTTTATTCATTCCATCGGATTTAATCATACCCGACGAAAACAGTACGACTCGCTTAGTCGTTAAATTTAATTTTCTTGAATTAAAAAAAAAAAAATCGACTTGATCAAATAATATGATTTTTGGAATATTTCATCTTCGTTCCTGGACTGGTACGTACATCACACAGATTTTTGTGCATTTTCTTTACTTTTAATTTCATCCGAAAGTGCCAATTTCAATAAGCATCGAAAAATGTATATTAAAGGTCAGATAACTGCTTCTGTCTTGATGAAACTAGACGGGACGGACGGTTTCTCTGAATTCCAAGCGATGGAAGAAATTCATTGTTCAGCAAATATTCGATTGAGACGAAGCGCACGATTGGAGATTCCTTTACTTCAATTCGATATTCATATTTACATGTCTGCGAGTTGATATCGCAATAACTTTCATGCATTCCTGCATTCATTTTCTTTACATCTACAGAAGTAAATACGATTCTAGTCGAGATGTATATTGGAAAAAAAGATGTTTAGACAGAAAAAACAAAAAAAAAAAAAAAAACAGAACAACAAAAAAACAATAAACCGATGAATCGGTACAAAAACGTATTTGTAGCAGTTTTTTTATTATTATTTTGCTACAAAATGTGTATGTTTCCTACGCGCGTGCGCAGACACACACAGTCATTGGCACTTCAAAATGTGTACAGCGTTGTGTATACCTATTTTGAAATGCCAACGACTTTTTTTGTTATGAAATAAAACAAAGACATCCTTTTCACAAGAAATATATTTTCAAATATTGTACTGGTATTTTATTTTCTGCAATCTAATTATTCCAAGGAAGTCTTGAAATAAAGACAAAGCGTTGATGAACGTACAACTTGGTTTGTTCGTTTTTCATCTCTCTCTCTCTCTCTCTCTCTCTCTCTCTATATATATATATATATATATATATATATATATATATATATATATATATATATATATTCCAGGTTGAAAGTTATCCAAAAATTAAGAATAATTGAATTTCAACCAGGTTTGTCGATAGTGCTCAATCAAAGAGAGCAAATTATATATATATTTTTTATTCTTTATGTAAATACGGTCATATCTTGCTACGCTTCGCAGACCGTTTCAATCATAAATGATCTCATTAGGAAAGAAGATTAAAAAATCCATGATCATTAACCAGTCATGGTGAAATATATTTTCTTTCTTACATTGAAAATGGTCTTGGACCCCTTTTCAATTTTTGGATTTTTGAATCTTCTTGCCTGATGAGATCAATTATGACTGAAACGGTCTGCAAATCGTAGCAAGATATGACTGTATTTACATAAAGAATAATATATGTGTGTGCGTGTGTATAAAAGTATGTATGATATTATGATGTTATGGAAAAAAGGAAGAAAAACTTATCACCTTTTAGGAAATTTTCAACATTTCGTCCCCATTTTCGGGGGACTTCGTCAGGAAATCATAGAGATGAATGGGGAATAAAACAAAAAAATACATATATTTTCTATGTATGTGCTGAATAGAAAAATTATATTTAATATTTTGATAATGATTTTCCCCTGAAGAGATGAGCCCACATCGAAAGTTCATGGATTAAGGAAATTACTTTGAATATAGTATTCTTTGTTCAAATAATAAATTTTTGTTTTGAAAAATTATATTTTTCTGAATGAAATTTGAATATAAAAAACTGCAAATTTATATATATATATATATATATATATATATATACACATATGTATATATATAGACATTTGTATATATATACACACGTATATATATACACATATATATATATATATATATATATATATATATATATATATATATATATATATATAATTTTTCTAAATGGAATTTTAGTTCACTATCATAATGATTATATATATCTCGTTGTCGTCCGATTTCTCGTATCCGAGAATTTCAGTTTCAGTGTTTGGATCGTAGATGGCTTCTGAGACCAATCTGACCGTGGAATTTGCGTGGGCAGAGAAGGCAAGCAATGCTTGGTATGGGGCGTTGTTGTTCATCACGATTTTTTCTTGCCTGCCTCTTGATCTCCACTAGTCTTCTTCTTTCTGCCTCGTATCCTTTGGTACCATGTATGATGGGTTGGCGCCAGAGGCACCGATTCTGAGATGTTGTTTTCCAGATGTGAAGATCAAATCCGGTGTTTTTTAGGGTGGATTTGAGTTGGTCCGTATATCGCAGTAGAGGGCGGCCGATAGGTCTTTTTCCTGTGGCTAGCTCCGAGTACAGGTTTTGTCGAGGGAGTCTGTTTTCATCCATTCTGTGAATATGCCCCAACCAACGGAGTCTGTGCCTCATAGTGGTAGCCTCAATACTGCAGCTGTTTGCTCTCTCAAGAATGCTTGTGTTGATTACATAGTCATACCATTTGATGTTCAATATAGCTCGAAGTTTTTGTTGGTAGAATTTTTCGAGTTTAATGAGATCACTTTGGTATATAGTCCAGGTCTCACACCCATACAGAAGCGTAAGTATAACAATCGCGTGGTATACCATGAGTTTAATTTTTATTGAAAGATGTTTATTATTGAATACGCGCTTCGTCAGTTTACCGAAAGCTCCATAGGCGAGGCCAATTCGGCTTTCTATTTCATTCTCATTTGAGCACTTTCCCGATATTATGCTACCGAGATATGGAAAGTGATCTACTTGCTCAAGAGGAGTGTCATATATATGAGGCTTACGTCCTGTAAGATGGTATTGGGTACTGGTTGTACTAACACTTTTGTCTTACCAATATTAACAGAGTCAGAAGCGATAGTAGGCTGCCGTGAAGTTGTTTACGGATCTCTGGATGTCTTCCTTGGAATGGCTAAGGACCATGTTGTCATCTGCATATTGAAGATCTGTGATGTGTTAGAATTTCACAAGGCTTTGAGATTTTAGTCTAGCAGGCTTAAAATGTCCCCCATCATAACGGTACCTAATGTCCACCCCCCCCCCCCCGGGTTATTTGGGGGAAGTTCGTGCAACATTGCAGCAAGATATAAGGAAAAGAGGGTAGGCGCAAGGACACAACCTTGTTTTAGTCCACAGGTAACTGGAAACTTTTTTGTTTCCTTGCCTTGGTGTGATACATATCCTGACATGCCGTCATGCAGTGCCTGGATGCGTTCTACAAAGTGGATTGGGCAACCAAGTTATTTGAGAACTTTTCACATTGCATCTCTTGGAACGCTATCGAATGCTTTTTACAGGTCATAAAATACAAGATAGAGGGGTTTCTGTTGTTCCCTGCTTTTCTCCTGCAGCTGTCTTGCACAGAAAATCATATCTATTGTTCCCCGAGAGGCACGAAAGCCGCACTGAGATTCTGGGAGGATGGATTCCGTGACTTGCAGCAAGCGATTCAGTAGTATGCAGGCAAAGATTTTTCCCATTATGGACAATATATATCTATATATGCATATATCATAATTGTTTCAGCTATGCTTATGTTTTTCCTCCCAATAAGTACCTACGCAAACATATACGATTTTGAGAATCTTAGTAAGTATAAAAAAAAACAGGGATTCCTTATTAATGCCATTTTTTAAAGTGTTTTGCAAATTAAATTACTAAGATGCATATTTGAAAGTCCACTAAATCATGTGTCACGTTGAGTTCTATAAATGTGATCGCCTTATCAGTATTTCCCATTAGACTTGCCCTATTTCAGCATATATGAATGGATTTATGACTATACATCATCCACTATGACTCTGCAATTCTTACAGCAACAGACCTAGAAAACGAAGTTATTAAACCTGATATAGTGATATGGGACAGGAAGGAGAAAGAAGCAACCTTAGTAGAAGTCTGTGTCCCCAATTATGGTGGGTTAAAAAGAGTTGAGAGGGAAAAGATAACAAAATATCAAGGTCTTATGTATGATATGAAAAGAAATTGGAATTTTAGGAAGATCTCTATCATTCCAGTTATAATAGGAGCAACTGGACTCGAGAAAATGTATTTCAAAAACTACCTGGCAAATATACCCGGTGAACGAAGTGCAAGAGAGATTCAAACAATTGTGCTAAAAGGGGCGGTCTGAAGTTTACAAAAGATCTTTCAGTTCGAATATATAAGATAGTGGGTGAATGTTTGGCATCCAGAAGGATGCCCCATTCCCAGCTTGAACATTGAACAAACTGGTAAGAAAATTGAAAATAAAAATGGATTTATACATCTGGCGTTCTTATAGTTGCACTGATATCATGCCAAAACCAGCAATGAACATTCGACAATTTGTCAAACGACAGAGCAACTTGTAAAGCTGTTTACAAGCGAGATTTATTAATTTCATGCCACGTTGCTTCGGCAAGGCTAATTTCGAATTTAAATAACAAATTAATTTTGCCGTTGGCAGCAAAACAGAACGGTGACTTTCGCAAAAGTTACGCTGTTTGAATAAAATAACAATTAACCGGGCCCCATGGAAATTCAACAATGTTTTTTTTTTATTATTTTTTATATGGAAATCGCTCCAGATAAATTCATGGGTTGAATAATGTCCACTGTTTATGTATACAAGATGTTGGTAAATTCGACATCACAACTTCGAGATTATATTCTTTTTATATATATAAAGGAACAATTTTGTGTGTGGATATTTTTTTATGGAAATTGCTCCAGACAAGGCGTGAAGCTACTTAATTTAAGGAGCTAACAAGAATGAAAGATGATTATCGCAAAGACAAGAGATTCCTATTGATTTTAGTTTTGAAAAGACAATGATTAAAGGTAGCAGAAAGAGAGTTTCGCAAGCCTGAGGTTCTGGGAATTAATGGAGACCACTAGACCAACACATCAAACGAGCTGGAACAACAGAAGCAGGAAACAAATCACACAATTCTGAAGAACACATGCCATAATAGTATTTATAGAAAAGACTGAGACTAGCAATATCGCATCCGTGAGAGAGAGGTTGTAGAAAAGAAGAAAGGGTAGAACGCATACGTTTCTGCAATTTATCTTAGATTCACCAGCCCAAATATGACAACAGCATCCATTTACTAATGGGCCCCTGCTTATTGGTCCAAAAGCCACTCGGGGATACGGGTAAATGGGATGGGCGAATTGTTTGAATCTGAATTCGGATTTTATTCATTTCAAAAATGAACTGTTTCTAAATTCACAAAATTTAGATAAAATTTTTAAGCCATAATATGAACACGAGAAAAATAAACGCTTTAAAATATTTATTTATTTGCAGACTGTTATCCCTATATTCGTAGTTGTTGTTGTTTCACGACGTTTCGACCAACTTGTCCTCTGGCCTTCTTCAGGTGTTTAACCACAACAGGATAGGAATACTGAGTCTCTTAACTGTATCCACAGTAATTACTGCCTTCCAGAATTGTTGTCATCTTACCACATTATGGCCAACTAATTATTTGGTCTGTTTTGGGTAGGACTGAAACTTTTGGAGCCCGTAGCACAGGCGATAGAAGGGTTGGGTCTCTACAGTTCCATGTGAGCATTGTCTGAATATAACTATTTAGCAAAACTGCTAAATAGACAACGTTTTTATCACCATTACTTTTAGTACCCCTTAAAAATCTCTTGCCATTGTCCATCTTGTCTGGTGGATAAGTTTCTTCTCGGACCTCACGTCGGCTGCATCCAGCCATTTCTTACCTGCATCTTTACATGTCCATTCTCTGCTTTATCCTTATTTCCATGGCAGGTGCTCGTCTGAGCTTCAATCTATGGTCCCCCTTCGACAAACTTTTACGAAAAACACTTGTCTAGCTCGAACCACCACCAATAGTTTCTCCACACTTTTTGTCTGTGCCTAGGCCTAAACGTAGATTCCATGAGCAGAGCTTCTTTCTTAGAACTGCATGCCTGTGGAACTCTCTTCATTTGGCCTGCTTCCCAGGTGACTACAATTTGATTGTCTACAAGTCCAATGTAAACAAGTTCTTGATGAACCGTACCCTATATAATCCAATTTTAAAAAAATCCTAATAACTTTGTTGAAAACGCTATAATCATCACATTGACTAATGTATACCCCTTAACCCTTATCCACGAGTGGCCTCCGGGCCTTTATAAGTGGTGATTCCTTTGTAAAAAAAAATAAAATAAAATAAAAAAGACATACACAGAAAATTTTGGCCAAATATGGTAAAATAGTCTCATAAATGGAGTGTTTTTATCAGCCCTAAAAGAGCCCCTGGAGCACACCCGAGAGTTATCGCGAAGTATAGACAAACAAAATTATATAGAAATCACTTAGTTACAACTTTTCAAAAGGTTTTATAAAAATCCAATGCATCAGTTTTTTTTTTTTATAAGCACAAAAATCTCAAGTTTAGCCATTTCAACCCGAAAGGCATCCCCAGGGTTGCAACCGGAGGTTTTCCAGAAAATCTGTTCCGTTACTTTTTTAATCATATGTTTAATGTGTACGAAAAATTACAAAAAATTCCAAGGCGTAGTTATTGAAAAAAGTGCGGACGGACGAACGGAGGAACGGACAAGGGTAAATTTACAGGTCTACCCTCCTCTTGTTGGGGGACCACTACTTCATAACACTTTAAAATATTAAATAAATGAAGATTTTGGGAATATTTATTCATTAATGTTTAATATGTATTGTTAAAAATCAGATGTATTTCATCTTTCATTACAGGCTCCTACCCTATTTTATATCTTTTGAATAAAATAAATAAAATATATATTTGCGCCAGTTATGCATAGCATATTCCAAAACTTCATATTGGCTGATTAATTAGTTTATTAGTGAACCCTCTACATATGTATATGTATGTATTTGGTATGCATTTTTATTTGTAGGTTATATGATGACATAAAATTAAATTTTATTCATTTAAAAAGAAATTGTTCCAAAATTGAAGTAGATGCTTTTTATTTTCTTTCGGTTCTAACTTATTTTTTATTTTAGTATTTCCCTGATAAAAAAAAAAAAAGTTTCATAAGAGAAAGTAATAATCTTGTTCAAGATATGATGCAAAGTTGCATTCATCTGTGAGACCACAATTTGAGATTATTGTTGTATGTGAAGTTGTGACGTCACCACTTTAGTAACATAACTCTGACCTGGATTGGACCTGAGAGCAATAGCAACAAGTGTCAATATCTGTAAAAGTTCCATCCATATCTAAATAAAATTATGAACTCCCATATAAACTTTTAGTCATCTATACTCCATGAATTTGTTTTTTGTTTTTTGTGTTAATGTGTATTGATATTCATATTAAAACCCCCTTTTTTTTCTATTTATTTAAAAAGAAAATATAACTTTGTTATATATGGGTCGTGGAATTGCATGCATCTGCAAAAGATCTAGCTAATTTGCATAATATTTTATTAAACATTCATTTTAATTAATTCCCTATTAGCTTTTTCGGTTTTCTTATGGGGTGATCATCTTTAGTTAACTATTACGTGTAATTATATTCATGCAGATATTCTATATGATTTATACTTGCGTAATATTAGCAAAAAAAAGTTATAGTAAACAGAAACCTCTTTCTATATATATTTATGTATACGTATATGTATATTTGTTTAAACAAATTTTCCTACCAAACTCCTCTCTCTGTTTTTGGTCTACAGACATGAAACTTAATATCTAGGGTATTCTATCAATGCAAAATTTTATATTTGGGTTTTAGCCGGGGAAAATCAGTGCAAAGTGTTAAAATTTAAAAAAGGAATTTGCCAAGTGAAGGTCGAACGCTGGCATTACGAATATTCGTGTGTAACATTATAGCTATTGGTTCATATTTTAATGTTTAGCCTTACAGCTAATATATCTTTATAGCTCAGGCATAAACTTCAAAGGAAAAAGTAAACCATAAGCTAAACGTTTTGGTTTCGATTATCGGTGGTGCAGGAGACTTTTTTTTTTTTAACTTTTGAAATCATTACTATATATTGGGTCCAATATAATATAATAATAAATACGAAATCTGCATTAAATGTATTTACGACCGGGCAATGTCCAGCAGCCTGCTAGTTTAATATAATGGGAACTAAATGGGTATAAATTTTATTTTATTTTATTATTTTTTTTTTACAAGGTGGTCACCACTTATTAAGGCCCGAAAGCCACTCAGGGATAAGTGTTATTGTAAGTACAGTACGTTAGTGTGAATATTTAGAGTGTCTACTTAAGGGGGGGGGCGGTTTATTAGGAATTTGTTTACGTTGGACTTGAAGACATCCAAGTTGTAGTCAGGAGGGAAGCAGGCAGACGGAACAGAGTTCCACAGGCGTGCAGTTCTAAGAAAGAAGCTTTGTTCATGGAATCTACGTTTTGATTTAGGCATAGATAAAGAGTGGGGAAAGTTTTTGACAGTGGATTCAGCTGGACGGGTGTATTTTAAATAGCATTTTTACGTACATTCAAGTACCTGTAAAAGAGGCTATGTCCGTCTGTCTCGACTGAGATTGAAAGAATGTTACGTTTTAATTAGAAAAACTATATTTAGATGCATCCAAGCCCCTTAATCACAAACTTAGTCGAACGGTCAGATTTTTTTCAGCTTAAATTTGAAATCGGATTTCTGTTTTTGAATTCATAGATTATATCGATAGTTATTTTTCTTTATTATTATAAAACCATAAATAGCTTAAGTTGAAAGTATCTGAAATATGTACCACATTTATTGTGCAAAAAGCAGGTTTTGATAGGAAATATTTACTGAAGCAAACATTTATTCACGAAATTTAGATAATTTTTTTTAAATCGTATGATTAAAAATAGAACAATGGCGCAATACATTCGAAATCTGATTTTATTTAGCATATTTCAATTCTTTTTTATTTGGAAACCATTTTGGATTCGTGAAGTATCTCGTGTCACCGATGACAAAGGATTAGATTTTATGCATTTTAAAAATGAATTGTGCCTAAATTGAGACATTTTTGTTTTGTTGTTTCACTTCTAACGTTTTTATTTTAATATTTTGATAAGGCTCTATTATTCCAAATTGCACTATGGCGAAATCTTTAATTTTACGCATTTCAAAATTAATTGTTGCCATATCGAAAAGACATTTTTATCTTCTTATTTTTCAATTCTATAATAGCATGTTTGTTTTAGTGTTTGTTTTGCAGAATATCAATCTTTTCTGATGTTATTTAACGGTGGGAAAATTAAAATCTTAAGAAATTACTCATTTTGTTTGCTTTAGCTAAGATATTCATAATATATATATATATATATATATATATATATATATATATATATATATATATATATATACCCTTCACCGGACTATCCATTCATGTGAAATCTCTTTATCATTTTTCTTTTACCTCCTATTCCCCTTACCTCACCCTTTTTTTAACCAAGTAAGATCTGTGACTTACTTGTAGTTTCATTAAATACTTTTACATGCAAAATCCGATCCCGCATTTTGCTAATTCCTGCCCTCTGATGAGAAGGAGAGTATTTCCTCGAAACTCCGTGGATTAAGGACTATCCACTTATCTTGTGCTTCCTTTTTAAAATTAAATATGTTTTTAACTCTTTTTCAAGATGTCTTTTAACATGTTTTATTAATCATTTGTTCATATATATATATATATATTATATTAGTGGCCTGGCAAGGCTACAGGAGTGAAACAACCGAAGCAGCAAAACTGAAGCTGGCCTGCAGGACACTATATCTACAGATGAAGGCAAATTTGGGCATATTTTATTGGTTGAAAACACGGTTTTTTTTTACAAATTTTCATAAACTTTTAACCATAGAATAGTATTATAAACTTCAAAAAGCCTGCAAATTTTCATGTAATTTCGCCCTAGAACAAAAGATATGAGCATTTCAATATTTAATTTCGCTACAAATTATATATATATATATATATATATATATATATATATATATTGTAATAAGTTATAAAAATATATATATGGTAATTAAGCTACACAAAATATTCCGCGTTTCATTCTTCTGAGAATTCGTCAGGCTTCCCATACCCAGCCTGACGAATTCGCACGAGAATGAAACGCGGAATATTCTGTGTAGCTTAATTGCCATATATATTTTAATAGATTACTACCTAGCTCTACCTATGCATTGAGCACTGTTGAAGTAAATACTGAAAATTTACTCATAAAATTATATCTTTGTGTATTCATTTCTGTGATTAAATGAAGTAATCAGATAGATAGATAGATAGATAGATATATATAGATAGATAGATATACCACCTTTTGGCAATTTTATAAGTTCCAAATCTCAGCGATTATTATATAGTAGTGATTTCCAAAAAAAAAATATAATTTTTTTTTTGGTTCTATAAACTAGAATCGAAACCAAAACATGTTATTCGTTACCATGTGAGCTTAGTCCCTATGCATATCAAAACTTTAAAATGTAACATATTTGAACGTATAAATGTATATTTGTGCCTGCATAAAAGGTACACGTTTAGTTGGCTTACGCCTTTCAATGGATTGGACTTTAACAGGTACTACCAGACTTTACAATTATTTTCAGGTCCATCCCAAGTTATAATGGATTTTAGAATTATGGCAATGGTGCTTCTTCATTACTCAGAACTCTGAAATTATGGTCTAACCAACGCATATCTTTTCGCATCATCTCCAAAACGGAATATTTAAATTACAAATTAGCAATGTTTTTAAGCGTTGTTTTCTACTCGTAAACACTTTGTTGTCTCTGAAAGTTTGCAATCTGAAAATGTGTCCCAAGTGATTTGCGCTGGTTTCAGCCTTGAATATAAATCAGTGTCCATAAACATTTTCTTCTGCTAAAAATCACGCAAGAAAATTTAAAGAAACAAATCTGACTTGAGGTTATTCGAGAAGAAAGCGTGAACGGAAAATGGGAACAAACTTGGTTTTCTTGGCCGTTTCAGATTTTTCATTTTGTTGTTGTTAAAAATAATCGTGGGTTTTTAGAAATGTTAAAGGTCGCCGGTTCATCACACGGTAAAAAGATGGCGTTCATAATTTTCTTTCGACGAATTTGGTTTCTTTTAGTTTGCAACCTCCGCATGAATTTCATTTTTGGTTGTTATATTTGCAGAAAAAATACTTACATACACACAAATGTAGAAAGAGGGGATGAAAGTTCATAACACTTAAAAACTAGAAATTAAAGGTAATTAAAAATGGTTTGCTACTGAAACTCTCGCATACAGCTTATCTACATACATACATACATACATACATACATACATATACACATACATGCATACAAATATATTATGATTGCTGCATCTTTCCAGATGATCGCCGTCACATTGAGTTCTCCCAATCTAGTCGTCCCTGCCATCTCAAATGACTCTGCACTCCCGCTGCAGATTTGCACATCTTGAGGCAGATGTGCCATACAAATTGAGTAATTTCCATCGAGTTGAATCCTCTGGAGGTTGAAGGGTATTCCTATCACATGTCTTCTCAGACCAACGGTAGACTTGCAAACTTTGCTGCATGTTAAACAGATCGTTTGGTTCGGACTAATAGGTGCAAAGTTGACCTGACCGGGAGTTTTGTGCGACGTAGCCAGCTTTTGGTGGACGTAGCCAGCTTTTGAAAAAAACACTCGTTCACAAGTGTCGCATATATATATATATATATATATATATATATATATATATATATATATATATATATATATATATATATATATATATATATATATTAAGGTGATGGTCGAACGAATATGCATGCGTAATGTAATAGCTATTAGTTCATCTTTTAATTTTTAACCTGGCAGAAAACATGTCTTCATAGCTCAGGCATTAATGTCAAAAGCGGTTGTGGCGCCTGAATCATTTTTTTTTTTTTTTAACTTTTTAAGTCATACCAGATGATCGCCGTCACATTGAGTTCTCCCAATCTCCTCATCCATGCCATCTCAGATGACTCTGCACTCCCGTCGCAGATTTGCACATCTTGAAACAGATGTGACATACAAATTGAGCCATTTCCACTGAGTTGACTTCCTCTGGATATTGAAGGGTATTCCTATGAACAATCACATGTCTTCTTAAACCAGCAGTTGACTTGCAAACGTTGCTGCAGTAGACTAGCAAACTTTGCTGCATGTTAAACAGATCGTTTGGTTTGGACTAATAGGTGCAAAGTTGACCTGAACAGGAGTTTTGTGCGCCTTAAGGTGGTTGACGTAGCCAGCTTTTGACAAAAGCACTCGTTCACAAAGGTCGCATTTCTAGTTCTTTGTGTCATGGTTAAGACCATCAATTAAACCTTTGCGGAGCTCTCACTTCAAATTACTGTGTGCCTGCTGTCTTTTCTCTAGAGCATCACAACTTTCACGTACAAGCTTTCGCCATTTCAGCCTTTGTAGAGTAAGTTCTTCCCATGTGTCGATGTCGATTTGTAAGACGTTCAAATTATTTTTTGTAGAGTCCCTGAACCTCTTCCTAGGCTTAGGTTGAGGGCACTTGCCATTTTCCAGCTCCTCATAATAAATTTGTTTTGGCAGCCTACAATCTCTCATTTGAAACAGGTGGCCCACTCAACGCATGTGAGATCTGATTACAAGGGTCTCAACACTAGAGCAACATATACATACATACATACTAGATCCACAATTTGATTTCCAGTTCATTGAATACAGTTTATGAATGAAATCTATATATCTATAATAGTGAGAATGTGTGTGAGGACACTTGTCAACCTATATACTCAACGAATTTTTTGATCTAGACTTAAAATTTGATATATAGGGTATTCAGACATGTGGAAAAATTTTACTCGGTTTTCATCCGGACAATTGGGCTGATAAGGGGTTAAAATGGAAAAATTGGTAGTTGGGAGCCATCAGATTTTCATTTGTTGGTCAAATGTTTCACGAATGCACATGCACAGCTGTGAAACATGACAACTTCTTTATATTATGCATGAGTAAGTTTGAAAACACTTTTTAAAGCTGGTCTAATGGTTATCGCACTTGACTCACAGTCTTTAAGTTTTGGTTTCAATCTCGGCTTGAGTATTTTTACTAACTTACAAGAAGTAAACTGTTTAGAAAAAAGATAATACTCACATGCACATGTCTCCGTTTCTATATGAATTAAAATATAATATTTATGCATATATTATGACCGCCCAGCAGTCTGCTAATGAAAATATAAAATTAAAAATAATAAATCTATATTAGTCTTATTATTATTTCACTAATTAGGAGTCTCACATAGGTTATCATCAGAGATTGTTCCCTGATAAAAAACCGGTGGTGTTCTATGGAGTCTGGGTGACAAGTCTTCCCAATTTTCCAGTAATGCTTACCTCTTTCAGCAACTTTGCAAACAGATTTACATTAATGCAACATTCGCTTGCCATTGATTTCTCACTGGAATTTGGGTGGCAATAAGCCTCCCCCAAATCCTAGTCCCCCCTGCACCTGTCCATTAAAGGTCTACTAGGTGCTTTCACTCTTCTGTCTTTCCATCCTCGTTATTACTAATTAGGAGTTTTGCACAAGCCATCAAAGATTTGTCTTTGAGAACAACCTGTGGTGTCCCCTGGAGTCTGAGTGACAACAAGTCTCCCAGATTTTCAGTACTCACCATCTCTTTTGATAACATTTGGAAATTAATTTTTGTTATCACAACAGCTGGTTACCATTGATTTCTTGTTGGTAGTGACCATTGGTCTTCACTAGAATTTAGGTCACAATAAGCTTTCTCAAGGTCCCAGGCCTCTTCACATTCATTTAGTGGAGGTCTGGTTAGTGGTTTCTCTCCTCAATCTTTCCACTCTCCTTGACCCTTCACGACTATTTGGTGTGCTGCCTGTGTTAACTTACGATGATACAGTTTCAATTTTCTTGATTTGATGCGGTGTTTCTTTGTGTTTTACTTCTGTAGCAGTTTCTATATGCCCGGCTAGCATCATAGCTTATGTGCCTTAATCTCTGTATTCAATGGTTTTTCTTTGTATTTCAACCGTTTTTATTATTATTATCCGAGTATCTTCTCGGCCATTTTTTCATTCCAATCTCTCGCATTCATTTTTCAAAGTTTTTCAGAATTGTTCCTAGCACTCTTACTCTTATTGCTGCTATCTTGCCTTTCTTCATTTCAATATCCCTTTCAGCTCTTTGGCCAGCTCTGTGTATTTGCTATCAGTATTGGCTCACAAGGAGCTTTCACACAGGTCATCAAAGATCTCTCCTTGAAAACAGCCTGGGGTATACCCTGGAAGCTGAGTGACAACAAGTCTCCCCAGATTTCCCGTACTCTCCTCCTCCTTTGATAACATTCGCAAATGAATTTGCATTATCGCAACAGTTGCTTGCCATTGATTTCTTGTTGGCAGCGGCTATTGGTCTTCACTGGAATTTAAGTGGCAATAAGCCTCCCCAAGGTCCCAGTTCTCTTCGCACTTATAAATCTAGTCACAGAAATTACATATCATTTGGACTATTGTTCTCATCTTGATTCTTATTTGCACAACGTTTCAGTCGATGTAACCTCCGACCTTTTTCTGGTGTGACTGATCCAACTCAGAAATCTTCCTGCACAAAATTCTGAACAGTACCCTTTATTGAATCCACAAGGGTAACATCCATTCATTTCATTTGCTATAACTGGATATAAATTCCAAGTAATTCACAATTGTATTTTGAGTGTAGCCCGCACTGGAGAATGAACCTTCAACCTCCTGAAGAGTGTAAAAGTCCTTGCAAGTTCGACGGAAACATTACTAAATTCGACAAAATACACCTGAAGAAAGTTGGGGTTTACATCAACCAAAATGTACCGAAAATTACATTGAAGATGAGAACAGTAGTCTGAAGAATTCAAATAATATTGATTATCATTCCTCATCTAAAAAATTCAGAAACCAAATCGCAGAAATGAATCGTTATCTTCTAAGAATCGAAATCATATAAAATGGCTGCTTTAAATCTGCTCAACACGAGGACGAGATGATGCCTAAGAAGTACGTTTCCATGGTGACAAAATGAGTGTGATTGAAAAGTTGATTATAACATCTTAACATATTGATTAAGTCGAAACTCTTCAAACATTTGAAAATATTTTAATCCTTGTTTTAAGACTAGAAGAAATAAATTACTAAAATAAAATTAGACGGAAATTCCATCAAATTCTTCATATTTCCCCCCAAAATATGTTTCCGATATTCACTGTCAATATAAATATAATGATAAGAATAAATGAGAATCTTAATGGATTTCTTCAATAAATGCGAAACTTGATTATGATTTATTGCACTTGTGTTCTCCCCTCTTCAGTCGATTTGTTTCAGTCACTGTGGCACGTGACTGCGTATATATATTTCAGAGGAAACAAAGCAAATAGAATATACATACTGTGACAAATAATGTCATAAGTTGCCTCCCTTGTTGGAGATTATCTCCCTTGCTTTAGAACTCTTTAATACATGAATAATCTAATTTACAAAACTCACTATGCCTGTCTGTCTGTCTGCCTGCCTGTCTGTCTCCACTTTTTCAAAATGCATCTCCTTCAAGATACAGTCTTGCAGGACGGTGTGAGCTGGAAACAAGTGAAAGCATTTTTGTGGACCGTTCTTTTATGCGTTTTTAATCGATAAAAACAGCTGCTAAGAGGTCGAAATTGAAAAAAAAAATCAATTGGAAGCTAGCAGGTTTAAGTCGGCTTAAATTGCTCTTGTATGCACGCACATATATAGATTTATACATTAAAGTCGGTTTATTTTTTTTAACTATTTTTTATCTGTCTGATGGTAGCTCAAACAGTAACGACCAAGGCTGGAGCGCTAAATGTTTTGGTTTCAATTCTAGTTGATGGCATCCAAGTCATTTTTTTTTTACTTTTGAAACCACTACTATATATTGGGTACAATATAATAATCAATAGAGAATTCGTTGTCGACATTAATAAATACTAAATCTGCATGAATTAATATATCATATTTAAGCGTATTTTATGATCGGGCAACGCCGAGTGCCTTGCTACTTATGCATATATGCTTCAGAACCTAGCTTTGTTTAATAACTAGCAGACCGCCTGGCTCTGTCTGGTTATAGCATGCGTCAAATCAAAAATAAAATAGGTAGTGCTTCAGTCATAGTCGCTATTTGGTGTTTCAACCTTTATCAACACCGTCTGAGCTATTGCCAGAAAAAAAACAAATGGCTAAAAATAAAGCGACTTCAAGATAAAAATGTATATGTACACATGTTTAGGAGGTAGTTGATTTAGCTCTGCCAAGGTCGACTGTGTTTTTTTTTTTCAGTTTTGACTCCCTAGCTATTTTTACAGGTTAAAAACCGAACTGAAAGTGTGCTACAAATTCGGATACCCACTCTGCAGATCAAATATTCAGACGGGAATTTGGTGGAGCCTTTTCGTACACACACCAAGAAAGTCACTTTTATAAATATATACAGATATATATATATTTATAAATATTTCCATGTACTAGAACGTTTTCAGCTGAACTTCTTTGCAATCCTTCAGAATTTAGAATCCAGCCTAAGAGTGAAATGCAGAAGTTCAAGTGTAACGTGAACCGACACCTTGCTGCTCAAATCCCTACATAGTACCCCAGTAGTTGTTTCCCCTGATAGTGAAATGAAACAAAGCATCTAATAAGAAACTATAAAAATATTAATAATTAATTAATGAACGCGCGTTTTTCAAAGACATATGCAAATTAGTTTACCTTTATGTAGTGGCTCACATATTTATGACTGAGTGTATTAAAAAGTTCGTTTTCATAATTGTTAAATAGAAAAAGTAGCTTTTTAATATTAATGTCAGTGTGAGAAAAAACTACACTTTATAATATAGTAGCTATACCCAGCCACGCGTTGCTATGGCTCAGTTTCTTTAAATAGAAAACAAACAATAAAACAAAAAAGACAAAATGTATATTTCTTTTGTTGATGTTATTAATACTTATGGATACACAATATTTTGAGATTTGTGAATCAATATTTCAAACTACCAGTGAATTGTTACGTGCAATATCTTAAATAAAAATGGCATATCCGTTGAAGTCATTATTTAAAAAAATATCCTTATTTTCGCACATATTTTAGGAGAAAAAAATATTACTTTCAAATATAATTAATGAGAATGTTCATAAATATTTTGGTTCCTTTTCGTTATTGTATCGAAATTCGGAAATCGAAATAATAATGTTAAAATGAAACCTATAGTATCTAATTAGTTGGTACGTCGCAGTAATGTAAATAGCAAAATCTCACGAAAAACGATAAGGTATAAATTAAATAAGAAAATAGTTTTCGAAGAAATTAGAAATGTCAGCTATTTTATCTGTGTTTAAGTCACATGACCAAAACAAACATAATAAAAATCATTTTTCCGTTTAATCTTGGAAGACATAACTTATTGTAGCATAACAATTAGGGAGATAACATTTTGGATTGTTAAAATCAACAAAAAATGTAGGTAGTTATCATTGTGATTTTAATTAAAAATCAACTTTTTAGCTGTCGGATTTCAGTATGATAATGAAGAAGCCTCTTTTTATCAGCCTACCTGTACAATGAACACCCTGCATATATTTTATTGGTACTCTTGCAGAATTCGTCCCAGATCATTGAGATTTTGCATCAATCATGATTCGGGCTCGCCTGGCAGTCACCAGATGTAACCCATCAAAATAACAGATGCAAACGAATTTCAAAACAAAGTAACCGCAAAAAACTACAAGTACAATAAATAAAAATAAAAATCTATTAAAAATTTATTGAATATATATATATATATATATATATATACATACATATACATATATATACATACATATACATATATATACATACATATATATACATACATACATGTACATATATATACATACACACATATACATATATATACATACATACATATACATACATACATACATACATACGTACATACATATATATACATACATATATATACATACATACATACATACATACGTACATATATATATATATATATATATATATATATATATATATTAAATTTTCTCAGAACCTTACATTTTCTAGTGTTTTTTTGCTTTTATAATATTTTTGCAATTTTTTATCAACAAAAGGTGTTTTTGTACACGGACACAAACACACGCATGCACAAACTATAATTAGAACCATAAGCGAAGGGAAATATGCGCAGTGAGAGAGGGAGTGGGGGGAGAGTAACCTTTTTTTAAAGGGTGTGGATCTCATAAAATTACAGTGAACAGCAGTCTGACGTATGAAAAGCAACTAATAGAGTGATTTTATTGTATGCATGCACACACACACACACACACACACACACACACACACACACACACACACACACACGACTGTAATCGCTTAAATATTAAATGAACTTGATGACAGGCGAAATAATATGTCAGTTAGTGATGCCATATTTTAATTTTAGTAGTTTAGTAACCGTTCATTTATAAAGGGAAGAAGTGGGTTCCAGAATATGAGAATTTTCATAGCTCTGCCAAACAGAATGGGCGGACTATGGCGAGGGAGCCTTTACTATTTATGCATCAAAAATTGGAAAGATTATTTTAGGTCTATGTATTCTTTATCCAGTTAAGGTCAGTGTAATCACAGAATCTGTGGAACGTGTAGAGTTTGTGTCGGTGACATCTGGTAGGAGTGGTAGCACTAAATATTTAGGGAGAAAAATGGCGACTTCTTCCTCTAACGATGTTGCGATTGTGATGGTGTTGCTCGTTGGATGTAATGTTGTATTTTAATATTAGTACTAGATGTTTCTATAATGATATTCGTAAGCTACATAAGATAGTGGCTATTAGCTTAGATGGTTGAATCTGTACGTGACATCTGTTGTGGAAAACCAATGCTATTTAGTCCAGAGGAGAATTTCTGCAGTCATTATATATATATATATATATATATATATACAAAACAGCTACATGGTAAGAGGCTGATGATCCCCGTTTTCTATTTACAAAATTTTAGTTAAGGTTTTCTCTTTTCATCCTTATGTAGTTAAATTCTGTTTTAAAATTGGAGACTTTTGCGAAATCAGCTTATGCAAGTGCTAAGTCTATTTCTATTTAACAATTTTGGTTAAGGCATTTTTCTTTTTTTCATCCATATATAAATGAATTCTCTTTGTCATTATAAACCTTTTAGAAATCAGATTATGTAGGTGCTTAGTCTGCGATAGGTTAAAATTAATTTTTTTTTTCCTTCCGGGAATCTAAACAGCAGTCTTTATTTTTATTTTTGCATTTTTTATTCAAAGCTGCTTTAGACTATATATATATAATAAAAGCAGATAACACTATTATTTTGTTTTTTCAAAATCTTTAATTTCTATTAGGTGTAAAGGCATATTTTCAAATTACATTTTGGCATATTTTCATAGAACAAGATGTAAACAAAATCCAGTTTTCTTTGCTTCGATAATATAATAATGCTGCAGTAATTAATTTCAAAGAGCCTCTGAGAATGTTATCATAGAAATTTCCATTGATCTTTGCATCCTATGAACATTGTCAAGAACTTGGCTTTATCATAGAATCCAATAACTGATCCAATTCTTTCAACTATAAACTAATCAGATAAGCATGTGCAACTTAAATCTTTAAACTGGTGGAGCGGGTTGAATTTTAACTTTGAAAGATTAAATATAATTTACAAATTTAATTATTTAAAAAAAATAATAAATTTAAGCCAATATTCTTGATGAAATATTAATTATGATGATGTGTGGTACACAGAGACACGTGTCCAGAGATATATTTTATGCTAATAAAAATATATCAAAAATATTTCAATACAATATTTAGATATTTAATAAATAAAAATAAGAAAATAAATAAAAATAAGTCTTGGTTGGGGGGTGATGATGCAAAAAACAAAAATAAAGGGGAGGTAATCATTTTCTCCTCCTCGCCAATGAAGAAGCGAAAATTAAAATAAAAAAATAAGTAACTGTTCAAAACTGCTTATTTATTGCTACTTCTGCAGCATTCATTCTTTTAAGCATATTTGATGCTAATTTAGAGTTACAATTTAAAAATTTTAAAAACAAAAAATAAAGAATAATCTTTATGATGTGCGTACTCGTCCTGGACTGAAGATTTCATATTCCAAAAATTACGTAAATTGATCAAGTAGTTATTTTTTTTTTTTACTAAGAAAATCAAAATTTATGATTTTAGTGATTAAAAAGTTTTAATTATTTTTAATACTAGCAAAATTTCGGCAGTCAAATTGAGTTGTCGTCCTTGAATTTTAGAACATTTTAAAAGAAAACATGGTGGCTTTCGGCCTAGGTCTCACTTCCTCATAGAATTTGATTTTTTAGTTTAAAAAAATACTTGATCAATTTACGTGATATTTGGAATATGATATCTTTGTTCCGTAACGAGCACATGCATCAGAAATATTTTCTGTATTTTTTTTTTTTAATGAAATGTAATTTTAAATAAGCAGCAAATATTCTTAATTTTTTTTTTTTTAATATCCTAAAATTTAAGGGCGACCATTCAACTCGATTACCGGGATTTTGTGTATCATTAAAACTTGTTAATCATTAAAATCGTAAATTTTGATTTTCTCAGTTGCAAAAAAAAAAAGACTACTTGATCAATTTATGTGATTTTTAGAATATTACATCTTCATTCCGTGACAAGTGTGCACATTATAACGATTTTTTCTGTATTTTGTTCTTTTTAATTAATTGTAATTAATGAATCCTGTATATATATATATATATATATATATATATATATATATATATATATATATATATACTTACACACTTATATATATATATATATATATATATATATATATCCATGTATGTATGTATGTATATATGTAAGTATATATATGTGTATATATATATATATATATGTATATATGTAAGTATATATATATATATGTATATATGTAAGTATATATATATGTATATATCTAAGTATATATATATGTGTAAGTATATATATATATATGTAAGTATATATATATATATATGTAAGTATATATATATATATGTAAGTATATATATATATATATGTAAGTATATATATATATATATGTAAGTATATATATATATATATGTAAGTATATATATATATATATATGTAAGTATATATATATATATGTAAGTATATATATATATGTAAGTATATATATATATATTTAAGTATATATATATATATGTAAGTATATATATATATATATATGTAAGTATATATATGTAAGTATATATATATATATATATATATATATATATATATATATATATATATATATATACTTACACAGGATTCATTAATTACAATTAATTAAAAAGAACAAAATACAGAAAAATCGTTATAATGTGCATACTTGTCACGGAATGAAGATGTAATATTCTAAAAATTAACGTTAAAGGAAAAAGTAAATCGTAAGCTAAACGTTTTGGTTTCGATTCTCGGTGGTGGCACACAAGTTATTTTTTTTTTTTTTTAGAACTTTTTAAATCATTACTATATATTGGGTCCAATATAATGCAATAATAAATATGAAATCTGCATTAATCAAAAAATCATATTTAAGCGTATTTTACGACCGGGCAATGCCGGGCGGCCTGCTAGTATTATTTAAAAAAAAAAGAAGAAACTATCAGCCCCTGTATGCAAAGAATACCTTTATCGCTTTATTTATGTCTGTATCTCGCTCAATAATTGAAATATTTGTTTGTCATTCTTCTTTAAATATGTCCCCTTCTATTAAACACTTTGGGGATGGTGATCAAAACGTTTAGCGTACGATTTACTTTTTCCTTTAACGTTAATGCCTGAGCAAGGCTAAAAATTAAAACATGGACCAATAGCTGTTATGTTATGCATACATATTCGTAATGCCGTCCTTTGACCTTCACCTGGCAAATTCCATTTTTTTAATTTTCACATTTTTGCATCGATTTTCCCGAATATAAACTTTTACACGGGTTCAAATATCCTATATATTAAGTTTCATGTCTGTACACCAAAAACTGACAGAACAGTTTGGTAGGCAGCAGTTTTTAAACAAATATATATATACACATACATAAATATATATAGAAAGAGGTTTGTGTTTGCTATAACCTTTTACGCAAATATTACACGAGTATAAATTATGTAGAATATCTGCGTGAATATAATTACACGTAATAGTTAACTAAAGATGATCATCCCATGAGAAAACCGAAAAAAACTAATAGGGAATTACTTTAAATGAATGTTTAAAAGAATATGCAAATTAGCTAGATCTTTTGCAGATGAATGCAATTCCATGACCCATATATAACAAAGTTATATTTTCTTTTTAAATAATAATAATAATGATAACGGTTTTTTAATATGAATATCAATACACACACACACACACACAAAAAAAAAAGTCTGGGTATTCAGCCAATACAATTCCCCAAAGTTTCCAATGTTTATTTTTCTCGGTTGTAATCTCAAGCTGTTTCTTTCCATTTGTTTGTAGAGGCATCCAGAATAGCAATAAAGAGAAAATAATGCCAAAAACGCCGGCAGGATGAACAGTCAGGTTCAGCGAACAGTGAATGCCAACTCTAGAGAAATAACACCTTCTACAACAACACATAGTAAGCTGTATAGACCTTTTGAAGTTTTTAATTTGGCTGTTTTGTTTTACGACGTATCAGCCCTTTTCGAATTATTTAATAATGAATCCAGTAATGTTGAAAAAAGGTTTCATGCTTCAAGTTCTTTATATCTATTTTTTTTTTTTTTTTTTACACAGTGATCACCACTTATCAAGGCCCGGAAGCCACTCAGGGATAAGGGTTATTGCAAGTACATTACGTTAGTGTGGAGATTTGATGAAGTGTTTACTTAAGGGGGCGGTTCATTAGGAATTTGTTAACATTGGACTTGAACACATCCAAGTTGTAGTCCGGTGGGAAGCAGGCAGACGGAACAGAGTTCCACAGGCGTGCAGTTCTAAGAAAGAAGCTTTGTTCATGGAATCCGCGTTTTGATTTAGGCACAGATATAGAGTGGGGGAAATTTTTCACAGTGGATTCAGCTAGACGGGTGGTTTTCGTGAAAGATTGGTGAGACCAGAGATTGGAGCTCAGACAAGCACCTGCCATGGAAATAACGATAAAACAAGGATAGGCTCGCAACATATTCATAGAATTTGGTTTGATAGTTTTGTTTTGCGATAAATCACCGTGTTAGGGTTATTTATTGAAATTGATAAAGTTATTTATTAAAATTGACAGGGTTATTTATTAAAATTGATAGGGTAATTGATTAAAATTAATAGGTTATTTATTAAAATTGATAGGTTATTTATCAAAATTGATAAAGTTATTAATTTAAATTGATAGGGTTTTTTAATTAAAATTGATAGAGTAGTTTATTAAAATTGACAAGTTTATTCATTAAAATTGATTTATTTATTAAAATTGATAAAGTCATGAATTAAAATTGATAGGGATATTTAATTAAATTGATAGAATAGTTTATTAAAATTGATAGAATAGTTCATTAAAATTGATAAAGTTATAAATTAAAATTGATAGGGTTATTCATTAAAATTGATAAGTTATTCATTAACATTTATTATAAAAACATTAAGTTATTCATTAACATTTATTATAAAAACAAAAATAGAGAAAAGTTTTTATGATGTATGGAACGAATATGTCATACTCCAAAAATCATATGAATTGATCGAGTAGTTCTTTTTTAACCAAAAGAATAAAATTTAATGATGAAGCAAGGTGTAGGATTTTTGATCGGATCTGTTGTATGAATAAGAGGGAAACAACTCAATTCGAACTATCGAGATCAAAATTATCCTTATAATGGATACAATTTAGTATTAAAATCGCTAAAAATGGTAAATTTTTATTTTCTTAGCTAAAAGAAAACTGGTCAACGAGAACGTACATCATAAAGATTTTTTGTTTTTTTTGAATAAGCGTAATTCTAAATAAGCACAATAATAATAATGATAATGATAAATAATAATGATAATAATAATGATAACAATAATAATGATTATAATGATGACAATAATATTAATAATAATAATGATACTGATGATGACAATAATTATAATAATGATAATAACGATAATCATAATGATGATGATGACAATAATATCAATAAGTATAATAATAATAATAATCGCTGATAAGCGGCTGTTGCAATAACGCACATTCTTTTGAAAAGGTTATCGAAAGAGGTAGAGAGTCATGGAAATTTGGGTAGACTTTTCGTCACTCAAACTCCAGAGAACACCACAAATTGTTCTCAAAGACAAATCTTTGATGATGGCTTGTGTGAATACTCTTAGTGAATAAATAATAATAATAATAATAATAATAATAATAATAATAATAATAATAATAATAATAGCAATGATTACAGGGAATGAAAAACACTGAAGCTGCATATCAAAAAGTTCTACTTCCCCATCACGCATCCCCTCCCATTGTCCCATCACCGCCCCCACGCTTGTGATACCAAATAGCCGAGAAGGATCAAGAAGGATGGAATGACCGAGGAGAGAGCACTGACCAGACCTCCGCTGGACAAGCGCGAACCAAACTGGGACCTTGGGGAGGCTTAGTGCCACTCAAATTTCAGTATAGACTAATGGCCGCTGCCAGCGAGAAATCAATGGTGAGAGGCTGTTGCGATAACGCAAATTTATTTGCAAATGCTATCGAAGGAGGTGGAGAGTGCTGGATGTCTGGGGAGACTTGTTGTTACTCAGCTTCCAGGGAACACCACAGGTTTTTCAATCAGATCTTTGATGACTTGTGTGAAAGCTCCATGTAAATTGTTAATAATAATAATGATAATAATAATAATAATAATAATAATAATAATAATAATAGTAATAATAATAATAATAATAATAATAGCAATGGTTACAGGGAATGAAGAACACTGAAGCTGCATATCAACAAGTTCTACTTCCCCATCACGCATCCCCTCCCATTGTCCCATCACCGCCCCCACCCTTGTGATACCAAATAGCCGAGAAGGATCAAGAAGGATGGAATGACCGAGGAGAGAGCACTGACCAGACCTCCGCTGGACAAGCGCGAACCAAACTGGGACCTTGGGGAGGCTTAGTGCCACTCAAATTTCAGTATAGACCAATGGCCGCTGCCAGCGAGAAATCAATGGTGAGAGGCTGTTGCGATAACGCAAATTTATTTGCAAATGCTATCGAAGGAGGTGGAGAGTGCTGGATGTCTGGGGAGACTTGTTGTTACTCATCTTCCAGGGAACACCACAGGTTTTTCAATCAGATCTTTGATGACTTGTGTGAAAGTTCGATGTAAGTTGTTAATAATAATAATAATAATAATAATAATAATAATAATAATAATAATAGTAATAATAATAATAATAATAGTAATAATAATTAGGGGATTAAAATAGTAAAACTGATTTTGTCTTTTTATTAAAAATATGTTTTTTTAATGTTATTAAGTTCGCATACTCACATTTTTTCTGATTCAAACAATTTAACCAAAGCTCATGTAATAATATAAAGCTCTATCTGAAAGACTGGACCCATTCTGGGAGCTTTCAGGATTATGGAACCATCCTTCAGTTACCATTATTCTGCAGTTCACTCTGATCAAAAGCAGTTTGATTACTGTACACGCAATAACTCTTATCCTCGAGTGGCTTCCATGCCTTGATAAATGGTGACCACCATGGAAAAAAAAAGTTTGTGTGATTAAATACCTTAACAATTGGTATAAACTGCTGCTTTTGTGCAGAATATGGCAGCCAAAAAAAAAATGTAAATAAACATGGCTACTGCTCCTAATTATAAGCTGGTAGTAACGAGGTTTCTCGTTATGGCATATGCAAATGAGATGCTGCCGGTTTCAATAAAAAAAACTGCTTTTCAGAGACTGGGTCGAATTTGTAATAGTGAGCTTTGGCAGCAGTGTGTGGAATTTAGCTCTGGAAAATTTTGATTGAAAGTACAGAATAGTTAACAATCCATTTGGTAAAGTGTAGAATAGTTTACAATTGATTATTTAATCACAGTTCGACAGTGGCTTTGTTGCTATCTGTCTGAAGTATGGTTAAGTTCAGTCCTAAGAGGTTCTTCTTAGCCTTACTTTTTCTTTGAGAAGGGGTAAATTTTATTATAGATCTGAAGGGGTTAGATTATAATTATTAATCTGAAGTGGCCATACAGGGGACTGCTGACAAAGTTGCTTGGTTATTATTTGTTTTTTTGTTTTTTTTTCTGTAGGCCAGACTATGCTTCTCCTAATGTGCTGGGTTTTGAAAACCTCCCCCAACCTTTATCTAAGCTTCTTGAGAAGAGTTCAATATACATTCCAATCCAGCGTGGTTTTCTCTGTAAAGATCCCAACACATTTTTTTTTTACAAATTGGTACCATTTATCAAGGCCCAGAGGCCCCTCGAGGATAACAGTTAATAAGTGTACAGTGGTTAATCGGACAGTGACGTAGTAATTGTTAGTAGTAGACATTTGGTAAATTTGATTACTTAAGGAGAATGGCTCATCAAGAACTTGTTTACATTGGACTTGAAGACGGCCATATTGTAGTCAGCTGAAAAGCAGGCAAATGGAAGAGAGTTCCACAGGTGTGCAGTTCTAAGAAAAGAGCTTTGCTCATGGAATCTATGTTTAGGTTTAGGCACGGATAAAGAGTGGAGGAAATTATTGATAGTGGTTTTGGCTAGACGAGTGTTTCTCGTAAATGTTTGGCAAGTGGGGGGGACCATAGATTGGAGCTCAGACGAGCACTTGTCATGAAAATAATGATAAAGCAAAGATAGGTAGCAACGTCTCTTCTGTGAAAAAGAGGTTGCAGGGAAGAGAAAAGGGCACCCTCTACATGGCTACGAAGTTTATTTTGAACTCTATCCAGGCAGGAAAAGCTGCTTCTAGCAGCTCCTGCCCGGATATGGCAACAGTACTACATCCTTGGACTTACCTGGCGTTATATAGGTAGAGAATTGTATCAGCAGTGAGATTTCAGTGAAAACATTGTTTACTTATGTGTCATGGTGAAATTAAGTAGAAAAAATAATTACAAATAAAAAATAGAATTTGTTGAATTATCAAGTTTTATCATGGAAGAGCTAGGTCTGCAATCTTTAAACGTAATTTCAAATGATTTCTTGTTAAAAATCCATCTAGCACATCTTCTAATGGATCATTTTTCGTAATTTTTTAAAATTTTACCCTGATTTCACCATGAGACGTAAGTAATTAATAATGTTTTCACCTGAAATGCGTTGGGTTAAAATATAAAGATGTACAAAAAAAAATACATTTATAGCACAGTTAAATATGTGAAGATATTATTAAGAATTTCGAGCATAAAATATGTAAGCTTTGTCGTAAAATAGTTCGATAGGATTCAGCATAAAATAATACGAAAAAGCTTGATATGCCATGAGACAAAACACCCACTCAGTTTTAAGACTTGAATGCTTAAACTAAATAGTAAAATAAAGCTGAGAGTCACCGAAATAGGTAGAATCTATCTGACCGTGCAAGGGAGATAACTCTAGCGCACATATTGTCGTGTGCTGAATGAAGAGGATAATTTTATCTGTTAGTGGAAAATAGGCAAAGAAGGAATAAAATGTAAAACAAGCGAAACAATATTTTACTCTAATGAAAAATGACTTTAGTTTTGAAAGAACGAGAGAATACAATAAGATGCTGTTTTGAATAACTTTTACGTTTTTTTTTAAATATTTTTTTGTATGAATAAATTCTTAAAGTATTGATTGAACTTTACTCAGTCGAGACATTAGTAATAAAATATCAACAAAAAAAAAAATAAAATAAAATAAAAATAAAAAAAACGGAAGCCTATTGATTGTTTATGGTTTTGAAAAAAAAAATCCTCATTAAATTCGGAAAATGTTCACAGAAATTTCAAATAAAGTTGGAGAAAATTAACAAAAAATAAGTTGAATTTAAAATTTAAAATACAGAACTGAAATAGTGTAGAAAGAAAAATGTCATATAACTTCATAATTAAATTTGATGCTGGTGTCAACTAACACACACACACACACATATATATATATATATATATATATAACTACAATATACAAGAAACCTTTACTACCACCAAAAGCAATGCCCAAGAACACATTATCCGAAAGTACATTCTTTAAACTCCTCGACCTAATGTTTACAGGGAACATGAACTGGAATAAATACATTGAGAGCATTGCCAAGGCTGCTGTGAAGAAGGTGGGCTCTCTCAACCGTGCTAGAAAACTACTTACGTCTGAAAATATCCTGTACTTCTATAAGGCCACAATTCGCCCATGCATGGAGTACTGTTGTCACCTTTGGGCTGGTGCATCTGCTACTAGTCTCTCACTCTTAGACAAGGTTCAAAAGAGAGTCGCCAACCTGGTAGAGCCTGAACTATTTAAGCTTCCGCCTCTGTCCCATCAACGAAATGTTGCATCCCTCTGCCTGTTCTATAAGTACTTTAATGGTGACCACTTTGACGAACTACAAGCACTTGGGCCCCTTTGACATGAATACCCCCGATAAACCCGACAAGCAGCTAAATCCCACTCCTTCACAGTAGAGATCCCTAGGTGTGAGAAAACCAAATCCAATAGTTTCTTCCTCAGAACTGCTAGACTTTGGAACTCCCTTCCAGGATTCTGCTTCCCCAACTGTACTGACATGCAGAAGTTCAAGTGTAATGTGAACAGACATTTTGCTACTCATCTCCCTTCATAATATCCGTCCAACTTATGCCCCCGATAGTAGCACCCTATTTCAAAGTGGCACTGTGCCTTGTTTGGGGTGAAAAGCGAATTAATATATATATATATATATATATATATATATATATATATATATATATATATATATATATATATATATATATATATATATATTCACACTAGCATTTCAGCCCAGCGTTGCCCAAGTGTCTGGAGGTGTATGCTGAGCAAACAAAATAAACTGTCAATTTTTTTTAACTTTGACCCCTATTATGACCCCTTAACATTTATTGTTTTGGGCTCAAATCAAGTTATTAAGTTAGATCCATGTCCAAGGAACATATATCTAAAATTTCAAGTGTTTAGAGCCCAAATTGTCGGAGGAATTTGGTAGAGTTCTCAAAGGTCAAATCGTTGAACTTTGACCCCTTAACAGCCAAATTTCTGTCCCAAAACCGATCACATCGATTTTCCCAAATCTCAGTACTCTGTATATCAAATTTCGAGTCTGTAAGAATAAAAATTGACAGAATTATTGCGTAGGGAAATGTACACAGACAGACAGACAGTTCACTTTTATATATATATATATATATATATATATATATATATATATATAGATAGATAGATAGATAGATAGATAGATAGATATATCTATATGTATATCTATTTGAGGTTGCTATTTTCCAAAGGTAAGGTAACCAGTGAAATATAACGAGGTTCGTACAAGAGTGCTCAATACAGAAGTAGAGCAGATTACATTTGTCTTTACATAAGCAGTAGTTTGTTACTACACAGTTATGAGTATATTTCGGTCTACTAGTATTTACTTACTAGAGACCTCATCAGGCAACAACCTTTATTTTCCAAAACGGAATTCGAAAACCTTTATAGAACCTTCAGAATTCTGTTTTCGAAAATAAGGGTTGTTGCCTGATGAGGTCTCTAGTTAGTAAATACTAGTAGACTGAAACATGCTCATGACTGTGTAGCAGCAAACTACTGCTTATGTAAAGACAAATATATCTATCTATCTATCTATATATATATATATATATATATACTCATCGTTGTACTCTCTCTCTCTCTTTAGTTATCTGTCTCTTTATCTTCCTTATCTCTAACTATCTATCTCTCTCTATATATATCTCTCCCTCTTCTTACCCAATAATTTCTCTCTCTTTATTTATCTATCTCGCTGTATATATATATCGCCCTCTGTCTCTCTCTTCCTTTATCCCTCTCCTCTTCTCCTTACCGCATTACTCTCTCTCTCTGTATATTATATATATATATATATATATATATATATATATATATATATGAAGTAAACAATAATTTGTTGGAACCTCATATGTCAAAATCAACGGGAGAGTTCAATATATATATATATATATATATATATATATATATATATATATATATATATATATATATATACCCTCTCCATCTCTCTTTCCCTCTCCCTCTCCCCTTATCCCTAATGCAGTACTTTCATATAGAGTTTTATTAAATCAGCTGTCAGATTTGCAAATATGAAGCCATTATAAAGGTTGATATGTTATCGATTTTTGTTGGCCTGACCATATCCCTTCCTTAAATCGTGATGCTTTTATCGTGCAAAAAATATTTTTTAAAAGCATATGAAAACGGATATTTAAAAAAGAATTGTTTTATTATATTTTGTTCCCTGCAAACAAGTCACAGAGCCACAAAAGTGTAAGGGGCTACTGTGCTAAGGACCAAATTCATACGAGGACCAACCTAAGTGGGGAGTTGGACGGCAAGATGTTTGTTCAGATTACATCTAAAGTTCTACTTGTTGGTACAGTTGGGAAAACAGGGAGCACATTCCAAAGGCAAGTGGTTTGTACAGAAAAGCTATTAGAGTAGAAAACTTTCTCGGCATCTAGGGATCTCAAGGGTGAAGTGGTGGGATTTTGCTGCCATTCACTATTCACGTGCATCCGAGCTATTTTCGGCATATATTGGAGCACATTGCTTGGAAGCACTTGTGAAACAAACACAAAGATGGAACACTATGGTGAGGTGACAGAAGCAGGAGCTTGGCAGATAATGTGTGACCTATTAGTTAAAAACTACTCTTTTTAATCTGTTAAAATCAGGCAAAAGTTATACCCCGTTGAGTTAGTATTGGTGGTTTATGCCAAATTGATGTTTGAATATGGTTACATTTATGCCCATTTTTTAGATTAAATATTAATCCCTATTAATCGCCTACTATTCAACAAGCGGATACCATGATACATAATTTACTTCACTTTATCATAGCAAAGGTTCATACAAAATTTCAGCCAGATCGGCGCAGTAGTTTTTGAGAAAAAGTGAAACGGACAGATAGCAGGCATACTATGAGAACCATATAAGTATGCCCATTACTAACTTAAAAGAATTACTAAATGATATGAGATGATTGTAAATAAAATGCATTTTTATAATTCTAAATGTTTTCTGGCATAAAACATGGAATTTAGAAAAAAAGCAATGCACTCTATACACATGCACAAATCAGAAGTCAATCATAAATAAATTTCATAATTAATTTCGGTTGGTTAGTTTGTTTTTTTTTTTGTTTTTTTTTTCATGAAGTTTACCACTTATCAAGGCCCAGAAGCCACTCGGTGATAAGGGTTATTTTGTGTACAGTAATCAATGGGACAGTGTTGCAGTATTCATTAGTATTGGAGATTTGATAAAGTGTCATTACTTAAGGGGGCGGTTCATCAGGTATTTGTTTATGTTGGACTTGAAGACATCCATGTTGAAGTCAGGAGGGAAACAGGCAAGCGGTAGAGAGTTCCACAGGCGTGCAGTTCTAAGAAAGAAGCTTTTATCATGGAATCTACGTTTTGATTAAGATAAAGAGTGGGTGAAATTATTGACAGTGGTTTCAGCTAGATGGGTGTTTATCATGAAAAATTGGCAAGGGGAAACCAGAGATTGGAGCTCAGACGAGCACTTGCCATGGAAATAACGATAAAACAAAGATAGGCTCGCAACGTCTCTTCTGTGGAAGAGAGGTTGCAGGGAATAGAAAAGGGCATCCCCCACTAAATCACTAAGTCTATTTTGTACTCTGTCAAGGCAGGATAGGCTGTTTTTAGCAACTCCTGCCCAGTAGTGGCAGCAGTATTCCATCCTTGGACGTACTTGGCTTTTATATAGATAGAGAATTGCATCAGTAGTGAGATATCTTCTGGAGCGGTAGAAGGATCCCACCATTTTTCCAGCAACCTTGACAACAGACTTGATGTACGTGTTCCATTTCAGATCAGGAGTAAAGGTCAAACCCAGAAGCTTATCAAAACATGAGGCCTCCCCAAGACGAGAGCCATCCATTTCAATTGATGCCAGCTGGGGATCAGAGCGTTGATGATGTAAAGATAGGAGCTTTGTTTTAGATGCATTAAAAGTAACTAACTACCTCTTCCCCCACTGTACCACGAGTTCGAGATCAGAGAAGAGAGAATCAGAGAGAACAGCCTTTGATGTGTTGCCATAGATGGTCGTGTCATCAGCATAGATGTCAACCAATGATTTAAGTATGTGTTTTGGGAGATCATTGATGTAGATCAGGAAGAGAGTTGGGCCCAGGATGGACCCCTGAGGGACGCTAGCATTAATACTGCAGACCTTATCAACTCATTTAATGTCGGCACCAGTCACTCTGGAGGAAGTTAGTTCTTATCTGCAAGTATTTTTTCATTCATTTGTTTACTGGCATATCGACGTTTGGGATTAATTCATGCTAGAAGACTCATTTTGTAAACGGATGTTTCCTGTATTTTGTTTGTGTTTTTTTTTTAATATAAATGTGATATTATTTTTTATTTTTTAATATAAATGTTGTGATTTTATTTTTTATTTTTTAATATGAATGTTGTGATTTTATTTTTATTTTTTAATATAAATGTTGTGATTTTATTTTATTTTTTTTAATATAAATGTTGTGATATTATTTTTTATTTTTTAATATAAATGTTGTGATATTATTTTTTATTTTTTAATATAAATGTTGTGATATTATTTTTTATTTTTAAATATAAATATTGTGATATTATTTTTTATTTTTAAATATAAATATTGTGATTTTGTTTTTATTTTTTAATATAAATGTTGTGATATTATTTTTTAATTTTTTAATATAAATGTTGTGATATTATTTTTTAATTTTTTAATACAAATGTTGTGATATTATTTTTTATTTTTTAATATAAATGTTGTGATATTATTTTTTATTTTTTAATATAGATGTTGTGATATTATTTTTTTATTTTTTAATATAAATGTTGTGATATTATTTTTTAATATAAATGTTGTAATTTTATTTTTTATTTTTTAATATAAATGTTGTGATATTATTTTTTATTTTTTAATATAAATGTTGTGTTTTGTTTGCTATGTGCATATAGAGTTTTTGTAACTTTTCATATTGGTGGTAAAAAAAAAAATTATATTCCAATTTTTTTAAAGGAAGTTCATGATCTTTTTGGTTTCGATTTCTTTAAGTAATTTTTTCAAATTTTCGTTTATTAAAATATTTTCCTCTCAGAGAGTTCGTACTTTGACAATCCTCAAATATGTGTTTTATAGTTAGTATATATCCACATTAGCAATTTGGTTTCTTTTAATAAATAATTGTCGGTTACGTCTAAGTTTCCCACGTAGAGTTGATTTAATATGATTTCTTTTCTGTTTGTTTTATTTTCCTGTGTCCATGTTTTTTTAGGGTGAGTGTTATTTTTAAAAGTTTATTTTCTTTGTTCAGTTCCCATGACTGTTGCCATTTCTCTTTTAAGTATTTGTTTATTGCTGGTTTCATATCTGTGTAGGGGATTTGGAGTTTTTTCATCTATAGTCATTTTTTAGTGATAACTTTGTTGCTAGATCAACTTTGTCACCTCCTTTTATTTCTACGTGATTTTGTATCCAACAAAATATAATTTGCTTTCTTTCTTCCAGTTTTGTTTTAATTATTAGGTTTGTTATTAGGGAGTTTTCTAGTTTTTTTTTTGTTTTGTTTTTTTTTTACTTTAGGGCCATTAAGACAGACAATGAGTCAGAATGGACAATAAAATTTTGGTTATGGCGTTCTGCTATGATATCAAGTGCCATATTTATGGCAATTGCTTTGGCACTAAAAATAGTTGTTTTATTTGGTAATATTTGTTTTATAGTTTTTTTTTCTCTTACTGAAGCATTCCTAGTGCTCTTTGTGTCCTTAGAGCTGTCGGTATAGATGTTTTAGTGGTTTTCCGATATAGCTGATAGTTTTTTCAGGTAATTTTGCAGATAGTTTTTCCATGAATTTTTGAACATTCATTCATTCCAGTAGTGTCCTCCCTGGTTCAGGCATTGATGGCTATGGCTCCCAATCCATCTCTCTCATTGTTGTTCATCATTCTTTGGTTTATTCTTTGTTGGCTGTCGGAGAGTAGTTTGATGATGACCAGGTGCTAGGTGTCTATCATGGTAATCCTTACCGAGCAAGATGTTCCGATTCAGAACAATATTCACGCTGTTTCTCGAATAATGAGTTTGATGAATTGCCATAGTTTTCTTTTCAGTTGTACAGACAATAGGTTGCAGTTTCTTTCTGTCCGAGCAGATCCCATACTGGCCGATTTTCCTGACCATTGGCACCAGAAGTATCTTCTGCTCAGCACAACAAAATACAAAACCACGAAAAGAATTATTTCTGTTTTCTTCCGTATTACATCAGTCACCTGCTTTTCACCCTAACCCTAACCCTAACCCTGCTTTTCATGAACTCACGTTATTCTGAACAGGAGGGTGGGGGTGGGAGCTAAAGTGGGTTTTCGACCATGTCCAACGGACTCCCACAGATTAGGCTTACTTTTCCTTTTACAGTAGTTCTGTCCCGCTAATAGACATAAGGGATCTTAATGTGGATTATATTTACTTTGATTTAGTGGTATGCAAAGGTATTAAACGGGAATATTTATAAATTATGTATGTGCATATATGTGTATGGTTATATACCTGTATGTACAGGGTTCACTCCTAACTTTATTAACTGATTATTATGAATTTTGCAACATAGCTGCAAGGCATGAAGATAATAATGGAGGTTTTAATTTAGTGTTCTGAAGAAAGTCGGAGGTTACATCGACCAAATCATTGTGAAAATAACACTCAAGACGAGAACGGTAGTCCAAAAACTTCCAAATAATACGAGTAATAAATCTTCATCTCAAAAATTCAGAGACATCTTGATTGTTATTTGCGAAACGTTTCGGTTGATATAACCTCCAACCTTCTCCAAGTGTATCTTGTCAAACTCGGGAATCTTCTTGTTGAACCTTGGAATAATCCTTTATTTAATCCACGGGGTTAGCATTCTTGACTTGATAAAGGTGTTAAGTTATTTGTAATTATATTTGGGGTGTTCTGAAGAAGGTCGGAGATTACATCGACTGAAACGTTGCGAAAATTAACATTTAAGATGAGAATAGTAGTCTGAAAAATTCCAAAAAGTGTGGATAATTGATCTTCATCTCAAGATAGCAAAAACCTAATACCAGTTTTAGTATCAGTCTATCTTAATATAAATTTTTCGGGTTTTGTGTTACAATCCACAGAGGTACAAAAAGTTGTCAAAAAACAAATATTTTACAAATAAATGTAACGAGAGGCAAGAAAAATTACTTTTCTACCTAAGTGAATTAGGTTTAAGTGTTTTCATTTAATGTAAATTTTTTATTTGGTTCGAAAAACAAGTAATATTGAGTGCTACCAAAGAACAAGAAAAGATAGCAGCGATGTCTTTGAAGTCTGAAAAAATTTTTAAAAGTAAATATAAAACAAAATGGTGATAGAAACCCGATAAATGTTACTGTGACATTTATTGGGTGCGTTTCTACCATTATTTTGTTTTATTTCTTATTTTGAAGTGATTATCGAGGCTTCACAGATGTAAAGAGACATTGCAGTCATTTTTTCTTGTTCTCTGGTAGCATTCAATATTATTTGTTTTTCGAACTAAATAAACATTTTACATTAAATAAAAACACTAAAATATTTTTCAGTTTGGTAGAAAAGTAACTTATCTTGACTTTGATTACATTTATTTGTTAAATATTTGGGTTTTTTTTCACAACTTTTTTGTACCTCTGTGCATTGTAAAACAAACCAGAATTTTCAGAAGAGTGTATAAAAGTGATGCAAAACTGTTCTGCTTGAGGAATCAATGTTACCTGTCCTGGGACGGGTATTCTTCTAGTTTGTCCCAGTACGGTTAGAGATTTAAATGCTGCCCACAACACCATTATGTGACACAAGGTCAGGAAAGTGGGGTGTCACGCAAACTCCCCTAACGGAAAGGCACTCTTGCCTAGTAAAAATTGCCTGAGAATCTCTGTCGGCATTCCCCAGGTGGGGCGCCTCAGGCAGCAAGCAATAAGCTTACCCCACTCGAAAGCCGGGTGGCAAGGCCTGGGAGGATGGATCTCCTGGGTGATACCCAGATGGTATACCTCGGTCTGACAGGTATTGGAGAGTTCCTGGCCTTGCAGCTGTCGGGATGATTATCAAAAACGGATTTTTGACTGGTACTTTCTACCCAGTCTCCAAACAACTGAAGCAGCATCTCCACCATGCGTATGATGCAGTATGGTTATTTGTGTACACACCTACATGAGTAGATAGTCATGTATTACCAAAGCATTACTCACCTAAGGCGGGTTGAACCAGCTTCCTCAGAAGAAGGAAGTTATATGGGAACATCAATTTAACAAGCGATACCCAGTCGCATGTTTTTTTTTAATTTTTTTTTTCAAGGGAATCTCCAATTATCAAGGCCCAGAGGTCACTAGAGGATAATGGTTAAAGAGTGTACAGTGGTCAAAAGGACAATATCATAGTAACTATTAGAAGGATAAATTTGGTAAAATTGGATTACTTAAGGGAACGGCTCATCAAAAACTTGTTTACATTGGACTTGAAGACGGCCATATTGTAGTCAGCTGGAAAGCAGGTAAACGGAAGAGTTCTACAGGTGTGCAGTTCTAAGAAAGAAGCTTTGTTAATGGAATATATGTTCAGGTTTAGGCATAGGTAAAACGTAGGGGAAATTATTGATAGTGTTTTCAGCCAGATGAGTGTTTCTTGTGAATGTTTGGCTAGGGGGGGACCATAGATTGGAGCTCAGACGAGCATTTGCCATGAAAATAATGATAAAACAGAGACATGCTCGCAACATCTCTTCTGTGAGAAAAAGGTTGCAGGGAAGATAAAAGGGCATCCCCCACTCAGCTAGGAAGCCTATACTGAACTCTGTCAAGGCAGGATAAGCTCTTCCTAGCAGCTCTTGCCCAGATGTTACAGCAATACTCCATCTTTGGACGTACCTGACTCTTATATAGGTAGAGAATTGCATCAGCAGGTAGATATCTACTGGATCGATAGAATGATCCCATCATTTTTCCAGCAACCTTGGCAACAGATTTGCTATACATATTCCATTTTAGATCAGGAGTAAAGGTCAAGCCCAGGAGCTTGGCTAAAACATAGAACCTCCCCAAGAGCCATTCATTTCAATTGATGCTAGATGGGGATCCGAACGTTGATGATGTAAAGATAGAAGCTTGGTTTTAGATGCATTAAAAGTATGACAGAAAATGATGATGTAAAGTCTTGCAGCTCTTGCAAGGAGGTGTCGATAGCTCCTACATACAGCACTTGGTATTTCCAAATAGACACCAATTTGGTACGTATGACATGAAATGATGCCTACAATGTTGCTTAACTTTTGTGATCTAACGAGAACCGTTGTGTCAACGTGATTGTGCCTTATATGTGTGCGTGAGTGTGTGTGTGTGTGTGTGTGTGTGTGTGTGTCGATGATTGTGTATTCTATATAATTCAATATCTAGATAATAAAGGATGCCTACAAATCCCCTGCAAACGTATCAGCTCGTAGAATTTTTTACCGAGAGACGAATGTCTCCGCCTGAAGTTTTCCATATAAATACATGGGAGTGGACAAAGAATCACTCAATGTAATTTCACATACGAATAAGCATTTAGTATTTCAGAGACGTTGCCAACAATGAAGCAATCTGAATGGAGAAGCCGTGATTAATATTGCCTCTAATGCCACAGCTGATTCTGTCGAATGTTACATGCTTTGGCAGAAAGCACACTTGTTTGATCTGTCACTGCCCGTACACGTAATAAACTCTTTCCACGAGCATGAAGCCTAATGCACACGAGTTCCATAGGAAGCGAAGAGATTTTTTTTTTCTATAATTTTATTTTATTTTATTCCTTTTTTTTTAGTATCCATTTTTGCTCTTTCATCTTCTCGTTCTGCGAAAAGTATTTGCATCTGTCTGATACACTGCCTCATATCGTTTTTTCCCAAAATTCTCCACGCTCTAAGGAGGAAAAGGAAAGGGGGGGCGCCGAAACAGGGAGCTTGAATAATAGGAATGTGGCGTCACTATTTTTTTTCTGTTTTTTTTTTTAAATGGATGTGGGGAGGGGAGGTAGGGAAAACATGCCCACCAGTGCCCTTGTTGGTGGACGACATTACAAAGAGAGGGAGACGTTGCAGTAGAACGAAAAGACCAGAGGATGAGACGATGGTGTAAGATGGGAAAATGTCATATGCCGTGTGAGGAAATAGAAGAACGGATTGCGGAAGATACCAAACAAGAAAATAACACGAAGAACAACATTCCTGTAAGGCTTCTGATCAAATTCTGATGCTAATAGTGATATCAAAATACAGACATACCGTTTACACCACACAGATATATAACTACATATATATATATATATATATATATATATATATATATATATATATATATATATATATATATATATATATATATATATGAGTTAAGAGTATAATAGATTCACTGATTGATATAATAATTAAGTGATTGATTTTGCGCTACGAAACAGATACTGTCAAGAATTGTATAAGTCAACTGAATTAAAGGAACAAATTATAAGATGGTCAACATAATGAATTTTGGAATATAACTTTTTTGTGATTTATTCTCTGTATATACATACATATATATACATATATACATATGTATATATATACATATATACATAGATATATATGTATATACATAGATATATATGTATATACATATATATATATATGTATATATATATATATCTGTATATATATATATATCTGTATATATATATATATATACATATATATATATATATATATATATATATATATATATATGTATATACATATATATACACATATACATATACAGTCCTGGTCAAACTCATAAGACCACTTAAGAAAGTAAGCGTTTACGCATGTTATCAAATTTTTAATCAAACAAATGGTTGAAACAATTGCCAAAAGGGAAAATATGATGGAAAAAATGAAATCTGCTTCATTCGAAACCTTAACCCTGATCTAATAATTATTTAAAAAAAAAACAAACAAACATATATATATATATATATATATATATATATATATATATATGTGTGTGTGTGTGTGTGTATGTATATATATATGTATATATTTATATATATAAATAGATAGTGTGTGTGTGCATGGCTCAAAGGCTAAGGAATGAGAGTGGGGAGTTGTATGTTTGGTTTCGATTCTAGCTGTTGGCACCCAAGTCATAAATATATATTTTTAACTTTTCATGTCACTACTATATATTAGATTCAATATAATAATCGATAGATAGTTGTCTCTATAATAATAAATACATAATCTGCATGAATTAAAATATCATATTTAAGCGTATCATATGACTGAGCAACGCCGGAAGCCCCTGCTAGTTTCTTATAAAAGCTCATAATTTGAGAGAAATTCGTTAAGAGAAATTGAGTTCACGTGTATTATTAAAAATTAAGAAGAAACGTGTGTGATAGCAGGAAATCAATCCCTGCTGGGTTTCTTATAATCTCAAAAAGTTGGGTTTTTGTTTTTTTAAGGCTTTCCACACTCGCAGCAAATTTTATATCAAAAGCGTGCATGATCAATTTTCAAGGACTTTATCTCCTGAAATTCTGTTAACACCTGGATGCACAAATTTTCTTGAGGCAAGCAACACACGAATCCTTTGCTCAAGAAATTCTAATCTTTATATCTCTATCTTCACAAAGAGTAAAGTTAGACATGAAGTCGGTTTTTATTGCTTTTTTCCTTTCGTTTTTTTCACCCCCAAAAAGTAAGGTTACCATTTGGAATTAAGGGAGTACTATTTGGGAATATTTTTAGCGGGGAGCCATGGGGAGTTGAGCAGTGAGATATCTGTTAAAATAGCATTAAAACTTCTACAGATTAGTATAGTCAAGGAAGCAGGAAACAGGGTGAGAATTCCCAAGTCTAGCACTCTGAGGGAAGAAACTATTAGAGTATAAAGCATCTCTGGACCACAGCATTTAAGGGGTGGAATTTTGCTGCGTGTCAGGTTAGTCGGGAGTATGTACGTCGAAGGGGCACGAGTGCTAAGTGTTCACCAGAACACATTCCATTAAAGTACTTCTAAAACAGGCAGAGGGATGCAACATTATGGCGATGGGACAGATGTTGAAACTTAGTCGATAATGCAGGATCTATAAATGTTCAATATTACATGTAAAAACTGGCTTGAATGAACATGTTTACCAGAAAGAACAGTTGGGAATAAGTCATGCACCATCCACTATCACTATGCAATTCGTTCAGCTACGTACGTAGAAAACAGAACTATTAAACCTCACATAGTGATATGAGATAGGAGAAAGAAGCAACCTTAGTAGAAGTTTATGTTCCTAATGATGCTGAGTTAAGCAGAGTTGATAGCGATAAGGTAACGAAATATCAAGGTCTTATATATGACATGAAGAGAAACTGGAATCTAAGGAAGATCTCTATCATTTCAGTAATTATAGGAGTAACTGCATTCGTGAAAAAGAATTTCCAAAAATACCTGATAAATATAACCGGAGAACGAAGTGCAAGAGACACTCAAACGATTGCACTTAAATGTGACAGTTAGAATTTTAAAAAGATCTCTTGGAATGTTTGAGATAGTGGATGACTATCTGGCATCCGGTAGAATGCCCTATCCCCAGCTAAAACAAAATGGCATTTAAAAAAAAGAAAAGAAGTACATTATTTCATGTAACACTATAAAATAGATTGACAGACCATCGACATCTTTGGTTTCATGGAAACACTGGATAATCAGTGTTACTATTAAAACATACAAGGAGCGTTCCAAAAGTAATGTCTCCTATTTTTTATTTCATGGATCAGAGGGGATTGCAAATTACATTGTTATGATGACTAAGCTTATGCATTTATGACCTGAAATTTTCATCTGTCTGTTGCAGATATTGGCGGTGTTGCATTATAAGAAAGCAACCTCTCTCAATGATGTGTCAGAAGATGTGTCATCGAATTCCTTGCCAAAAGGCATTGTTAATATCGGTGGTTATGTAGAAAAACAAATTCTGGAGCACAAAACGTTGTTTGTTTTGATGGCACCACTACTGCCTTTGTAGCTCTTCAAATTTTGAGTGGAAAAAATAGGAGGGTTTACTCTTGGAACAACCCTCATATAAACAGTGTAGCTTAATCGCCATATATATTTTATAAATTACTAACTAGCTCTACGTGTAATTATATTCATGCACGCTCCAGACGCCCATAGATAGCCGTCATTCATCACTTGTCAAAAGTGCATCGAGAATGATGGTGAATATGTAAAAAAAAAAATTATGGAGCACAAAAGATCGCCCATTTTAATGATACCACACCTGCGTTCATAGCGCTTCAACTTTTTAGTAGAAAAAATAGGAGGCTTTACTTTTGGAATGAATTTCATACATACTGAATGTAACTAATCAATCAGTTACATTCAGTATGTTTAGCCCTGCGGGCTGAGTTCTCAGAAAACCGTATTAACTAACGATCATACTAACATATCGTGTTAATTGAAATAAAGTATATACTTTCACAAATAATCAAGTCCACCAGTTAGTTCATATATGACAGTAAATTACACTATATATATATATATATATATATATATATATATATATATATACATATATATATACTAGCAAAGATACCCGTGCTTCGCACGGAGCTTTGTTGCGCACTCGGGTACCAAAATCTGTGGGCACCTTTCCAGTAAGTTGATGTTGTAAGAGCAACGATTGCATAAGGTGATTAACATTTTAACTACCTCTTGTAGTGACTGAAATTCAATCAGGAACTTCACAAAACATTTTCATCAAAAAGGAAGGTTACTTGATGTTACATAGTAAATTTTTCATTGAAGTAATTTTCAACTCTTGCTTAAATTTTATCTTGCACATTCAATACTAAAAACTTACCACAATCAGATCATGTCAGTTTTTCCTCATATCCATTTCTCGAACTTTTCACTGAAGAGCCTCAGGGTAAACTACATTTCTGCTGCTTTGATTTGGAGCCAGAAAGTAGAGTTTTTCTGAACTTCCTGTCCGGCTGATGGAGACGTAGAACATACCGTGACTGAAGCAGTCTGATGTCAAGTCTACGCCAATGGTGTTAAATGTCTGACCTTGACTTTTGTTTATGCTCATTGCAAAACACACCTTCACAGGAAATTGGAGTCTCCGGAATTTAAATGGAAGTTCTGAGTCCGATGGAACTAAGGGGATCCTTGGCAGTAGAACGGTTTCGCCTTTGTAGGGACCACAGGAAATGGTGGCCTCAAGTACATTGGTGTGCAATCTGGTGATAACACATCTGGTTCCGTTTGTTGTTTTTGGCGGTTCCAAGGATCGAAGAATCATGATTGGCGATCCAATTTTGAGATTTAAAATGTGTGGAGGCATTCCAGATATCTCCAAAGAGTTTAAAAACTCCACAGGGTAGTGAACAGCTTCATATTCATTAGTAGCCGAATCAACTGACTTGTATTGCTTTGTGTCTCCTGGAAATTCATTCATTATTGAATTGTTCAAATGATTCACATTGCTGTTTAATGGCGAAATAATAGCCCTCTCAGCAAGCCAATCCGGTGATTTTCCATTGTTTTGCAGGTCTGGGTACACTTTGTCTTTCAGTTGCTTCTGATTACCGACACATTTACCAAGCGCAGTTGGAATCTTAATTGTGTCAGGTGAAGAAGTGATAGGAAACTGACCATTACCGATTTGGAGAAGCAATTTTGAGAAGTCTGCTGTAGCTGTGTTATCAGAGATATAGGCTCTCATATTAGTAGTCAGTCTCTTCACTATAACGTGCCTCCAGAGATAGGATTGTTTCAAACTTGCATTGACAATGTTAGCCCTTGTGCCATTTTTAACCACTGGGAGGATTTGACGGAAATCACCGCAAAATAAGGTTGGAATGCCACCCATGGGATTCTTGTTTCCTGTGATGTCTTGCAGTGTTCGGTCAATTGCTTCATAAGCACTCTTGTGCGTCATTGGGGCTTCGTCTACAATGATTGCAGAGGTGTCTCTAATTACATTTGCCAAGGCTGAGTTACCAGTAATTTTGCAAACTGGCTGATCCATTCGATGAGTATCCAAGGGTACTTTAAAAGTGCTGTGAAGAGTGCGGCCACCTTGTAGTAGAGTAGCAGCAATGCCACTGGATGCTGTTGCAAGCACAATCTTTCTCATGGATCTAATCTTTGCAAGGATCAAATTGATTACAAAAGTCTTGCCCGTACCACCTGGAGCATCAAGAAACATCATGTTTTTGTTCATTTCACCTTGTGCTTCCAACATTGCCATGAATGAATTGTAAACTTCTCTTTGAGAATCGGTCAGTTTTTCTTGCATATTTTTTGCTTGTAGGGAAAGTTCTTCAAGATTATAAGTAACTTCACGTTGATACTCTCTCGCGAGTCTTTCATCTCTCCCTTGCGTTGGTGCAGGTAATCCATAGCTTGCCAATGGTTGACCGCACATAAGGAGAACTTTTTCTTCAATTAGACAAAGAGTTTTATTGTAGATGTCCTCATTAAAATCTGCTTCTGGATTGTTAACTTCTTGCCTGTATCTGTGAAGAATGTCTTCAGATATTACATCACGAAAAGCCATCCAGATCTCAAGAGGATTTCTTGGCTCACAGGCTGTTAAAATTATCACAAATAGGCTTCGCAAATTTGAAGGTGATTGAGTGGCACTTGCCTCTCCTACTGCTTGATGCAAGTGATGGTCATTTTCTAGAAGGCCTCGAGCAAGGCACGCTGCTCTGTATGTTTCAAACACCTGACCATTGTATGCTCGCAAATTTTGAAATGAAGTTGGACCAGCAACCTCATTGAGCAACAGGCGTAAGAAATAACACTCCCCTGCTTTTGCACTAATCGTGTAGATTCTCCCAATGCATGGTGCCTTCCATACATCATCATTTTCAGTACCTTCAACTTGTACCCCACGCATTCTTCTCATCCATTTCTTTGTCGATTTGTTCCAAGTGTAAAACTCAGGGACTTCTACGTATTTGAGACCCCTTGCAAAGTCATCCTCATGGCAGAGTTGAAAAAATGGTGTCAAAGTTGTGGCAGGCGGTGGACCTTGGGCTCGTTCCAGAGCAGTATCAGCTGAGAACATGACATGCTGCCCATTTTCAAGATGAACAGAAAGTTGTACAATTGGGGGGAAATGTTCATGGATGGGATGTTCCAATATCCTCCAGGCCGCCTCTGAACTGCCGACATACCTTGCATTCTGGAACTGCTGGATCTCATCCACAATGTGACTTTGTACTTGGCCTTGTTGGTTAGCTGCTCCATCAGTTCTTTGTAGTTCAAACACTGCTTGATCACATCCTTTATTCACGTATTTGAGGACATATTTGATGCTTTGGATCGAGCTGCAAATTTCTACGTTAATGTGAGCGTTGAACTGCTGAAGGAGGACCTTGTTGTACGGAACAATCCACTGGTTTGTTATTTCTTGATTAACATACCGACCATTTCTCTTCATCCTTATTGTACCAGTCTGGCCTCCATCTTCTGGTTTTCTTCGCCTGTACTTGGGGTAAGAGTCTTGGCCTTGCTCGGTACACTGAAGAAATTCTTTTGGGTATTTTTTGGAACATTTGTTGTCAATCGTACATGGACACTTTGGATTAAATGGTCCACAAGGTCCATGCACCATATGTGCCATCACTTTAGCATGAAGATCAGGATCTTCCTCTTTGTCAGGGATCTCTGCAGATATGCAGAGATCCATTTTTTCTGGTAGAAGTTTGTCCTCTGGGGCCTGCCAGGTGAGGATGTGTGCATGCGGCAGTCCTCTTTTTTGATATTCAATACTGTACAGGAAAACCCTCAACCTGCCAAATCCTCCCTTTTTAATAAATTCAAGTAACTTTTTTAGCTTCTGCCTGAAAACCCTGGCAACAATATCTGGACGATCCTGAGGGTCTTGCCCTTGAAGACAATTTTCTGTAATTTCTGTCCACTTTGGATTTGTTGTGAACGTGATGAAGAGGTCGGCTCGGCCCATTCGCCGAACATATGCCATGGCATCACTTTGACGCTCAAACATGTATCGAGGGCCTCCTGTATAAGTTGCCGGAAGAACAACTCGTTGACCAAACTGTTCTGGATTCCCATCCTCCCTAAGAATTGAATCTCTCAAGTTGCTATAATTGTCAGCTCTCAGGGTCTGTTGCTCACGCCTCAGGAACTGTAAACGTTCTGTTTCAATCTTGCAGTACACATCCACCAGCCATTGTTGAAATAGCCTTCGGTACCAGAGAAAATAGTTTCCAGGCCGAGTCATTAAATGGTACGAATAAAATTGCTGTTGGGTAACTTTTCGCCCATTGGATGCCTTCATGTAGATGTTGTAAGATGGAGAACCATAGGGGTACATTAACGGGTACATTAAAGTATCGTAGAGGGGATGTAGTTCGGAGATCCATTTTAATGTATCATTTCTAAAACGCAAGACAATATCCCGGTTAGCTGTTGGTTCATTCTCCATTAATATTCCAATCTCATACGTTGTTGTTGGAGCATTGAATCGCCGTGGATGCTCTTCTTGCGGCCTTCGGTCTTCCCTTATGACAACTTTATGTTCTACCAAGTGTTCTTCTTCAATCCTCTCCTTTGTTGTTTTCAGCTGACAAATGAAGCTGTTGTTCTCATGTAAAAATTCAGTCAGACTTTGGAGAATGTCTCTATTGAGTCTACTGTCACGTCCCCGATTATGTAGTTCCTCTTCCAGACTATCCAAGAAGTAGACTTGAATAAACTTTGCTGTTTCATCTTCAGGTGGTAAAAGACTCCCAATCTGGTGGCAAACCTGGCCTCGAATTCTAAAAGAAGGATTCCACCCATGTACTGCCACAATTTTGTGACCAAATGATGTCATTGCAAAACAATTGTTATAACTGCGTAGATTTTGCAGAAAATCTTTAGAGATAGGACCATTGCCGGAGAGCAAATCTTGAAGCAACTGAGGCAGTGGTGGAAAGCTATCAAGCACAACTTTGCCAGAACAACAACAACCAGGGGGTTCTCCTTTAAATTTTACAGCTGAGCAATGTTGACATACTTTGTCCATTTTTCCTATATCAGCTGTAGTGAGAGAGTCATTTTTGTTGTAGAGCAATCCTTTTCTATTGCAGTGTTCTATTTCATGGTGTCTCAAAGCAGTCATTCGTTGTCTAGCTGCCTCGTTTTCTGTCAATTGCTGGGGCAAAGTCATACTCTCTCTCCATGCAGCCTCTCGTTGTTGCCCTTGGTATAGGCGAAAGCTTCGTTGGGTTTCCGATTCATTCTGATGTCGTTGAGCTACTCTCAACTGACCTTGTGTACGTCTACTTACCTCATATAATTCATTCGATCGTAATATTGCTTCTCTTTCCAGTGCATATCTTTGCCTTTCTTGAATTTCATCTTGTGATGAATTTAACCGCCTTACAGCATGTCTAGTTCTGTCAGCTTCACGTTGGGTTTCTCTTTCCAAATCTGACAGTCTTGCTCTCCTTTCTCTTTGACGTATCCTGTTAAGTTCTAGACGTCTTTCTCTATCTGGATTGTTTTCATTGGAGCGAACTGCAGCAACTCTTAGTCTATTAGCTTCCAATCTTTCCATTCTTTCTTCCTCACTTTCGTTTCTACTTCGTTTGGGTGGCATAATTTCGGTTTTAAACGGAATTGTTTAACGATATTAATGATTGTAAATTAATTAAGCGTAAAGGAAATGTATACTAACTGAAATGGACGAACTATAAATAATATTTCTGAATAGTACAATTATAAACAATTATATTGTACCTATTTACTATGCCTCCCCACGGGACAGAGTTAGACACCAGGGTCGTTTTTTAACGTGGAGAAAAGGTACAAAAATAAAAATTGTCTCAGTCGTGAAGGATTTCTCCTCCACCGAAAGAGAACAAGAAAATGAAGTGCAGCATCTGAAGAACAGATACTACACTTTGATCTTGACCAAAAGGAATGAATAAAAGCGACCTACGTGTGACTCATTACTTCCGGGTGTAAACGTCACAGTCTAAAAGTAATAATTAAAAAAAAAAAGTAAATGTAAAATAAATGTAATACCAACTTAGGTTAACTAAGTAAACAGTACAATTAAAATAGTTCTATTAAAACAAATAATTACTAAGATCTAGGTAATTGTTAGTCTCATTGTTATGGTTTTAAAGAAAAAAATGTGTAAAAAAAGTTCTGCTTTTGTGAGTACGTGTATTTCTTTTAAATTACATAACCTTTTTATTTTATTATTTATATCTCTTTTAAATTTATATATTTTGTTAGTAAACTGGAAGAAATTCAGTTGAATAAAACCTTGTTCGTGTTCTTTACGTTAAACTCATATTTTTATAAAAGGTTCATCCGGTTTAAAGAAAGCACTAAGTTTAAATAAGACTGGAAATAACTAATTCAATATATAAATAGAAAAATGAAATAAATATAAGCTTTAAGTCTTAAGATAGTAATAATCAAAATGTAATAAATTATTTGTAGTTCAAATCTATGATAAGACAGGCTTTCGAAATAGGCTCGACCAGAAAGATTAAATTGGAACGAAATTATAATCTCCGTGCCATTTTCAAAACAACCCCACAAAAGTAACGGTATCCTGCAGTTGGTTAAAATGACAACGTTGGTTGTAAGAAAAATGTAAAAGAAAATGCGCTTATCTGTTTATTTTGACCTGTTTTATTTAATTAAAAAAAAATTGGCTATAACTGGAAGAGAGCGTTATGTTTTGGGGGTTGTTTAAAAAATAGAATGGAAATAAAGTTAGTTCCGTTTTAATTGTCTTTAATTGCGGCAAGCGCTAACAAAATCGAAAAATCACTGTTTACATTCGAAATGTTAACTTTTATAGGTTTACAGGTTTGCTGACAAGGCTGGGGGTGTTTAATACAATTATTTTACTAAATTGATTTTTTTCATTTAAAAATAAAATTATTTCTTTTTTAATAAAGTTTTATTTTAAAATATTTGTTTTTGTTTATTTATATAAAATTACGATAGTTGAATTGTATTCTTTCAATAATATTGGCAAGTAAAATATAAAAGATTAAAACGGAACGAAATTGAAATTTCCATTACATTTTCAATACAATCCCAAAACATAAAGCTTTCCTCGCAAATGAATTGTTTTGATAATATACGTAAAGTGAAATAAATCGAATATAAAATTAAATGAAAATATATTAAATAATTAAATGTTAAATAGATTTTGTAAATAGTACAGTTGAAATGATTAGAATATTTCCAATATGTAATAAGGTCGAGGTAATTAGTTAAAGAGATTTAATATAATGTGATATGCAAATGAGCATAAGTCATTCGATACGGGGGTGGTTTGTAGACTAGTATATAAAGAAATTAGGCAAAGATTCTTATGTCTCCTATAACAGAAACATCCTAAAATGGGTTCTAATGTTTCTCTACCAGGAGAGATCTACCCTCTTACCTCCTTTATATTTCGTTTATGATGGAGAGCTGTACACACAGACAGAAACACACGAACCCTATTACTTTATAAAAATATAGATATACATATATATATATATGTGTGTGTGTGTGTGTGTGCGTCGTAAGTTAATTAGCTTGGTAAGTTGCCTTCTATTACATACATATAAGTTTTCTTTCCTACATAGGCATATTCGACCCATATTTAGTGACGTGTACGATATATATATATATATATATATGAGGTTGGTGCAAAAATAATGTCGTTTTTACGTACATAGTTAAACGTCAAAACACAACATTATTTTTGCACCGACCTAATATATATATATATATATATATATATATATATATATGTATGTATATATATATATATATATATATATATATATATATATATTCAAGTAAATATTATTAAATACAACGGAGACATTTTTTCTTATAATTCTTTTTTTCAATTTTTAAATTTTTCGTATTGTCTTTTTTGTTTCAAAATCAAAAATATTAATAAAGGATCCATACATGTTGCTGTTACGAGCGCTTTCGATTCGTCCATGAATCATCATCAGGTGTTAAAAATACAGGATTGCGAAAATGAGGATTAAAAATGAAAACTAAAATATATATATTCAGTGATGAGTTAAAACAAAAGTCGATTAAGAATAAAAGTCGATTAAAAATTCGAGTGTTAAAACCAGCAAGTTCGTAGACACAATGTACGAAGTCCGTCCAACACGGACTACGCAAGACATTTCAGAACGTTACTGCTTTTTTGAAGTGCAATGTCATTTATATTAGGTTGAAGAGTTCTAATGTACGACGCTTCAAGAATCTTTAATTTTTTTACATTATTTTCCCGTTGTATAATTTTTGTGTTGTCAACGAGGACCTTTCTAACATTGGAGGGGGGACAGCTATGTTCTTTTTTTTAAATATATATATATATATATATATATATATATATATATATATATATATATATATATATATATATATATATCCATGCCTTCAATGTGGCAATCTTCAATTCATCTGGAACCTAATATCCTCATCCTGTTCTATTCAACGATGACTATTCTATTTGGATACCAAAAATCCATATCATTTTGCTGTTTCAGCCCTTATTTCCTTTCTCTGTCCTTTAAAAAAAACTTTAATATATTTTCTATGTATGTGCTGAATAGCAAAAATATATGAAATCAGAATTAATATTTTGCTAATGGTTTTTCCTCTGAGGAGATGAGCGCACATTCGAAAATTCATGGATTGAGGAAATTACTTTAAATATTGCATTCTTTGTCCAAACAATAAATGTTTGTTTTGAAAATTATATATTTCTGAATTTGCATATTCTTTAAGATATTCCTTTTAATTAATTCATTATTAGTTTTTTTTTTCGGTTTTCTTATGGAATGATTAATTTTAGTTTACTATTACGTGTAATTATATTCACGCAGATATTCTACATGATTTATACTTGCGTAATGTTTGTGTAAATTTTTTTTTTAGTAAATATAAACCTCTTTCTATATATATTTATGTATGCATATATATATTTGCCTAAAAAGTTTTTTCCTACAGACATGGAAATTAATATATAGGGTACTCGAACCCAGGCGAAACTTTATATTTGGGTTTTAACCGGGGAAAATCGGTATAAAGTGTCAAAATGAAAAATGCAATTTGCCAAGTGAAGGTTGAACAACGGCATTACGAATATGCATGCAAAAAGTAATAGCTATTAGTTCATGTTTTAATTTTTAGCCTTTCAGCAAACATGTCTTAAAAGATCAGGCATTAGCAGCAAAGGAAAAAGTAAATCGTAAACGAAACGTTTTGGTTTCGATTCTCAGTGGTCGTGCATGAGTAATTTTTATATGATATGACAATATAATATAATAATAAATACAAATCCTGCTAATATATATATATATATATATATATATATATATATATATATAGTCACCAATATTCAGTACTGTTTCGCTGCATCACAGCACGCCAGTGTGACTAGACAAGCAACTACTTTAAGCCAGGATTGAAACTCCTAGATGACAGTCGGTGGGTTTCTGTCAGTATTTTGTTTTATTTCTAATTTTGAAGTGATTATAGTGTCTTCAAATATATTGCAGTCATCTTTTCTTGTTCTCCAGCAGCATTCAACATAAATCATTTTTCGAACCGAATAAACATTTTACATTAAATAAAAGCACTAAAAGCTTATCAAGTTAGGTAGAAAAGTAGCTTATCTTGACTTTGATGGTATTTATTTGTTATATATTTGTGTTTTGTACAACATATTCGAATCTATGTGTATAGTAAAATAGTATATATATGTGTGTGTGTGTGTGTGTGTGTGTGTGTGTGGAAAAAAGGGAAATAAAACCTGTGGCTTTTTAAGAAAATTCGAAACCTTTCGTCCCCATTTTCGGGGGACTTCCTGAGGAGAATGATAAGAGTGAGTAAGGAAAATAAAATATACCCAATCATCCAATATATATATATATATATATATATATATATATATATATATATATATATATATATATATATATATATATATATATATGTATATATATATATATATATGTATATATATATATGTATATATATAAATATATATATATATATATATGCATATATATATATATAAATATATATATATGTATATATATATATATAAATATATATATATATATATGTATATATATATGTATATATATATATATATATATATATATATATATATATATGATTAGTTTTTTCGTAAAAGAAATCCAGAAGAGTGCTCAATTAAAAGGAAAATCCGAAAATAAGATCTTATTTATATTTTGTATTTTGTGTACAGAAAGTTGTTAGATGAGACACGTCATTGGTACCGTCGGTTTCAAGCCCGATAATTAGGACCGTTTCAGATATCCATATCAAGCTCTCTTCAGCCAATACTCATATCATGTATAGAGATGAGTATTGGCTGAAGAGATCTTGATATGGATATCTAAAACGGTCCTAATTATCGGCTTGAAACCGACAGTACCAATGACGTGTCTCATCTAACAACTTTCTGTACACAAAATACAATATATATATATATATATATATATATATATATATATATATATATATATATATGATGGCGCATTAGTCACGTTGCCTTAAAAAGAGTTTGTGTTTGCAAAGCTTAAAATAGAGGCAAAAAAGGATTAATAACAAAAGAAGTATTTTATTTTATATGGTAAAATTGCCCATGCGCCACTTTGTGAAATATATATATATATATATATATATATATATATATATATATATATATATATATATATATATAGCAGCAACAATACACATCCTATTTAACCATAATACATATACCCCTGAATTTCAATACTATGTTAAAGACCATATATAATCTTATATATCATACTATATATAACAAGCTTCGCCTTATTTACTTATTTATTTAGAATTCAATAAAGCTTCCCCCAAAATTCCTCTTAATCTCTTTCGTCCCTAATAAACCCTACGCTAGACACCGCATCTTCCCCATGCTACCTAGCACCTTCTCTACTCTTCTGATGAGAAGCATTAAGCTTCGAAATGCCCTGACATAAAGAGTCCCTTTAATCCCCCAAATTTGGCCTGTATTCCATTATTCAATAAATGATCCATTCTATATCTACCAATATATAGTTTTGTGTCTTCATTTCATACTCTTGTTGTCCTATATATATATATATATATATATATATATATATATATATATATATATATATATATATATATATATATATATATATATTACTTGTTTTAGTTTGAAGTTGTTATCGCTATAGTAAAGGTAGCTTTATGTAAACGTGAGCGTTTCTACTAAAAAGTATCACAGGTGTATTAATAGAGAAAGAGTGAAAGGAAGACAATGAAACACAGCAATCGAGTGAAAATGAAAAATTATTTGAAAATGAAAAATTATTTGAAAATGAGAATAAGTAATCAGAGTAACGGAGAGCGAAGGGGGAATTGAAAAGGATAAAAAAGAAAGCAAGAAGGAAGAACGGAGTATAGAAATGAAAGAAAAGAATGGAAAGAAGGAAGAAATCAATTATATGAGTATAGGGGAGGGAGGGAGAAGGGAGAAAGAGAAAGAGGGGAATGAAGAAAGAACAGAATACAGAACTTAAAGCGGATGAAGCGGCAAAGAAGGAAGAGATGGTGAGAGTGAAGAAGAAGAAGAAGAAGAAGAAGAAGAAGAAGAAGAAGAAGAAGAAGAAGAAAAAAAAAGAAGAAGAAGATAAGGAAAAGAAAAAGAAGAAACGTAAAGAAGACGACGACGATTTGAAAAGGAAGAAGAGAGAAAACTAAGAGAAAGATTTATAGAAAACTTTAATCAGCAAAATCAGTAGTCTGCTCCCAGGACGCTTCTGTTTTAGAGGTGGATTATGTAAGAGAGGTAACTTCTATTTACTAAAAAATAAAAACATATTTTGTAATAAATAGTTTGGGGCGCTAAACTCTTAGTACCGGAAATTGCCGAAACAGTTTACGAAAATGGAACACATCAATTAACAAACTTTAACAAAAACGAAAACTTTTTGAATAATAATAATAACAAAAATAAATACAAATGAAAAATATTAATGCACAAATACTACACCTGAGCAATTATAATTAGTTAATCAATTGAAAAAAAAACAAAAAAAAACAAGTTGGAAACAAGTTAATCAACAAAAAATAAATTTACTTGTGCTAATTAATGAAGAAAAAATCATATCATATAATATATGATATATTGCTCTCTTATCAAAAGAATTATGCAAAAAGATAATTCTCCCTTTTACCTTTTCTGCCAAGGAAAATTTATGAGATGAAGGCGGAACATCTTAGTCTTGGTCCCCAATAATTTCCAGATATGACTAAAAAACACTTTTTTTAAATAGGAAATTTTATTTATTTTTTTTATTTTAGTTTAGCGTAATTATTAATCAAAATATGTAAATTTCTTTTTTTTTTTGTTTTCTTAGTTAATAGGAGTTATTTCCCTTAGAAAATCCACTTCTAAATAAGAAGCGCCGCTTCTACTTTACATAATGGGAGGATTGCCATTGGATAATTCTCAGAGGATTCCGTAATCGTGGACTAGTTCGCGGGGCCAATCAAACCTACTAAGTCATGCTTAGCATATTTCTATGTGGAAAGGTAGATTATCTTTATGGTTAATTCTTACTTTGGCGTTGTTAACTAAAATTACATTTAACTGCTTATTTTCTTCGTGTTATTATTTGCCTCAAGGAAAAAAAAAAGGAGATAAGAAAAGAAAAGAATAAAAAAATAACTAAAAAGTCAACAAGAAACGAAAAACCATTGAAAAGAAAAGAGAGAATTATCATCTGCCTGCCAAGACGTGAGATAAGTATTTTGAAAATCGATGAAGTTTGTTTCTTTTGTTAGACGCACGTTTCATACATACACGAAAACAACAAAATTAAAAAAAAACAAAAAAAAAACATGTACAAATAAAAAGGAAATTAAAACAAAACGAAGAATTCGTGGATTGAAAGCATGCAGTTTCCTGTGAAGAGCAGCTCTTCATACAGAAGTCAACCAAAAAAATTTAGGAAGCTGAAATGGGATTAAAAAAATAATTCTCACATCTTTATCTAGACTTCAAGAAACTTCACACACACACACACACACACACATATATATATGTATGTATGTATATATAGTGGAGATGGTAATTAATAAAGACTGAAGAAAGTGCTCAATACTGTTGTAGAGCAAATATGCGTTTTATTTTTTATTACCGTATCTTTCTGTTAAGTTACACTATTGTTTCGGCTACACGGCCGTTTTTTTTTTGCCATCTGTAGCGTCCTCAGACTTTTACAGAAATTTCTGTAAAAGTCTGAGGACGCTACAGACAGCAAAAAAAAACGGCCGTGTAGCCGAAACAATAATGTAACTTAACAGAAAGATACGGTAATAAAAAATAAAACGTATATATATATATATATATATATATATATATATATATATATATATATATATATATATATATATTAAAGGAGATTAGAACAATAGTCTAAAGAGCAAAGTGTATTTTAATGTAATAGTAAAATTACTAGTTTAATTAAAATACAGGGAAATAAAAGTGCTCGTTGTAATTTAGATATATAATAATCATTATCAATCACATTACTAAATATATATATATATATATATATATATATATATATATATATATATATATATACGTATGTGTTTGTGGGAAAGTGTGATTATTCGATTATATTTCACCTTTTATGTATACCAATCCTTTAATTTTTTATATTATATTCAAAAAGAAAATAAAGGAATATCGGCATGATTACAAAACTCGAAAATCGGAAGAGAAGTTGCAATTGCTGTTCTTTTAGTTACGCCATTTTTGAAGAAAATTCAAAGATGGCGTAGCTCAAAAGAAAATACAATTGCAACTTCTCTTCCGACTTTCGGGTTTTGTAATCATGCCGATATTCCTTTATTTTCTTTTAAAGTTAATGAGTTCCTTTTCTTCTGGTGCGTTAAGGGCAGAATAAATTCTAAAGTTAATACAATGATTACATTAATGATTCTGTGCTACGAAACAGGTGCTGTCAAGAATTGAACATTTTAACATGTCTATAAGCAAAATAAATAAACAGTAAGATGAACAGCATCTTGAAATTTAGAGCATAGACCCTTTGTCATATATATATATATATATATATATATATATATATATATATATATATATATATATATATATATATATCCAGGGTAGAATGATAAAATTGTAGCGCAAGAAAAGACGACGTGATTCCATTTCCGTTTGTTGAAAAACCGGTTTTCTTTTTGTTGTTACAGACCATCTACTAGTTGGCCAGTTGTGTACAAATCCCAAGAGCTATCGAAGCCTACTACTATGTCTGAAATTGACAATGTTCAACGAGCGAGATCGAAGATGCGTCGCTGTACAACTCATGCTCTCTACGATCCAACTTATGACAACAGGGCGATTGCCAGCACCCTCAAAGTGCAAATCCAGACGGTTCAATGCTTGAGCTCAATAAAGTTCTCCACCATGGTTATGGTCTTTGGTGTGGTTTCAAGTGAGGGTCACATCATGCCACCTCACATCTTTGAAATCGGCTTGAAAGTCAATGCCAAAGTGTACCTGAATGTGCTGAAGAATGTGGTGATCCCCTGGTGCAATCAGGTGGCCGCTGGTAGTGTGACAGCAGGACTCGGCACCGACCCACAAGTCCAAAGTGATCTAGGCTTGGCTAGAAGAAGTGCTACGACTTTGTAACCTTCTCTCATTGGCCTTCCACCTTCACGACCTGAACCCGCTGGAATATTTCATTTGGTCATATGTCAAGAACAGCATCAACATGATCTTCCACAACACCAAAGTTAGCCTGACCACCGCCATCAGCCAAATATTCACCAAGCTTCTGCCGGCTCTTGTGGAAATGGTATGCTTCCAGTTCCGAACCTATATCAAGAGAGTGATTGAGGCTGAAGGCGGCTACATTGATTAGATGTCAGCTCTACTACATAATCAAGTTAGCTGAATTGATTTTTTTCA
>NC_136506.1:14896666-14921666 GCF_053919585.1 Euprymna scolopes | reverse complement strand
TCTCAACATTAGGAATCAATAAATCTTACTTTAAAAAATCGAAATATTTTTTTATTTTTATTTTAAAAGATTATTTAAAGCAAGATTGTGGCAGACATTCACAATGGATGTAAGCCGAGCATGTGAATACAGTGAAGCTTGTTAAAACGAGATTGGTAAGTAAATTGATATTTTTTTTGTTTATGATTTTTTATTGGAGTTACTGCTTACTGTGGCCAAAAGTTACTCGAGGATAAGTCTTAATAAGGTTGTCGGTTGGATGATGAATTTTCAAAGAAGATTGGTAAGATAGACAGAATTTGATAATTTGAATGTATTATTTCACATTAAATTTGAAGATGACCATGGTGCAGTCGGCTGAAAAGCTGTTCTAGATGAGGAAGAAAAGTTTTTTTTTGGCTTGATTGTTTTGTTCTTTTTTTAGTTATATTTTAAACCTTTTCAGGTTATCTAATGCCGAATCCAGAAATTGTAGCAAAGGTTTTTATGTTTCAAGTTCTTTAAATATACCTTCAAATATTTTATATCTTCAAATATTTACTCATGGTGTTTGGTTTGGTTGTTTTGTTTTACAGCATATCAACCCGTTTAGAGTTATTTGATGCGTAATCCCTATGCATGAATGGTAGTATGCTTTGTTTGGGTTCATAAAAGTAAAAAAATAAAAATAAACAAAATTCTACCACTGACTCTTGGGTTTATATTAGAGTGTAATATGGTTCTGTTTGTTTCAAGGAAGCCATCTTCCAAAACATTATATCCATATTCAAGAGAGAAGGGTTGGTCTATTGTCAGTTACTTGAGTTAGTCCTACCAAGAAATATCGACAGAGCTTACCATAAGTTTTTCAGCTATCCAGTGTATCTTTTTTGGGGAAGTTGGATTTTCCACCCTAAACCAAACTTATTTTTCTTATTTTTAAAATAAGGATGAATAATTCGTATAATTCGTATTATTTGGACTACGGTTCTCATCTATTATGAGTACAACGTCTCAATCGACTTTTCAAATCTTGTCAAACTTCAAAATCTTTCTGTCGACCTCAAAATTCTGCACAGAATTTCAACAGAATCCTTTATTTAATCCACAGGGGTAGCATGCTCTTGATCCATCAGCCATAACCGAGTAGTGCCTAAAGTACTTGCTAAAATTCAGTAAATGGTTCATTCTTCAGTGCAGACGACACTAAGATACAATTGTGGATTACTTACGGCTTCTACCCAGTCATGGCTGATGGAACGAGAGCATGCTACCCCCGATCAATAAAATAAAAAGTTTTATTTGAATTTTGTATGGATTCCTGAGTTTGACTAAAAGATCCCCAAGTTCAACAGAATGATTCCCAAGTTTGACTATAAACACCTGAAGATGGTCGGCCGAAACGTTTTGAAAATAACGGCAAAATGAGAACAGTAATCTGTAGCATCCAAATAATACAAAACCTCCTGATAGTTTTTTTTTTTTTACTTGGGGTCACCGCTTATGAAAGCCCGAAGGCCACTCGAGGATAAGCGTTAATGAATGTAAGGTGGTAGTGAAGTAATCCTTAATGATGTAAAGTGGTTGGAATTCGTTTATTTATGAGGACGACTTAACAGGAACTTGTTTACATTAGATTTGAAGGCTACCATGTTGTATTCAGCCGGGAAGCATACCAGTGGAACAGTGTTCCAAAGGCGGGTAATTCTGGGAAAAGACCTCTGTTCATGGAATCTGCGTCTACATTTAGGCACAGATAGAGAGTAGGGAAAATCATATGTAGTGGTTTTAGCTAGTCAAGTGTTTTGGGGGGAAAGTTTGGCATAGATTGGAGTACATTGTTTGAAAGTTAGACTTTTTAAATCTGGTAGTTGGAGATGTCTTTCATAAACTTTTAAATTTAAATTTAATATTCAATTTTTGTCAAATGGTGAGTGATTCATTTATTGAAGGAATTTGTATTTATTGCATTTACTATAAAAGCAAGTTTCATCGACCAGAACGTTGTGCATATAACATTAAAAAATTGGAACGGAAGTCCGAATAATCCAAATAATATGAAAAAACTGACCTTGTGTCACCATGTACTCTAAAAGCGAAGACAAGTAAATGTTATCTGACAAAATATCTCCAGGTACTTTTGCATTTACCAACCCGTGGTTTCCACAGAGTTTCTGGGGTGTGCTCGGTCGCTAACAGAAATAGTGTGCATGTGTGTGTGTGTGTGTGTGTGTGTGTGTGTGTGTGTGTGTGTGTGTGTGTGTGTCGGTACTAACCCTGTTCGGGCTTAACCGGCTTCCTCGAAAGGAGGAAGTTTCATGGGAGTATGAAATTTACAAGCGTTGGAGATGACGACGTTAGGTTTTTGCAACTCTTGCAGAGAGGTGTCGACGTCCTCCTACATACAGCGCCTGGAATTGCCAAATTTTAGCAATGACCAGGTTCAACGTTGCTTAACTTCAATGATCTGACGGGAACCTGTGTGCCTAACATAACTTTATGTGGTTGATCACGAAAGGTTAACCCGTTATGAGAACATTAAAATGATAAACAGGAAAAACATGGAAATACAATAAAATTACAAACATGTATCTAATCCAATCCTAACCCTTTCCTGCGTGATCAATATTCATTTTAAATTTTTTTTTCTAATTTATAAAAAAAAAGTGGCCTTCATAGATTCGTATGTACTAAAAATGAACAGGGCGTATATTAAAAATTAAGGAACGCTCGGCTGATCGTTTCCGGTTATTTCCGTCAGCTGCTGAGCGAACCCGAACCAACTTTATGGAAATTACGGGTCGATAAATGCAGAAGTACCTATCTCCATTCGGGCAACAACGGATAAATGCAGTTGGTAGTTGAAATTTTAATTCCTACCTCACTCGGGATTGATATTGCATGATTTCTGACTCTGTTTTCGATTTTCGATTTTTCACAATAATTTCTATCATTTAAAATCTGATTTCGGGGTGAAAGCTTTATCTGCTAAAGTTTAAATCAAACTGACAGGATATCAGAGTTCTTATCGAAATTTTATCAGATCCCAAGGGGGTTTCTTGAAGATTAACGGGCATTGCTCTTCAATTCGATGTCATTTTACCTTTGAAAATGACATCAGCGAAAACGATTATTCCTCATGCAAGATAACTTACTTATCAACAGCACACATTTGCCTTACTGCCGCAGTAATAACTTCGCGCAGGAATTTGAGATGTCAAAACATGGACGCCTCGCTTGAAGAGCATACAAGGAGAGAATATCAAACAAGAGCCGTTCCGAATCCGATCAGCTGAAGTAGTTTTTGATGAAGATAAGTGAGATTTTCATGGGGCCGACCTAATTCACAAGAAAGTTGAAGAAAGCCATGGTGGGACCGAAGTGGACGATATAGTGGGTGCTTATACAGCAAGACTCACACATGAAAATCGCATTTCCAAATAAAACTCTTTGAAATAATTATTTATCAGGCAAAAATAAGTATTTACGCCAAAAATTAAGAAAAATTATCAAGTAGAATTTTCTTTTTTTTTTTACTCCCGTCCACCCCTAACAAGACAAAGATTAACAAGATGTTGGTTTACGTAACATTTAAACTTCTGCATATCAGTACAGTCAGGGAAACAAGTAGCATGAAGGGAAGAAACTAGAATTAGTAAAAAGCTTTCTGAAATTAAGGGACCTCAACAGTGAAGGGGTGAGATTTTGTTGCTAATCGGGTTTATCAGGGATATATATTTCGAGAGGGGGCACAAGTGCAACGGGTTCATCAGAGCACATTCCATTAAAATATTTGTAAAACAGGCCCATAGATGCAACATTGTGGCGATGGGACAGGGGTTGAAGCTTAGTTGACAAAGTGGGACCTACTAGATTGAAGATTCTTTTTTGGACCCTATCCAGGAGGGATAGGCTACTGGTAGATGCACCAGCGCAGATGTGGAAACAATACTCAATGCATGGGCGAATGGTGGCCTTGTAGAGGTACAGGATACTTTCAGGTGTGAGATAGAGGAAACCCACTCTCTTTGCAGCAGCCTTCACAATATCTTCAATGTATTTGTTCCAGTTCATATTACCCATGAATGTTAGGTGGAGGAGTTTGAAGGAAGAATTCTCAGTTAGGCTATTATTTGTGATGGATATCGGTTATTGGAGAGGCGTCTTGTAATTGTTAAAGGAGAGCAGCTTAGTCTTACTAGCATTAAATGTTGACATATATTTTAATTTAAAAAAATGAAGAAGAAAAAAACAGTTTTATCGTATTTTGCCAAACGCCATATTACGACTTGGTTAAATGGCAGACGGATTTATCTCCCTTTGCATTTTTTTTTTTTTTTGTAAAGTTACACTGTTCTAGGGGTCCAGGTTCAATCCTCAGTGTTGGCGACATTCAAAATACAATTGCAAATTACTTCGGACTTCTACCCGTTCGTGGCTAACGGGACAAGACAATGCTACCTTCTTACAGATTCCAGAGTTCGACAGAAAGATTTTTAAGTTTAACAAGATACACCTGAAGAAGGTCGGAGGTTGCATCGACCGAAACTTTATAAAAATGATGTTCAAAAAAAGAACAGTGGCAAGAAGAATCCAAATAATACGAAACTTTTTGCTGTTCGAAATACATGCTTTTTAAATTTGATGGTTGAAAAATTCTTTCTTGAACTTTTACATTTAATATTCAAATTTTGTCAAATAGTGAATTATTAATTTATTGACGAAATTTGCATTTATTGTGTACAGGTTGTATTTAGTACAATAGCAAAAAAAAAAAAAGGCATTTTTGCAATTCTTCGTATACATCTGTCCCAATAAATCAATAACATTTTTAACCATCTATTTATCATTCAGTAAGTTTTACCAATAATTCAATACATTCAAAGTTTAAAAGAACGAAATTGTTATTGATATTCGTTAACACCTCTTGAAATATAGCTGTCAGCAATTCCTCACGTCCCGTCCATTTGTCTTTCGTATCTTTGCGCTAATGAAAACATTCGTCTCTCAAGTAGTTAAATTATTACTTAGAGCAGGTCAAATAAAACATGTATGAAAAAATACAAAGTTTTTCTTCGCCGACTGTAACCCCATGCATAGCGGTAAGCCCGTGGATGGCGACCGTGATGTTTTATGCTAGGACTCTAGTCACTGAGCAGGTCTTGGTTTGGTGACTTGCAACAATCCACATTGGTCCTTATTCCGGCTAGATGGGAGCTCGGAGAGAACTAGGATACATGTTTTTTTTATATCTATACTTGTTTTTTTTTTCTTGTTTTGTTTTTCAAATATTTCAACTTTTGTATATCTAAAACATGTAATTTTTTTATAACATGGTCAGGGGGGAAGTGAATGGCATAATAGATAGTGACGTAAACTGTGAACTCGGCAGATCAGATATTGAATTTAATCATGCATTAATACCCCGAGACAAGAGCATGAACATTTCATTCAGGGCATGTATAGAGTAACAGCAGAAAGGTGCCTGCAACAAATACTTATCAGGAACCATTCCAATAAGTCACCAAATTTTGTTCAATCCTCTCATCATATTCTTCTTTCCTGTTTACTAACTAACCGCTCAGTTGGCAATATCATCTGTCTGCATCCCCTAACCAGCAGGTAAGTTTTGATTTTTTTTTTTTTTTTTTTACAAATGCATCATCACTTATCAAGGCCAAGAGGCCACTCGAGGATAAGGGTTAAAGAGTGTATATTAGACAATTGGACAATAAAGTAACCGTTAGAAATGGAAATTCGGTAAATTTGTTAACTTATATGGAACGGCTCATCAAGAACTTGTTTATGTTAGACTTGAAGACAACCATATTGTAGTCAGCTGAAGGCTCATTTGACTTTGTAAGCAAGGAACATGTCCCAGTGTCACCGTTCACCGCCAGGAAATTAAGGAACATTTTAATATCGATGAAGTTTAGCGGTTAATACAGATGATATTATGGTGATCAAATAACAGGAAGTTAAGACCTCGTACACAAGGTCAGCTGACTGACATTTTCAATTTCCCAGACAGTGCTCAACTTTATGAATTTTTATTTCTTAAACAGGAGACAATAATTATAAATTATAAATAACTATTTTTATATACCTACAGGCACTAGTGTTCTTATTTACTTTCCTCCCCAGAGACACAATGTCGGGTTTTTATGTGTGGGGCAAATCCGACTCCCCCAAAAAGGGAACTCTGGATAAAAACAAAATTAAAAAGTGCTTCAGTCCAGAAGGATTTCTCCTTCACTGATCGAGGACAGAAAAGGTGAAGTGTAGCATCAAAACAGATACTACACTTATCTCCCAGTTAAAGGGTCAAGAAGACAAATACTAGTGTTTCATGCTTACACAAACGTCTGTGCAGAAGATGACGGTCAACAAGGGTCGAAGGATTTGAACCCGTCACAAAACCACCTTTGATTTAGCAACGAACATATACCTCCAGGGCTTATGCCAATATATATATATATATATATATATATATATATATATATATATATATATATATATATTGTTTTTATTGTTTAGATGTGTCCATGCGGCTATGATAGAAATTAAAGAAAAACAGCTGACGAAACCCCATTTTCCTCTTTTCCAAATTAAGTTTTTTCTTTATTTTGTTTTATTTTAATCCCCTTTTCGTAATTGTTGGTTTATGCAAGTGATCCTGAAGTGGTTAATAATCCTATGTATTTAAACTGCATTTTTAAAAAAATTATTTTTTGAGAAAATACTAAAACTTCTTATATATATATATATATATATATATATATATATATATATATATATATATATATATTACTTTGTGTTTCCAGAACGGTTGGGAGATGTGCAAGAATATAGGACCTCTTTTTCCCCTCTTTTTTTTCTTTATATGTATGTATATATATATATATATATATATATATATATATATATATATATAAATAAGTTTTAGTATATATATATATATATATATATATATATATATATATATATATATATATATATATATATATATATGCAAATATATATTATTATTTGAATGTGCCCAGGCAGATACAATAAGAATGAAAAAAAATATAGCCTACTGCAATATTTCGTTTTGTTCTTTTCTTTTTAAAAACGGTTTTGATATATTCGTATTTTCAGGAACTCCAATGACAGGATTAGGGAATTAAAGATGATCAGATATCGTCGAAACTTGAGACTGTCACTCATCTGTCTGAGAACTAAGTATTTTAAAACGTGCAGTGTGGCCAATACCAATCGAAGGAATCTCATTCGTGAAATTGAGAATTTGGGATTATTCTAAGTTGTGCTTCAGTGCTGGTCAATCTCGCTTCACAAAAGAGCGGATGTAAATGAAGGGTGATTTGTCTTGGAGAGTCAAATTCTATGAATCTTCAGATTTTAAGTGGAATCTGTTTTTGCCATTCTTACGTGAATAAGAAGTGGCATTCTTAATACGCGCTCTTTCAATTTGTCCATTTATTAATGAAAATGACATTTCGAGCTTAAGCTGAACGGGGGGGATTCTTACATAGATGTAATGCATGAATCTGAAAATGATATTTCAAACTTAAGCATAATATGTTGCTGAATGTTTTGAGATAAAGATTGATTATTCGTGTTATTTGGATTCGTCGGACTACTGTTCTCATTTTGAGTGTTGTTTTTACATGATACGCCTAAAAAAGGTTGGAGGTTACATCGACTGAAACATTTTGTGCACATACCACTCTAGATGAAAACAGTAGTCCGAAGAACTGAAAGAATTCGATAAAGCGCAGTAGAATAACAGAAATGATATTAAAACATAGGTGACAAAAATTGTATTTAAAACTCAAGCATGACAAACTTAAAAAAATGCTATTTTAACTTAAATGTGACAAATTAACGAAATGCTATTTGAATCTCAAGAGAAGCAGACGTATAATAATCCCGTTTTAAATGCAAGCATGAAATTTTAATTAAAAAAAACGCAATGGAAATACTATTTAAAACAAGTATGACAGACTGACGAAAATGATATTTCAAAGAATAACTGACTGACGAAAATGATATTTTGAAGAATGACGGACTGACGAAAATAGGATTTATAAAAATGACTGATTGATGAAAATGTTATTTAAAAGATGGTAGACTGAGGAAATTGCTGTTTCAAAGATTGACAGACTGACGAAAATATTATTTCAGAGAACAACAGACTGACGAAAATATTATTTCAGAGAACAACAGACTGACGAAAATATTATTTCAGAGAATGACAGACTAACGAAAATATTATTCCAGAGAACAACAGACTGACGAAAATATTATTTCAGAGAACGACAGACTGACGAAAATATTATTTCAGAGAATGACAGACTGATGAAAATGCTATTTCAAAAAATTATTTATTGACGAAAATATTATTTAAAAAAATGACAAACTGATGGAATTGTTATTTCCAAGATTGACAGACTGATGTAAATGATATTTAAAATAATGACAGACTGACCAAAATGATATTTAAAATAATGACAGACTGACCAAAATGATATTTAAAATAATGACAGACTGACCAAAATGATATTTAAAATAATGACAGACTGACCAAAATGATATTTAAAATATAAAAGTGACAAGCGAATAAAAACAGCTTTAAAAAAACACATCTGTTTAATTTGTACGGTTAATGTCGAAAATGTTATTGTCCTAAACGTAAGCAGAACAGATCGACATTGTCTTTTATACGTTCCCAATTGCTGACAGTCTACGAGTTAAAGATAAAATATTTACCTCGCCCTGACTGCTGGGAACAGACACTACACTATTCTACCATACACAAGTGGATCCGTCGTGTGAAATAGATATATTTGTTCGAAGTAGCTGAGTGGTTTTGGTTACGTATCATTCGAGTAATAACCCAGTAACTCACCTTATTGAACGGATTTTCATGGTTGGAGTTGGCATATCCTCAAGCATGAGGCTTTTGGCGTACCTTTTGACATCTCTGCCAAGCTGGTCTACAAGTCGGTATTTATGGCTTAACCAGCCAATCATATTCTTGTAAGGAGGAAGAACCCGGATGTACCCCTATTTATTACATCAAATATCCTAGGGCCCCACTTCTTCTAAGTCACATTGACCTTACTGTGTTGAGCAAATTAATGTTCGCAACTCGATTTGGTAAAATCTTCACTGAGTAAATTAATCAAAATAAACTTTGTTGACTGTAAAAAACAGGCTGGTGGGCGTGTTTAATTGATGTATTTGTCGTGATATATTCATCTGACGCAGGGGTCAAAGGTAACTCCCAAACTGTGCAAAAGGGGATAATCAGTATCAAGTGGTTTGCGTCCAGCTTTGTGTGTAGGACATCAATTAGTTTGCAATTGGCCGTCACTGGAGTAGAAATTAGCCAGCACTCAAACTGCCGTCTTCATACTTATGACTGCTATTTACCCACTGTCCTCCTCCTCCTCCTCCTCCTCCTCCTTTTCCATATACATTCCCTCGCATGCGGCCTCTCTTTACGTTTCTATCCTCTCCAAGTCGTGATACGCGCGTCTTCTCTTAACGCCCTTTTCAACCGTTCTTGTCCGTTCTACCAAACATTTACCTTTCCGACTTTGGCATCGCAATAATCTTTTAATGATTTCGAATCACTGATCTGTACGCTGTGATGGAGCTTCTGGTGAAGGGCTTTGTCGTTTGAATTACAACTTAAGCAATTTTAAATCCATCATTATCTTGTCATGACTCGTGAGTACGGCTCTATTTACATGGACAGCTTGTGGACGGCTTGTAGATCTTATTTCCCTCATTGAAATCAGATAGTTCTCTTAACAGTACACAAAGCGAAAGTACACTTGAATGTTAAATGTATCCAAGCTGACCTTATTTATAACTTACTAGCAGGAGGACCTGACGTTACCCGGGATTCTATGAGGTCCTATTTTCTCTTGTTCTCAGCCTATAACGCATTATTACTTTTTTATAATTTAATTTATATATATTTTATAATATTCATTTTCTTTTTTACCCCAAACATGGTATGTTGCCAATTGTAACGTAATGGGTACCTATTTGAGATCGTATCTAACAGCGGACTATGGGGAGTTGAGCAACAAGATGTCGGTTCACATTACATCTAAACCTCTGCATGTTAGTACAGTCAGAGAAGCAGGAAGAGAATTCCAAAGTTTAGCAGTCCGAGGGAAGGATCTACTAGCATCTAGCGATCTGTAGAGTGAACGGGTGGGATTTTGCTGCTAAGTGAGTTTGTCGGGGGTATGTACATCGAGGGGTACAAATGCAATGGATTCATCGGAGCATATTCCATTAAGGTATTCGTAAAACAGGTACAGGATGCCACATTGTAGTGATGAAGATGACGTAATTAAATGATTTTTATTATAAGATTTTTTCAGTAAGTCAGTAAAATTGACTAATAGCTTACTCGCTTACCCCTTCCCCTAAAAAATAGTTTGTCTCAAAGTTGATTTAAGAAATGGACGTTGATTTAAGAGCGAAACTGTGAAGTTGAAAAATGAAAAGAAATAAAATAGTTTTCTTTCTTTTTTAATTAATAACGCAATTATTTTAAAGTTTGTTAAAAAATGGAAATGCTGTCAAAACACAGACAGAACTCCACACACACACACACACATACACACACACACACACACACACATACACACACAAAAAAAAATAAAATTCTTTTTTTCGTCTTATTTTTAATTAAATCCACAAAATAAATGTAACGCTGATATTTATTCAGTGGATTTCTGTAAATATTTTCATTTTTTTTTTTTTTTACTTATTTTTGATTATTTCTTTTTTTTTTCTTGCGAACTTGAATAAAATTTAAAAAAAAACTGAAAAATAAAGTAAAATAAATAAAATAGCAAATAAAAATATTTAAAAAAAAGGAATATTTCGTTTTATTTCGTTTCATTTCCCAATTCTGGTTCAATGTTTTGATTTTTTCAATCAACTTCGAGACGAGCTATTTCGCTTGTGATGATTCGGCCTTATTCGGGCCTAATCACTATAGAAGTAAGATATTGATCACTTTTACCGGTAAATTTATTATCTTTACTTCTTTCAAGACACATCCGACATTTTCTAGAAATTAATGCGAATCCCTGTGCATTAATGCTCCAACTCTTAACTCCTTATTAATATCTCTGTTCTATTTGTTTTTGTGTTTCCTTTTTTTATTTTTTTTAATTTGAAGTTATGAATAAATTAAAGTAAAAAGTGTGAACTCTAAGTAGCTCTCATCCAAATAAAATATATTTATCCAATTCTCATGCATAGGGTGTCCAAACAGTCACTGAGGGGTTTTGAACTTAAATAGATTCTTTATTTTGGATGATATTTTTCTGTAATTTTAACACAATCTAAGACATTAGGAACATTTTTTCTTTTGTTTTTTTTTTAAATGTAAAATTCAAACAGTCTTCATTTATGAAAAAAATGTCCTTTAATATTTCCCATTCCCAGCTTCGCATATTTGTGCTCTTTCCCAAACATTATTCATGACAGATTGCAGAATCTCTGGATTGCGATTTAACTCCCTTATTTCGTTCCTGATGTTTTCCTCCAATTCTTGAAGGGTTCGAGGTTTGACGTTTCGAGGTCTGTCAACATTTAAAAGACATTATTTTTCATAAATAAAAATTGTTAGAGTTTTGCATTTTTAAAAATTTACCTTATTTGTCTTAGTCAGATTGTGTTAATTTTACAGAATGATATCCACAAAAAATACAGAATCTATGTAAGTTCAAAATCCTTCAGTGACTTTTTGGACTCCCTGTAGTTTGAGAGAGTTAACAGTGGTTTACTGATTAATGACTAAGGCTATCCATAGCCCTTGAGCCCCTGGAGGGGCATAGGCCATCTACAACTTTTTGTAGATGTTTTTGTAGTGAGGAGTTCTTTTTACAGGGTGAGGGTGCTGGCCCCACGCCCAACCTTCCCAGAAGGTACATACAGCGCCTAACCTTCTCAAATGGTCACCCATCTGGTACTGGCCATGCTCAACGTTGCTTAACTTTGGTGATCTGGCGAGAACCGAGGTGTCCACGTGATTGTGCCATACATGACTAAGGCTATGACAACAGCATATTCTTTTGTTTTTACTCTCGAGTATATATCCGACACAGACACAATCAACCGAGGATCACATCACTCTACATAAAAACATATAAGATATCAATGGATATATACCAAGGAAAAGAATATGCTGTTGTCATAGCCCTATTACTGACACTGACTAAAAACGTAGGTAATGACTAATCCCTATTGATACCTGACTGTGCATCGAACGGATATTATAAGAATTCGTTTATCATAACAAAATCTATACAAAATTTCCATTAGATCGGGTCAGTAGTTTCCGAGAAAAAGCGAGAGTAAATGTTGTATTGTGCTGACTAATCCCTATAAATCCCTAATTGTGCATCGAACAAATACCATAATAATCAGTTCGCTGCACCGTTTCATAACAAAGAACCATAAGAAATTTCAGCCAGATCGGCCTAGTAGTTTTTGAGAAAAAGTGAGAGTAAGTGTGGCATTGTGGTGCCTAATTCCTATCAATCTCTAATTGTGCCTTGAACAGATACCATAATAATCAGTTTGCTGCATCTTATCATGACAAACGTTCATACAAAATTTAAGCCAGATCGCCTAGTAGTTTCCGGGGAAAGTGGAACGAACAGACAGAGAGACAGACAAAGAGAAATATATAGAGTCTGATAGATATTTCTAGAAGTGATGAGTACACGTTTTGTTATATGAAAGCGGAAAACATTATTCATTCATTAATTCATTAAAAATAACGAGCAAAGAAAGATAATGGATGTTTATTGAAATAAAAACAATTCTGCTGTTTCCTTTTTTCATTTAATTTGCTTTTCTCAAAACGTAACAAAACAAGCTTTCTTTTTTGTCAAAATTTTGAATAAAAGAAAGAGCAACACGGTGTAATTGCAGCTATTTTTAGAACTATTTACCCTGAACAGAAAAAGAAATTAATGATTAAAAAAAGACACTTCGTATTTAATGCATTTAATTTGTTACAAATCCAGGCACTTCTGCATTACACGGCCGGAGCCATTTTTTTTCTTTTTAGTGCGTTTCATTAAACTGTCGCCAGGTGGCGCTTCTAGGTTAAAGAACAATGACAATAGTCGACCAAGTTAATTCATTTTATTCTATTAAAATTGTTTATTAATTTAAAAATTAAAACTATATATATATAGTAATTCATAAAATATATATGGCGATTAAGCTACACTGAATATTCGGCGTTTCATCCACTAGGATTTCTCAGGCTTATGCGCGAATTCTGTGGTTGTTTATCGTTTTTATATGGTCCTCTTCTATTGAGGATTTAGTTAGCCAATCAGCTTTCTAGTATCCACCGCGCCCTTCCTATCAGCCAATGATATGTAATAAGGGAATACAAACAATTAGTTGGGGAATAGAAGTGACTCTTTATGCCAAGGCATTTCGAAGCCTAATGCTTCTCAATGATACTTGTTGAGCTTTATATTGTCTAGATTAGTCCCCTCTTATAGAATTGAGCTCACTCTTTTCTTCTAACGCACTACGCTATATATATATATATATATATATATATATATATATATATATATATAATACAGGGTGACCCCCAAAAAATAAAAGCTAAATGGAGGCCATCTAGAACATATGCTCTAGAACGGAGAAAAAAAGCCAAAGACCCTAGTTTTTTGATGTGATGTTTTGAATATAATAAACTAGTTATGACCAAAGTTTCATTTCATTCGGACAAAACACAAAAAAACGGGGCCTAATTAGAGTTGGGGCCCGTTTTTTTTGGGGGGAGGGGGGTCACCCTGTATATTCACTTGCATATTTCTCTTGCATGCATGGCTGCAGGGATTCGTTACTGGCTAGATATGTGGACATTTAAATTTACAGAGATCCTACCTGCTATTTATTATCTTAATATATTTCACCACTTTCCATAACACCCAGATATGCCCGTAATCTCTTGGCTTCTAAAATAGGCAGCAAAAAAAAAAAAAAAATGAAAGACCTGTATCATCATTCTGAGACAGATGATCGTCTCTTGCCATGAAATCAAAAGAACAAAGATTCTTTCATCGCATCTTGACGCAATATGTTAACGTGCGTATAAGCATCTCGATAAGTGACTACGGATGTCATTCGGTCATATTTCAGTTTTACACAGCACTAGACTATCAGTGGCGCATTGGGTTAGTATTTTTGATATATTGTTATTAGTTAAGCTGAACTACCTATTGTAGGAACAATGGACTGACCCAGAGACAATAAATTTGCTTACATCTAAACATTAAAATAACGATTCCCACCATTCATTTCATCGGGTCTGTTATGCAGTACTTTTTTTTTACAAGGGACTCACCACTTATCAAGACCCGAAGGCCACTCGGGGATAAGTATTAATGAATGTAAGTTGGTCGTATAGTAATCGTTAATAGTATAGATTGGGTAGAATTTGGATTATTTAAGAAGACGGCTCAACAAGAACTTGTTTATATTGAACTTGAAGGGTAACATACTGTGGTCAGCTGGTGTTCCACAGGCGGCCAGTTCTAGGAAAGAAACTTTGCTCATGGAATTCATGTTTAGATTTAGACACAGATTGAGAGTAGAGGAAATCATTTGTCGCATTAAATACTAATCCTTATTAATCCTTAACTGTGCATCGAACAGATATCATAATACTTAGTTCGCTGCACCTTATCATAACAAAGGTCCAAACGAAATTTCTACCCCCGTGATATGAATAAAGCGTTCTGTTCGAAATTCCGTGTAAATTTCTAAGTTCAACAAAAAGATTCCAGAGTTCAGTACGATACACCTGAAGAAGGCCGGGTTTACATCGACCAAAACGATGTGAAAATGACACTCAAGATGAGAACAGTAGTCTGAAGAATCCAAATAATATGAATAGTCGTTCTCTGTTCATTACATCTTTGTCCGATTCTCTTTCCTCTTTTCTATCGGTTAAATGTTTATGTAACGTTGTCATTAACCTTATTCGATGGTTTCGTTACATTTTAACAGTCGAACCCAACATGGTTTGTCTGAGATAGTTGCAAAAAGAATACAAACAAAAGGAAGAAATTTGACTCAGCGTTTTTAGTTGAAATTAAAGGTATTTATTCATGGTACTTTCCAAAATAATGCATTGCATCTTGTTTTAAAAGTCTTAGTTCATCTCGTCTGCTATGTAGTTTCTAAAACATGGGCTTAAAGTCTCCCGTTGCTATGGGCCACACGTTCTCCTAACATGCTATTCTCCATCCTTTGCTGCCCACGTGCGTTCACTGTCGCCTGCCGTGTCCACGTGTATTTTTTTATTTTTCTTATCTTCCTCTGCTGTGACGTCAGTTCCTGCACTGACTTGGTCATTTGCATATGTGTCATGCGGTTACTGCTGATACAAGCCCGTCAGCATCTCTATTACAGTTATAATCAAGAATGTCTATGCTTTTAGACTTCCGGTTTCTAGTGTCCATTTGGCTGGATCATTAAACATGGTCAAACGGACAAAATGCCATTCTTAACATGGGGAAAGGAGAGGGTTATCACATTATCTAAGAGAAAGATCATCATTAATTAAAAAAAGACCATATCTTTCTTGTCATCGTCGTCACATCTGCGGAGCAGAAAACAGAAGCCAAGATTAGCAAAAAAATTAGTTAAATACTATTACTGCTAGTAGTACTATTTACTTTTGTTTATACGGCATAATCACGTTGCTAGTAGTGCTATTTACTTTTGTTTGTATGGCATAATCCTGTTGACACACCGGTTCCCGTTGGATCACCAAAGTTAAGCAACGTTGAACCTGGTCAGTACTAAATGGGTGACCATTTGGGACTTTCAGGTGCTGTATGTGCTCTCCGCTTATCTCGGCATTGTTTCCAGTCGTCCTGGATTTCTCCTTGCCACTGAACTCAAGCAGTGTCGATTTAGAAGAGGTGTGGTTGGAGATTGCGCAACTCTTACCTCACAATTACATGCGTAGCTGCCCCTACAGGGGGTATCCTTTGTCTTCCGAGACTGAATAGAGGCATCGATCGGCTATCTACTTTTGTTTGTAATAGATTATTTCACTTTTTTTTATAATAGGGAAGGAACTCAGTGCTTATCAAGACCTAAAGGCCACTCGAGCATAAGTGTTAATACGTGTCAGGCGCCGCTGTTTAAAAAGGATTTTTTTTCAGAGGCTACTCAATCGTAACACGAAAGGCTATTTAGGTAGATTGTGCGATTAAAATAAATAGGGAAATAACCCTATAGAAACAAACGTTGCTTAACTTAGCTTTAACAGATATATACACTTCGTATTTCTATATAACAACCGCATATGTACATGACACATTCATTTGTGTTTGTGTATTTTTTTTAACTTGAACGATGTAGACATTGTGTCTGTTTTTAAGACATGACTGGACAAAATGATAAATGTTTAGAATATCTAATCTTTCGAAGAATAGTGTAGACACCGTTTTTTATGTATTTAAATAAAACAAAGTAAAATAGTCCATATAAAATCATAACTGTTATATCTAATGCAATTGTCTCTATTTTCCTGCCTTCTCACGAAGTCAGAATTAGGCATGTGATCAGGTTTTAATATGGGGAAAATCTAATTCCCCACAAAGGGACACTCTGGGTTGGTACAAAGATTAAAGTTGCCTCAGTACAGAAGTATAATTTTAAAATCACAATGCATTCAAACAGTAGAAATACTTTTGCTAATTTGTTTTACTAACTCAAGAAGGATTTCTGGTGGTTGAACAAAAGTCAACATCATAAAAAAAACATACAGAAAAATCTTTATGATGTACGTAACGAAAATATCATACTCCAAAAATCACAAATTGATCAAGTATTTTTTTTTTTTATATATAGAAAGTCGTTTTTTACCACATGGTGCGCTTAATTGTAATTCATAGGTATTACAAGACTGATTTCGATCTCTATTTCTGTTTCAGTATCTCTGGATTTGTTAGAAATTAAAAAAAATATTAAAATGCCTTAATCTAGAAGGATTTAATTTCTTGTTCGCTGATTGACGACATAAAACACACACACACACACACACACACACACAAAAAAAAAAAAAAAGAAAAAGAAAAAAACGTATTCACTAAAGTCACTCTATACGATGATCTTACTTGTCCGATCACTAAAGAAAAAGTAGAGCTTTATCGCCCTCCCGTGTGTGATACAAGGTCAGAAAAGTGAGATTTGAAAAATCATTGTCTGAGAAGAAGAACTACTACAAAACTTCCTGGACAGCCTCGTTGCCATTCCCCTGTAGAGATGTTTCGAGCGATTAACAATAAACTAATCACTTCTCAAATGATGAGAAGACAAAGCCTGGGAGGAAGGTTTTGTTTAGTTGTTTTGTTTTATGGTTTATCAAGACTTTTTGGAGTATTTGATACAGAATAAAAAATATTTTATGTTTTAAATCGTTTATATCTTCAGATATTTTTTCATAGTATTTAGCGACTAAGCCAATAATGCCGGACCTATTAGATTTGAGACTCTTTTTTTAACCCTGCCTGAAAAGGGGAGACGAATGTTAGATGCACTGGCCCTTATGTGGCAACAATACTCCATGCTTGACCGAATGGTGCCTTTGTACAAATATAGGATACTCTCAGGTGTGAGTAATTTTCTAGCACGGTAGAGGGAGCCCACCTTCTAAGAAAAAAAAACCCAAACAATTTCCAGCAAATTTGCATCAATATCTTCTAGCAGGTTATGCAAGCATCTCAAAGATGCTAAAGCGTTTAGCTAATCAGCTGTCAGAAAACGATAGTTTCAATGAAAATGTGATATAAACTCATTTCCCCATGTTAAGAATGGCTTTCGAAATAGAAACCCATTCTAACCTAGAGGAGAGAGGAAATGCTGCATTTTGTCGGTCAATATTACTGTATAGTACTTTTTAAAACACTGCCGGTGCTACCAGATCAGATTGTCTGAAGATATTGGCTGCCTGAGACGAAATGCACCTAATATTGCTGTTTTTGTTTTTCTACTTTTGTAAAACCTAATTATGTTCTGCAAAACCAAAACCAAAAAACAACAACCCACCTCCCCCTTTTCCTTCTTCCCATTTCCCCTTTGTATTTCTATCTCCCCCACTTCCTGACTGGTTTCCTAACTTGCAATGTACCAAACCTTAATACTGTAACGCATTTCCCTCTCCCATTGCAAAACTCATTCATGTTCTACAGGGCAGGGAACATAAACGATACAATCCACTATAAAACAACCAAACACTAAAAATTAGCGATTGGAGATACAAACAGCTTGAAGAATAAAAACCTTCTACAAAATAACTGGATGCAACAAGGATACTATTTCGCAACATTTTTCGCATTAAATAACCCAAAAATTGTTGATATGCCGTAAAACAAAAAAAAAACAAAAACAAAAAACAAAAAAACAACCAAACCTTAAAACACTGATTTTTCTGCATCAAGAAAGGATCTCTAGTATATCTTTGCCTCGACGAGTGTATAGACAGGTAAGTAATGTTACAAACTTATCATATACTTTAGAGACTTTCGCCTTGATTTGTGCCAGCATTGTGTCTGGGTCAAACAAGACGAAAACCTCTTTGGCCAATCACAAATACTGGTTGAGGTTTGGGCATCAAACCAAATTAATTAATCAAATCCAACATCTTTGATTAGTTGAATGAAAATATTAAGTAACAATATATTAAAGCAACTTTTTCTTGATTTAATAAAATTGACGAACTCAACGGATATGCCAACAGACCACATTTGTTTATATATATATATATATATATATATATATATATATATATATATATATATATAGTAATTTATAAAATATATATGGTGATTAAGTTACACTGAATATTCTGCGTTTCATCCAACTATAGGATTCGTCAGGCTTATGCGCATAAGCCTGACGAATCCTATAGTTGGATGAAACGCAGAATATTCAGTGTAGCTTAATCGCCATATATATTTTATAAATTACTAACTAGCTCTACCTACGTATTGAGCACTTTTGAAGTAAATACTTAAAGTTTACGCATAAATCTATACTTTCGTATAGTAAATTTATGTGAATAAATGAAACAGTTATATATATATATATGGAAATGTGGAAGAGTGTAAGCAATGGAGAAAACCGAGTGTTGAAATAATGTGACGTATGGACAAAATGGACAGCAATGCTTCAAGCAAACTACCTTTCCCTCATATATACATATATATATATATATATATATATATATATATATATATATATATATATATATATATATATAAATTTAAAGGAGATTAGAATAATAGTCTAAAGAGCTAAGTGTATTTTAATGTAATAGTGAAATTACTAGTTTAATTAAAATACAGGAAATGCTCGTTGTAATTTAGATATATAATAAGCTCGATAGTTAAATGTCAAATGTTAAACATTCTTTTAAAAATAACTCTCTATCAAACCAAACTACTCTATCCAACTATATTTGGCAACTAAAAAATAGCAATATTTCTTTCAACTTAAAATGGCAAATAATTGAGACTTGCAAATCATATAAACCAGGAGATAAATTTTGTACATTATGTACAAAAGAAACCCTAAAAATTTTAAAATATGAAGATATAAAAAGCACAACCAAACTAGTAAATTCAAGACACGAGCTTCTATCGTGTAATCATAAACGTTGGTTTAAATTTAATAAATATAAACCACCTTAAATCATTAAAAATTACTCATTAGTAAAAATAGATTTTTTTTTTTTTTTTTTTAATAAATTAAGTTAAACCAATTACCGCCCTTAGACTCGTAAATAAATTATAAATAAAGCCATGACAATTATCTCCCCTTAAAAACTTGCAAAAAAAAAAAAAAAAAAAAAAAAAAAAAAACTCTCTCTCTATAGATATTAACTGTAGCGTCTCTAAATCAAAATACGCTAACGGAAACAATTTACTGCACGAGCGTCGCCCTTTTAAAATTCATCATTCAATAAAATAAAAAGCTATAGCAAACATCTAAATGACTACTTTAAATACAGTTCCTGATTTCAAAAAAAGAAAAACCAAAAGGTAATTATATATCTATATATTTTTAAATCAAATTTATTATGTAAATTCAAAAATATATATATATATTTTTTCTACTCATTTCTATCTCTAACCTATATCAATTTTCTTATTAATTTTCTTATAAATTTTATATCCAAACCTTTTACTTCAATTTTTCAGATTCATCTGTCTTACTTTTAATGCTAGGTTTATTTTTGGTGTCTTTTCAATTCAATAGAAATCCTCCTAAATTTGCTGATGAGGAGACCGTGCTTACCAAAAAAACTATGTATAATTATTCTACGTGACTTCATGTATACCACAAATAAAAAGCACGGATTTCCGAAACGATCGTACAGATAATTGACTTTGTTGTTGTTCCTTCTTATGAAACTGATTTTTAATTTAATTAAATTTTGATTTTTAAATTTTTAAAATTTTAAAACTTTTAAATTTAAATCACATTACTTAATATATATATATATATATATATATATATATATATGAATGAACATATAGTTTGTTTATTATACAAACATTATTGGTTACATATATGCATACATGTTTCAGTGGAATCAGACCAAAAAGAATCGATATCGAAACGGGAGTCAAAATTACATTAGTTTTTATAACATATATTTATATATACGTAGATATACATATACATGCATATATACGTGTATATATATATATATATATATATATATATATATATATATATGTGAAGTATTGCAACATCTTTCTGACTACCCCAGCAGCTGCACCAGCTAGACAATATTGGCTTACCTTTCAGAAGCTTCCAAAATTCTTATTCTCATTAAAAGACTGGCCTTGAGTAAGAATGGAGGCCTCTGTCGCTTGGTGAAATCTATTTAGATTGAAACAGTAAATTTATTGTAGTGACAAATGATATGCACACACATATATATATATATATATATATATATATATATATATATATATATATATATATATATATATATACGGCACAATCACGTTGTCATACTGGTTCTTGCCAGATCACCGAAATTAAGCAAAGTTGAGCCTGTAGTACCAGTTGTGTTACTATTTAGGAAGGTTAGGCACTGTATGCATTGTGCCGAGTCGTAGAAATGTCCAGGTTGGTATCTGGAGGCGCATTAATTCACTGGGAGAGATGCACCCCAGTCTTTGTTAAGACATGCATCTAGGAGAAGGAAACTCTGATGTAAAAATCTGTGGTTTACTGTATACTCTGTCTTGTGGCAGTTATCTGCACCGACGGAGGTTAGCAGTAATACCAAAAAGTGTGGATGATTTTACACAAAGCCTTCACCACTATAAACGAATCGTGTGTGTGGATTTCTGAGCAACTTAGTGGTTGTGGTGAAATCTTATATGTCGAAATCGACGGGAGAGTCCATATATATATATATATATATATATATATATATATATATATATATATAGGGAGAGATAGCTAGATAGATAGATAGATAGATAAACATTATTAAATAAAACAAAATGTTTTTGTTTGATGAGACTTTTTTTTATATTTTCAAATTGTTTAAAATTTTCTATATTTTTTTATAATCCGTAGTCGTTTTTAGTATTTTGGTTGAATTGGTCTACAGAATTTTTTTTTATTTTTTGCGAGTGCAAGTACTTTCGATTTGACTGCACATCTTGGTTACATACCACTTATTAAGGCCCGGAGGCCACTCGAGGATAAGGGTTAATAGATATACATTAGTCATTGTGATTATAGCGTAGTAAACATAAGTAGTGGAAATTTTGTAAATTGGATTACTTAAGGGGGGCGGTTTATCAAGAATTTGTTTACATTGGACTTGAAGACAATCGGTTTGTAGTCAGCTGGAAAGCAGACAAGCGGAAGAGAGTTCCACAGGCGTGCACTTCTAAGAAAGAAGACTTGTTGAACTTAACGGGGTTAATCTTCGCGTGTTCTTAACTATGTCTTTTTGTGTTCCTTGAACTGTCAGCAATTTATGGCTTTTAATTCAACGGACTATCCGACAGATTGACAAAGAATAAAGAAATCTCAGCAAACAGAAACACTCTGTGTCATTTCATAATGTTTGCCTAAATGAAAATATACTGCCTAAATGAACACAATGTGTATGCATGTGTAAATATTGGAAACTCTTATTCACTTATTAGTTTTGATGTATTTTTTTTTCGTATCTTTATGTATAAAATGGATAAGTTTTAGCAAAAATGAAAATAAAACACGAAAAAAAAAATCTCCATAAAAATAATAAATATTTTTTATTTTGATCTTTGAATGAAATTGAACTGCTTGAGGGTGATAAAGAATTAATCAATTAAAGTTCTAAAAGAATACAATTTCAAAATAAATAAATAAAGAATCTGAAAACAGTGGATTTATAGAATATATTTAATGGCAGGCTTACGGCCTATTGGGAGCAGCGACATCTTTAAAAGAAAATCTAAACAAATCGATAAGATACTAGAGAGAGGGAGGACGAAAGAGGGGGAGAAGGAGAAAGAGAGAGAAGGAAAGAGAGAGAAGAAGAAAAACAAAGAGAGAGGAGCGAGAAAAAGAGGGAAAGAAATAGAGAAGACCAGAAAGCAAGAGAAGAAGAGAGAGAGAATGGAAAAAAATGGTGAGAGAGACGAAAAGAAAGAGAGAGGGGTGTGTGAAAGAGATACAGAGAAAGAAAGGCTGATAGGGGGGGGAGATAGAGATATATCTGTGGTATTACAATGAGAAATTATTTCTGCGAAAACTTTGAAAAGAAGATGTAATTGTCGAACAAGAACAAAAGAATTTCTACAAAAGGTACCGAAATGGCGAAAAAGGCATTCAGAATGTCAGGCACAATAGATGCTTTCCTTTCAGTATTATCGAATAAAGAAACTAATTCGTGTTATATATCTTCTATTTATCTATAAAGTTGATTTTTTCTCACTCTCACATTGATATTAAAAGCCTACTTTTCCTATGTAAAAATTATTAGAATGAACTTCTGGCGGACCTGTATGAGTGCCCACCCCGTAAAAATGCGTTTTACGCCTTTTTTTTTTAAGTTTTTTATCCGACGATCATCATAGATTACAGACTTAAGTATCATATTAGCAGAAAAAAAATTAAAAACAAAATAATTTTAAAGACTTTTAAGAAATCGTTACAACGTTCTACTTCATTGCTACCTGACTTATTGCCCATTTCTTTATCAACGTATAACGTGAGTAGAACGTTATAATGAGAAAATGAACTAAGGGATTGAGCACTCTCCTACTGGCTCGCTCGAACTCAATCATTGATTTGCAAGCGACTACATTCCTTTGAAAAACGAGCGTTCAGAAATTAATTATTAATATTTTATGTTTTCTTATTAAATGATTGGTTTCATTTAACTATTATGCTTAATTCTATTTATGCATAGTTTCTACATTATGGATAATTGTGTAAAATTTAGGATGGCAACGTTTAAGCACATAGAAGTCTTATATATATATATATATATATATATATATATATATATATATATATATATAGTATTCTATTTATGCATAGTTTCTATGTCATGCATAATTGCGTAAAATTTAGGATGAAAACGTTTAAGCACATAGAAATCTTATATATATATATATATATATATATATATATATATATATATATAATATTCTATTTATGCATAGTTTCTACATCATGCATAATTGCGTAAAATTTAGGATGAAAATGCTTTAGCACATGCAAATATATATAAGTGACCTTGTCGGTGTGTGTGCGAAAAGTTTCTACCAAAATCCTATTTGGCCTATAGACTTGAAATTTAATATATGTGGTATTTGGACATGTGGCTCACTTTCTAATAAATTTTTAGCCTGTAAAAATAGCCGGTTGGGGATTAAATTGAAAAAAAATAAATAGTTGACCTTGGCGGAAGTAAATTGGCTAACTTCAGACCATGTGTATATACATATTTCAGCTTGAAGTAGCTTTATTTTTAGCTTTTTTAATTGGAATGTTAAGTTCCGGTAAATGTGAAGTGCATTCAGGATAACAGTTCTTATTGGAAATTGCCAATGTTAATTAGGTTTTAGGTTTTAATACTGTGAAGACTGCAACAGTTATCTTTCTTGAATCATGTTAAAAGTTGCCTCCCTTGTCTGGGCTTTTGACGACGTGTTATTTACGTTTTTGAGTGACTTGGTTTTATCTTCTCTTTGTCTGTAGAGAAAACGGGTGAATAAGTGTATTTCTCTCTCTTCGTTTCATGTAAATAAATAAAGACGATTCTTTCCGTGTCTGTGTGTAAAACTAAAACATGATAGGCTATAATTAACTAATTAATTAACCAACAAAGGTTATGGGCCCAGCAGTGCTACTGATGAGACTATCATTTAGGTGTCCTTCGCATAGTATTGAACGATAGGAGTGTCAGAAATCGCCACTAAAAAAGGAGTGATTAATTAGGCTCGCTATCTTTCGAAGCTTATAACAATATGAATAATTTAATTTAAATCCTATTTTTTTTTCAATAAAAGGGGTAAAGACCAAACTTAAAAATAATAAACTTAATCTAAATATAATAAATATATATCAATTAAAAAATCACTTACCTATGTAAAATACTAATCAATGGATGCTCCCATTCTTCATTTATGAGAATTTTTCATACTTATATTTTATATGCCATGTATTTTTTAAATAAAAAAATTTTTCTTAAGGAACCATTTGTAAAAGTCGCCATTACGTAAGCATTAACCAGTGCAAGCGAGCCGGTGTTTCTTGTGTTTCTTCCTGTTTTGAAATACGGATGGATAAAAGAGCTATAAAACGTAAAAACAACACATACGCGTGAGTTGTCAAGCGTGTGCGTAAAAAATATAGGCCACCGTAGGGGAAAATTATCACATTTTACTTATCAGTAAAAAAACAA
>NC_136506.1:14786666-14891666 GCF_053919585.1 Euprymna scolopes | reverse complement strand
ATATATATATATATATATATATATATATATAATTTCTCATGCATAAAAGATAAAGTGCACCAAAGTGCACCATCGTTAAGTCAATGCTCTACATTGAATATAAGTAGTTGTTTTTCCATTTCTCACACGTCATCTTGAAAACTTGTTACCTGTAATTAAGTAAAGCGAGTTTGTTTTTATTCTTACACCAGACAAAGTCACTATCAGGAGCAAAGATTATTAAAAAAAAAAAGACTTATAACAAAACAAACGTCGAAGTTAGAAAATACGATAAAATAGGTGATTTCATGTAATCTGCAGGTGTGAGATTTGTCGAATATCTATTTCTGCTAGGATTATTCACAAACAAAACTGACAGGAAAATAGATACTGCAACAAAATAGTCTGATCTTATTTTTATATCAAGCTTGGAAAATATTCTGTTAACATCATAATAATAATAATAATAATAATAACAATATTAATAATAATAATAATATTGATAATAATGATAATAATAATATTAATAATAATAATAATAATAATAACAAAGCATAAGCCAGCAATAGTAATTTAAAACGAGAATCACAAAATCCTATGGGACATGGACATACAAACGGATAAACCCATCCAAACAAGAAGACCGGATATCGTAATAATTAACAAGAAAGAAAAGTCCTGCCAAATCGTAGACTTTGCTGTTCCAGCTGACCACGGGGTAAATATTAAAGAAAAGGAGAAACAGAGCAAATATACAGAGCTAGCCAGAGAACTGAAAGGTACATAGATGATATAAAATCAAGATAGTACCTATAATAGTAGGAGCACTAGGAACAATTCCGAAAACCTTTGAAAAAGGAATGGGAGAAATTGGAATCATAGGAATGGGTGGAAATATACAACGAATAACAGTAAAGAAGTAATGAAAACAGCTGAAATAGTAAGGACAACCTTTGACATGCACGGGCTAGACAAGCTACTGCAGAGACAAAACATGGAACCAAGAACATTGAAGATGCATGTCCATAAGTTCTCTATCCTGTCCCCCATCCTTTCCCATTACCCAATCACCGCCTCCCCAAAAAAAAGAATGATACCAAATAGTCGAGAAGGGTCAAGGAGGATAGAAAGACCGAGAAAGCACTGATCGGACCTCCGCTTGACAAGTGCGAAGAGAACTGGGACCTTGGGGAGGCTTATTGCCACTCAAATTCCAGTGGAGACCAATGACTGCGGCTAGTGAGAAATCAATGGAAATCGGCTGTTGCGATAATGCAAATTCATTTGCTAATGATATCAGAAGAGGTGGAGAGTACTGGAAAACTGGGGAAAATTGCTGTTACCCAGCTTCCAGGGGACACCACAGGTTGTTTTCAAGGAGAGATCCTTTATCACCAGTGTGAAAGCTCCTTGTGAATCAATAATAATAATAATAACAATAATAATAATAATAATAATAATAACAATAATAAGAATAATAATAATAATAATAATGATAACAATAATAATAATAATAATAATAATAATAATAATGATAACAATAATAATAATAATAATAATAATAACAATAATAATAATAATAATGATAATAATAATAATAATAAGAAGAAGAAGAAGAAGAAGAAGAATCTGGTTATCGTTCATTTTATTACATGCTGACATGTGTTGGACGGCTCCCTGCATTAAATAAAGATTTTAATTCAAAATTTTGTATAGTTTTCCCCGCATTTGACATAAATATTACTGTGTTTGAAAAGATGCACCCAAAGAATGTTGGAAGTTATAGTTGCTGAAACATGAAAATAACAACTAAGATGAGAATAATAATCTTAATGATAGGCACTATTCCATCTAAATATTCAATTTAAAGGAATCTGACATCCTAAACGTGACAAAACATGGTTTTCAGTAGTGATACCCAATTTGAGAGTGTCAAATTATAGCAAGACATATTGCCACTGATGTGTAAGCGGCTACTGTGATAGAGGGCAGATTTATATGCGGAGCAATCTGGTTGGGGATTTGTGCAGTAAGATGGTTGTTCACATTACATTTAAATTTTAGTATTTTGATATGATTGGGGAAACAGTGAGCAACAAGTGAGCACCAAGTGGGACACTTTTGATAAACAGAAGTATATGTATGAATCAAACATTCAGCTAAGGTGCCTAACACGACGCCCATGAGATCTCCAAAAGAGTGTCAGTCGATATAGATAACAGGACGGTGGCTAAAGAAGTTAGAATCTGCTAAGGAATGTGTTCAACTCATCTGCCAAATCAACTGGATTAGAAAATGGTTGGCGTTGGAACAACAGACTGATACTAAACTGCCGCAGTGAAGAGCGATTACCTTTCACGCCAAAATGAAGCCACGGAAACTAGGAGGGCACTGCAGCAAGCATGGAAGACTAGAGTGTGAGCTCAGGTGGAGTCGACTGCAAGTGCAGATCTCGGTGGTAGTAGCAAATATTTGAACGAGAAGAAGGGTTCTGTGTTAACGGTAGTTGATCTTAAGACATGGGTGAAAATCTTCCCAAAAGGAGTCCAAAGAAAGTAGGTATTAGAATAGGAGATCTTTTGGCATCTAGGGACCTCTTTAGTGAAAGGGTGCGATTTTATAGCTTGACGGATGAATCGGGAGTATTGTCATTGAGGGGGTACAAGAAAATTAATTGGAGATGCTTGTAAAATAAGCTGGGATGCAACACTGTGGTCATAAAAGAAAGGCTAGAGTTTAGCAGAGAGTACAGGGCCTATTAGGTTAGAATTATTTTTTTCAGTCTGTTCAGAAGAGAGCAGCTCTGCAGGGATTGGTGCACCAGACCATATGTAGCAACAATACTCCATGCACTACTGAATGGTAGCTTTATAGAGATATTATATTATATATTCAGGTGTATCTTGAATTCAGGAATCTTTCTGTTGAACTCCAAAATCTGCATACAAGTTTGAATTGAACCCTTTATTTAATCCACCAGGGTAGCATGTCATTCCATAAGCTACGACCGGGTAGAAGTCTTAAGTAATTTGCAATTATATACTAAGTATCACCGGCACTAAAAATTGAACCCTAAACCTTCAGAAGAGTGTCACTTAAAACTGAATTTTACTTCGTGCCTTATCTATTATGCAACAGGGTAAATCATTAAGTGTTTATTAATGCTTAAAGTTCAATCTTCAATGCAGGCGATACCAAGATGCAATCGTGAATTACTTAAAAAGAGAACAGTAATCCAAATAATTTCATAATACTAATAGAGTATTATATTTTACTAGTATTTCAGCCTGGCGTTGCCCGGGTGTTTGGAGGTGCATGCTGAGCAAAAAAAAGACAAAAAAACGGTCAATTTTCTTAACTTTGACCCCTATTATGACCCCTTAAAATTTATTGTTTTGGGCGCAAGTAAAGTTATTAAGTTAGATCCATGTCCAAGGAACCTATATCTAAAATTTCAAGTGTTTAGAATCTACATTATTGGAGGAGTTTGGTAGAGTTCCCAAAGGTCAAATCGTTGAACTTTGACCCCCTTAACAGCCAAATTTCTGACTGAAAACAGATCACATCGATTTTCCCAAATCTCAGTACTCTGTATATCAAATTTGGAGTCTGTAGACTGAAAATTGACAGAGTTATTGCGAAGGAAAATGTACACAGACACACAGATACGTTCACTTTTATAGATATATAGATATGCGCTCTTGAAGTGAAGATAAACAGTATTCCCAGAGAAGCAATTATCGCAGGAAAGAATTAAAATTCTATTAGTTATTTCTATACGTATCATTTTAAAACTTATTGAACATCTGATTTGAGATCGGAAGATGCTGGTCAAGTAAAGATAACAAAGGCTATCAGTGATGAACTTTATCTTTTTCATAGATGTGAACAAAAGGTCTAACTCAGTGGTTCTCAACCTTTTTCTACTCACGGACCCCTTTTCCCTTCTTTATATCTTAGTGGACCCCTTCATAACTATAGGTCATAAGACAATCTTCTATTTTTCATTAATATAAATTTTGAGGTTTTAATAATCAAAGAAATATTATATAATTAAGTTTTATTTTTAAATGAAAACTAATTTAATGGGGTAAACCTGGAAAATAGAAATATTATAGTTAAAATAACTTGAATGATTGAAAAAAGAAACTATACAAAATTACAGTAGAAATTAAATTTTTAATAATAAAATCTATTCTGAGTTGGTTTTCTTCATGGGCCACCAAAATATCGTTGCAGACCCCCATTTTGTTATGTTTTGCCTGTGGACCCCCATAAATATTCCATGGACCCCTAGGGTCCATGTAGACCCAAGTTCAGAACCCCTGGTCTAACTGAAGAAACTTCCTCGACACTGTATTGAAAACATGCGCTGCACAGCATGTTTTGATAGTGCATATGAGTAACGGTGTTGCAGGTGATAGGTGCCTGGCCAAAAGAGGTGGTGGAGGCACATAGAAATGAAAATATCTCTGCCTAGAATCTGACCACCCGAGAGATATTTTCTTTGAAAAGATAAGTACCTCATTGAATGAGAATTTTATGCTGAGACCGACCTGCTTGATAAAAGTAATTTTCCTAAATAGACTCCAGATAAACCCCACTGAATAGAGATTGTCTGACCATTATCTTCAGTAGTTAACATTTGAGTGGTCGAATGGTAATCATTAACAAAAGCCCAGAGTCAGTCAGGGATGAAAAGATTCTGGGAAATGGGGAGATGAGGTGGTCAAAATCTGCCTTCTTTCTAAAGAAGGGCGAAGGGTTGGAGTCAACAGAGGCAGTTTTCCTGAGAGTTGCCGAGCAGTTGGGTCGATGTACCTCTCCAGACAGGCAAGAGCCCTTAGAAGGACTGTGTCCATGTGTTTCGATATGGGCAGGCAAAAATCTCATTCTGCAAGGCCGTCATTCAACCATGTGAAAACATGTTTCACTTATAATCTCTTCTCCAAAAGATAAACATTATTATTTGTTTATAAAATGGATTGGCGGTTTTTTGTTTTGAAGTTAGAATTCTTTTGTTACAAAGCTGATTGGATCAAGCAACAACTTTGAACTGGCACAACAACTGGGACTATCATGACATCAGTGCAGTAAATGCACAAGGGCATGTTCATAGAATAACCTCTCACAAAATCTCCAAGACTAGGCTGCAGCTGTGAGCCAGAGAAATATCCCTCTACTACTGACATAGGAACACTTTTCTTCTGAAGTCCTTCTTGGCTTAGAATAACCTGGCTCTACTGGTAACATAGCATTGACATGATTATGGAAATTACGTCATTGGTGGGAAAAAATAACAATTTTTAAAAAGAAAAAACACGTTAGAGGCATGGATGACGTTCAGGATCACGTCAGAGACGTGGATGACGTTCCAGATCACGTCAGAGGCGGAGATGACGTTAGGGATCACGTCAGAGTTACGGAGAGCGTTCGAGATCACGTTAGTCGTGGATGACATTCAAGAAGACATTACATATTTGTGAATAATAAGGAAATAAATGTTTTACAACAAAAAAAGCGAGTTGAAGTTTTTTCTATTCTTTTTCTACTTTGCGACTGAGGCTGCAACGTATTGGTTACCAGATAACGTTACATAATGACGGACGTTCAATCACTTGGGAAAAGGAATGGGGGGGCGATTAAAAGCTGTTATAGGCAGATGGGGCTACTAAACTGACCCAAAAGTCTGCATATGTAGAAGGGAGAATGCAGTACTGTCTTGTCTACATTCTACTACCCAAACCAGTGCAAACGTTACAGAATTTAATGATAATGTTAAGACTATGTAAAGAAATGGAAAATTGTCTTATGACCACAGACTTCCAAGACTCGCAAAGAATGAAGAAGAATGCTTACTGATACTTTCTTCAGCTTTCCTAAAATAGAAGGAGATAGATTGCTGAATTAAATGGATATATCAAAACAGACTTGATATATGATACCTTATAGATGATCTCAACGTCAGACGTTCATGAATAGTAAAATACGAGGTCAATGAAGATATTTGATCCAACAGTCCATGTTTAGTCTAGAAGATTTGATCCATTAAAAAATGATCCAGACAAATCTGATATGATGACCTTTGAATTGCCTTATTGTTGGGAGTTGCTGCAAACAGAGAAGTCAAGTAACAGATCTTGTAGAAAGACTTAAAAAATCAGTTTTTTGTGGTGACTGAATATCAAGCTATGTTACAACCACTGTCTATAGTCTCCCTCTCTCTCTCTCTCTCTCTCTCTATCTATCTATCTATCTATCTACATACAGTGATGATCATATTTATTGGCACGGTAAAATAAAAGTTAAATTTTGTCTAATAAATTCTAAAAAAGGGATTAAATTAAAGAAAATAACAAAGTATATTTTGTATTTTTAACTGGCCTTTCCGATGCAGCAATCGGATTTTAGAAAAAATAAATAACAAAGGAACAACAAACATAATTGCAAAAAACCCTTGTTCAAAATTATTGGCACGGCTTTGTTTTTCTTTTAGTATCAGTATAATATCAATCAATTTCCGGTTTACGTGCTTTCTGAACTTTTTTATAGCCATATTATGCTTGTTTAACGCTAATTCAGTGAATAATTTTTTTCAGATAATTTTTAGATAGCGATTTATTTAAACTATTATAAGTGACTAAATTATAATTTTCAATCGCCATGGTTAAAACTAAGGAACACAGCGAAGACGTCAGGAAGCTTGTTGTAGCATGCCATACCAATGGGGAGGGCTATGATAAGATTTCAAAGAAGCTAAACCTTCCCAAATCCACTGTTAGAGCCATAATAAACAAGTTCAAATCGCAAGGCCACGTTATGAGTTTAGAGGGTAGAGGGAGAAAAAGGATTCTTTCCCCAAGAGATGAACGGAAAATTGTTCGACAAGTAAAACAAAACCCAAGGATCTCTGTTGGGGAGATTGTTGATGAACAGAGCACCTCTGGAGTGAATGTATCTCGACATACAGTTGGTAGAGTTTTGAAGAGAGCTGGTTTAAAAGCATGTCGTCCGAGAAAGACTCCCTTATTGAAGCCTATGCACCTGAAAGCAAGGCTAGCCTTTGCAAAACGTCATATTGATAAAGATGTTGCATTCTGGAAACGTGTTCTATGGACTGACGAAACGATAATAGAGTTATTTGGCCATAATAAAGTGTCTTATATTTACAGAAAATCTGGCGAAGCTTTCCTGCCTAAGAACACCATACCCACAGTGAAGCACGGTGGAGGCAGTTTGATGTTTTGGGGATCCTTTGCTGCCTCTGGACCAGGGCGACTTGTTAAGGTCACAGGTAGCATAAAAAAGGAAGATTATGTTAAAATATTGGATGAAAACCTGAAAGACTCTGCTAAAGAGCTCTCACTTGGTCGTCGTTGGTGGTTCATGCAAGATAATGACCCAAAGCATTCGGCTAAACTGACTAAGAAATGGCTTGAGGACAATCATATTAATGTTTTGGAGTGGCCATCACAAAGCCCAGACCTTTATCCAATTGAAAATTTATGGAGAACATTAAAATTGAGGGTAATGCAAAGGAAGCCTAATAATCTTATTCAATTGGAGGATTATTGTCAGGAAGAGTGGGCTAAAATTACTACTGAAGAGTGCAACAACTTGGTTGTAAACTATGAAAAGCGACTGAGGAAGGTAATCAAGGCCAAAGGCTATACAATTGATTATTAAATAAATCGTGCCAATAATTTTGAACAAGGGTTTTTTGCAATTATGTTTGTTGTTCCTTTGTTATTTATTTTTTCTAAAATCCGATTGCTGCATCGGAAAGGCCAGTTAAAAATACATAATATACTTTGTTATTTTCTTTAATTTAATCCCTTTTTTAGAATTTATTAGACAAAATTTAACTTTTATTTTACCGTGCCAATAAATATGATCATCACTGTACCTAAAAGTAAGCGAAACTACCATGAGCAAAGTTTTTTTCTAAAACTTCCCTATGTAGACACAATACCACAGAGCTATTTTCCAGTTGACTACAAAACGGTCGTTTTCAAGTCCAAAATTCTGACCTTATTCATTTTAAAATGAATTGTTTTAAAATCGAATTTTATCATCGTGTCAAAACAATACAGTAGTGATGTTCGTTTTGATCTGAAGAATGTTTTCCAAACAAATATTGTAAGGAACTTGTTATTGTTTTAAAAAGAATTAAATTGCTAGAATTTTACTTAAATAAAAACGAAATATATTCGTTTCATTTATTTAAAGAATATTTAGTTGCCAATGAAAATTATTTTTACAGAAGAATACAGAGTCATTTTTTTTTCTCAATAGTATTTACCCTGACAGACAATTATGTTTAAAAGGAATATAATAATTAACATTGAAATTATGCAGATCAATGTAGAAACACCACAGAATTTCCTTGAGGACTTTTATTTTTATTTTTTGCCAATTTGGGAATTAATTTTGTTTGTTCTTTTGAAAAATATGTAAGATTTTACAAAATAAAAGAGTAACTTCAAATGTTTTATTCAATCTAGAAAAAGTAGAAAATAAACATGAAATTTAAGAAGATTGACATTTTACTTAATTTTATTGAAAAAATAATTGTTTTTTATTTGTAGAAAAGTAAAAAAAAAAAATAAAGAGGATTACAGAATCAGCAAATGGTATTATGTTTCTGAATTTTTTAGATGAGGATTAAGAACTTGTATTATTTGGACTACTGCTCTTATCTTGAGCGTTATTCTTACAATAATTCGACCGATGTGACATCCGACCTTCTTTAGGTGTATCTTGTCGAACTCAGAAAGCTTTCTACCTGCACAAAATTTCAAAGGATCCATGACGTAACAGATAAAGTAATAAGTAAAATTTAGCTCTAATTGACACTCTCCTGTAGGTTGAAGGATCAATCTTCATTGGCGACACTAAAATTATAATTACAAATTACTTAGAATTTCTCTCTGATGAAATGAGAGTATGTTATCCGATGGATTAAATAAAGGATTCCATTCGAAATTCAGTGCATGTTCCCGAGTTCAACGGAAAGATTCTTTGATTCCAATATGATACACCTGAACAAGGTTAGAGCTTACATCGTCCGCAATTTTGAGAATAACACTCAAAGTGAGAATGGTATTCTGAATAATCCAAATAATGCTGAATTCCTATGAAACATAATCCATACTTTTATTCAGTCTTGGAGGGAAATCATTATTTTAGGATTTTAACAATATAGATTTGTTGTACTTGACACATTTCTAACTTGGCTGACGGAACAAGAACAAGCTACTCACGTTAATTAAATAAAAAGTTTTGTTCGAAATTTAAGGCTGATTCCCAAGATACACGTAAAGGAGGTTGGATATTACATCAGTTAAAAAGTTTCACTTGAATAGGTTTAAGGCTTCTAAAATTCACACTAGAATGATCTGCATGGAGCCGTGACATAACGGATAATCTACTGAGTAAAATTCAATACTAAGTGATATTCTGGGAGTTGAAGGTTCAAACCTTGGTGCGGGCGATACTAAGAATAAAATTGCGAATTACTTAGAACATTTATCCAATCATGGTTAATGTAACTCGAGTATGTTTCGACATTCCATGAGTGTTCCCAGGTTCGACAAAAATGATTTTCGAGTTCGTCAAGGTACACCTGGAGGAGGTCGCAGGTTACATTGGTCCAAACGTTGTGAGAACAGTAGTCCTAGTAATACAAATGACTTCAACCTGATCATGGCTGACGGAACAAGAACATGCTACCTTGTAGATTAAATAATGGGTTCTGTTCGAAATTCTGTGTCGATTTTTGGGATTGACAGAAAGATTCCCATGTTCAACAAGATACATTTGAAGAAGATGGGAGGTTACCTCGGTCAAAACGTTGTGAGAATAGCAATCAAGAGAAGAACAATAGTCCAGATAATAGAAATGACGAATAGATTTTTATGGTCAAGATTTTTTTTTTTTCACACAGTCTGTTGCGGTGCAAATTGATTGCAGGAGAAGGAACCATTTAATCAGAATTTACACTTGCGATTTTATATCACCGTCTCATCCAATAAATTTACACAAACACAAAGTCTTTTTTTTTTATGAAATGATTTGTTTGATGATGGTCATTCTGATTTCTCATTCTTCGTTGCCTTTTTCATTGGTGGACGGCCAATTCTTCTCTAGGTGTCAGACATGACGTGTTGATTACACAGCAGAGTGAATACTGAGCCGTACTTGTACATTATCGTTCTTCTTATCCTCCTCCTCCTCCTCCTCATCATCATCATCATCATCATCATCATCATCATCATCATGATGGAGATAGATGACGGTGGCTCAGTGGTTAATGGCACGGGCTGAAAACCTGGGTGTGCCAAGTTAGAATCCATTTCGTTCAACAGAAACGCTTTCCCATAGGGATGTTGGCCAACCTTCACGCGGTTCTTCCATAAGTAACTGATATCCTTCTAGAAAGAATTCTTAACAGAAAGATATCAAGGAAACGAATACCAACAAAATCATCATGTATGATGCTCAACAAATAAACAAAAAAAATTCATCATCAGCATATAAATAAACATTATGCCTGCTATGATGGGGTCAATAATGATGAGGAAATAAATTATAAGATAGTCACAGATATATATATATATAGATATATATATATATATATATATATATATATATATATATTATGGATTAACCAGATCTAAAAAAAAAAAAAAAATACATAGACAAAATCCCTGGAATACCAAGCTGTAGCAAAGTCCACATAGAAGCTCTAATCCATGACTGGATAGTATGCAAAAACCCGTGGCGCAGTGATTAGAGTATTTGGACAAATCAATTGTGCAAATTACTTAGGACCTCTATCCAGTCATGGCTGACGGAACAAGAACACACTACCCCTATGAAGTAAATAAAGAGTTCCGCACAAAATTCCATCCAAATTCCTGACAGAAACATTCTCAAGTTCGACAAGATACACCTGAAGAAGGTTGGAGGTTACAACGATCGAAATGTTGTGAAAACCACACTCAAGATGAGAACAGTAGTCCGATGAATCCCAATAATACATAGTTTTTTTTTAATTTTTTACGCACGTTTATCCCTAACCAGGCATTTGGACGTAAGGGGCTACTATTTGGGACCATGCCGAGGAAAGGTTAACAATATGTTGGTTTATGTTACAATTAAACTTCTGCGTAGTAGTACAGTCAAGGAAGCAAGTAACAGGAAAGGAATTCCAAAGTCTAGTTGGTCGAGGGAAGAAACTATTAGATTTGGAGATAAGAAAAACGAACATTCCTGATCCAGACCAATAAATAAAAACTTTGATCTGAAGATTAGGAAAATGACACATTCGGGAAATACTTTATTAAAGTAGTAGTCATAATGAATACTGAGGCAAAATGCTAGAAATAAGGGAAGAAAGAGAGAGGGGGGAATTATTTAGATGAAATGTTAGAGAGAGGGGGGAAAAAGAGAGAAAGGGGGAATTATTTTAGATAAAATGTTACAGAGAGTGAGAGAGAGGAGGGAAGGGAGAGAGAGGAGGAATTATTTTTGATGAAATACTAGAGAAAGTGAGACAAAGAGAGAGAGAGTTTGGGGAGGGAAAAGCGAGAGGGAAGAGAGAGAGAGAGAGAGAGAGGGGGGAATTATTTTAGATGAAATGTTAGAGAGAGAGTGAGAGAGAGGAGTGAAGGGAGAGAGAGCAGGAATTATTTTTGATGGAATGTTAGAGAGAGTGAGAGAGAGGAGGGAAGAGAGAGAGAGAGAGAGAGAGAGAGAGAGAGAGGGGTAATTATTTTAGATGAAATGTTATAGAGAGAGAGTGAGAGAGAGGAGGAATTATTTTTGATGCAATGTTAGAGAGAGTGAAACAAAGAGAAAGAGAGAGAGAGAGTTTTGGGAGGAAAAAGCGAGGGGGAATTATTTTAGATGAAATGTTAGAGAGGGGGGGGGGGAGAAATAGGAGGGAATTATTTTAGATGAAAACACCAGGAGTAGATATCTGAAGGAGGCCGATCCAAATGGCGGATCAGGAAAAGAGGTTTCATGACGGAATGTTACAAGCTCATTATGGCGGTTGCTTCATGTGAACTATGGCAGCTGTTAGGATGGGATTGGCCACTGGAGCATGAACACCTCTCAAGTATAATGCAATGTAATCGGTATGCACAACGTTTCGCAAGCATCCATTCAGAGATCTGCTGGGTAAAATATTTCCTATTACATATGTATCTATATATGCACACATACACACACACACACACGATATTAATATCAAATACCAATGCATGCTCCTAAAGTTCAAGAGAATAAGATGACAAAACCACTTTGTATTCACTTAATAATTGGCTAAAATTTATTTTTCTAAAGAAAGGGAAGAATAAGCATTTAATTCTTTCATTAGAATAAATTCAGGGTTTTAAATAACTTTATTTGCTATTCTTATATTTTCAGTTCTAACAACTGTATATTTCATGTATGTACGCTTACATATTTCATACTTTATATATATATATATATATATATATATATTGAATGGGTGACAAAAATCTATATTCCAACGTTCATAATGTTGACCATCTTACAATTTATTCCATGAATACAGTTGACATTTACAATTCTTCAAATCAATGCCAATTGAATTAAAGGAATAAATTATAAGATGGTCAACATCATGAACTTTGGAATATAGACTTTTATCATTCATTCATTATATTGCTCTGTAATTATATTGAGCTTATTAAATAAGGATGGATCAGTATATGTTATGAGGAAATAAAGTATATTTCCACAGAAATATATATATATATATATATATATATATATATATATGTACAGCTATAGATTCGTGTTATTTTGTGTGTATTGATATATATATTAAAACCCCTTTTCTCTATTTATGTAAAAAGAAAATACAACGTTGTTACATATGAGTCGTGGAATGGCATTCTTCTGCAAAAGATCAAGCTAATTTGCATATTCTTTTAAACATTCATTTTAATTAATTCCTTATTAGTTTCTTCGGTTTTCTTATGGAATATTCATCTTTAGTTAACTATTACGTGTAATTATATTCATGCAGATATTCTACATGAGTTATACTGGCGTAATATTTGCGTAAAAGCTTATATTAAACACAAACCTCTTTCTATATATATTTATGTATGCATACATACATTTGGTTAAAAATTTTGCCTACCAAACTCCTCTGTTAGTTTTTGGTCTATAGACATGAAACTTATTATATAAAGTATTAGAACCCATGTGAAACGTTATAATTGGGTTTCAGCCGGAGAAAATCGGTTCAAACGTGTGAAATTTTTTTTTTTTTTCTTAATGGAATTTGCCAAGTGAAGGTCGAACGACGACATTAGGAATATGCATTCGTAACGTAATAGCTATTACTTCATGTTTTAATTTTCAACCTTGCAGCAAACATGTTTTCATAGTTCAGGCATTAACGTCTAAGGAAAAGATAAATCAGTAAATTGGTTTCGATTCTCGGTGGTGGCGCCGAGTCATTTTTTTTTTTTTTACTTTTTAAATCATTTGGACGTAAGGGGCTACTATTTGGGACCATGCCGAGGAAAGGTTAACAATATGTTGGTTTATGTTACAATTAAACTTCTGCGTAGTAGTACAGTCAAGGAAGCAAGTAACAGGAAAGGAATTCCAAAGTCTAGTTGGTCGAGGTAAGAAACTATTAGATTTGGAGATAAGAAAAACGAACATTCCTGATCAGACAAATAAATAAAAACTTTGATCTGAAGATTACGAAAATGACACATTCGGGGAAATACTTTATTAAAGTACTAGTCATAATAAATACTGAGGCAAAATGCGAGAAATAAATAAGAAAGAGAGCATTAATCAAAATATCATATTCAAACGTATTTTACAACCGGGTAATGCTGGTGTGGCCTGCTACTATATATATATATATATATATATATATATATATATATATATATATATATATATATATATATATTGTTTTCTTTAGCTAAAAATGCGGATAAAGCTTGCTTGAAACTTTATATATACGTTGTTGATGAAATAAAAAAATACTCGCTGTATTAATAGGAACGGCTCTATTCGAGAGTTGGGAAACTTTTGAAATTATTTTTATTTTTTTTTCTAATGCGCTGATGAAGCCTAAGTTGTACAATTTATAATTTGATAAACAGTTATATTCTTATATGCCAACACGAGAGGCTGAAACAATTGTACGCAATGTTGTAACCAATAAAAGAAAAACTACCCGTAAATGAGTAAATACTTGTGTGTCTAGCCCTATTACCCTGGTATCTTTAAAGAAAATAATTATAGCTCTAGGATTGCATTATTGAGCTATCTAAATTAGAACTTTGTTATTTATTCATATGTAAGAACTTTTCATGTTTCTCTTGCAGAGCGCTCTTCCGTTGAAGGGATAGTTGTTTATTATTAACACTTTTTCAATATCTACATACATAAATGTTTTATCTTAAAACAAGCATCATCAGTGTGGCTAACTATAGTATGACCGGATATGTGTGTGTGTGTGTGTGTGTGTGTGTGTGTGTGTGTGTGTGTGTACTATGACTGACAAGGGTATAGGAAAATATGTGGGTCTTCTTTTATACTTCAAGTCTTACGATTTATATCTTACTCTTTGCCAGTATAGTTCAGGAAAGATAACTTGAAATTGATTCAAGGGATGTAACTCAATGTCATTGCCTGCTTCTATTATTTACTAGCAAGACGTGTGGAAATTCCTCGGAATGAGAAATATATTTAATTAACGAGTATGTTTTGATAAAGCTGATATCTTTCTGAACAGTGCGAAAAAAAATGATTTTATTCACATTTATATGAAAATAGTGTCCACTGTATTTGAAATATAGAATTATCTCAAATGAGATAGATTAATAAGTACTAAGAACATAATATTGTGCAACATATAATAAAATACCATTGAAAGAGACGATCTTGAATTTATTCCTTCAGTCTAACACCTTTTGGCAGACAATGTTCTTCTATTTTTTGCTTTGTTTCTTTCAAATGTTCCCTTTTTACATAATGTTTCCTTAACTTATTTCTTCATGTTGAAATTACTGATTTCCATCTTTACACCATTACATATGTTATTATAATGATATTCGAGAACGAGGTTACACCAAAGGAAGATCACTCTCATATTCTTGTCCAGGGCTGCCAGCCTGACCTTTTTAAAACCAAATTTCATGAATTTGGGATTTATTTTGGAAGCAAGGAATTATATTTGTCCTTTTTCAAAACCTAACGTAAGGAATTAATAAGAAAGCACCAGCCAGACTATTATACATATTTGGTTAGATATTGTTGATGAGCAGAAAGAAATAGATAGATTTGTTTAAGCGACAATTTACTGTAGGTAGAGTATCACTTAAACTGAAGAATAAATATTTTTCCAAGATCAAATATTTACCATAACATATTTAACCGAAACAATGTAAAAGTTATTCACGCATGCTCAATATTAAATGATTAAAAAAAAAAAAATCACAGGATGATATATCATCGTAAAAAGAATATATGTTCTTGTTCTTATTCAAATAAGACTTCTTTTTTTTTTCTTTTGTGTTTATGGTCAATTTGATATTTGTCTTCTCCTTTTATGGTTTCTTCCAAGAACGGAATAAATAAATATCAAAAGGAACTTGCAGCTATAAAAAATAATTGCGAATAAAAACAATAATTTCCTTGCATATGACAAGGATAAATGGATTATATGTGACACTGGCTCCACAGAATGAGGGTGACCTTTACAATATTATTTGCTTTTTGTTTGTAATTTGTTTTTGTTTTTGGTGTTTTATTCTGACAAAGAATAACACACACACACACACACACACACACACACACACACACACACACACACACACACACATATATATATATATATATATATATATATATATATATATATATATATATATATATATGGCATAAACATGGTGGCACACTAGTTCTTGTTAGATCACCAAAGTTAAGCAACGATGAGCCAGGACATTAATTATTTTTTTTTTTACTTCTGCGTTTATTCTAGCAATATATATATATATATATATATATATATATATATATATATATATATATATATATATATATACTAGCAAAAGTACCTGTCGTTGACTGGGTTCCAAAACAGCCTACAGAAAATGGACTCTGATTTATTAAAGTATGATACGTTATGAAAAGGAAGGGTTGTAAAGAGATAGCTTCGAATTTGGGGGTATCAAAACCAAAGAAAAATATGATGAAAGTCAAAATAAAATAGATAACACCCATTATTTATTATACCACACCTGTTAACACTGAAACACTTATCACAATATTCTGTGGATCTATATTAAAAAAAACTTGTTAAACTGTGACATATTTCCATTCTATGGAGGTCAGGTGCGAACGAACACCCCATAATTTTATTATACCATATTTCTTTAGACTGAAACATAATTATCAAAGTATACTTACGCGAATAGATATGAAAAGTCTTTATTAAAATTTGTGCCTATTTCCATTCTATGGAGGCCAGGTGCGAACGCAGACCCCACAATTTTATTATACCATCCCTATTTAAGTTCAAGCATACTTATCAAAGTATTATTATGTACATATATATCAAAAACCATTTAATATATACCGGCGTCGGATGTGAGGATTTGGGGAGAGTGCTTGGTAGTTTTTAATGTCTGTTTTATTGTTAGGGAAGTGATTTGTATCAAATGAAAACCAAGTCTATTAGGAGTGTCGTAGATTTTTGTATTTTTAGTGTGGGTGGGAATGAAAAGATGTCTGTTTAATAGGGAGGTATTTGTTTTATTTTTCTGTCTGTTTATATTATAGTGTGTTTTCGTAGCTTTTTTCTTTGCATAAGAAATGAAATAGGACGAGTACAGTAATTTTTTTTAAAAACCTTTGTAATGTATTGAATATCATCATTAAGATATTGGGGGCTACATATTCTAAAGGCATGCAAGAAAAAAAAAAAAACAATGATCATGCCGGTCTTTATTTTATCATTCTCTGAGGTTAAACTGAGCTAAATTTTGTCGGGAGGGTCAGTTTTGCAATGATAAATGTACTACTTTTTTTTTTTTTTTTTTAAATCCATGAAGAATCTATTATATAAAGGAGAATTGTCTGTGTGTATGTTCGTGTGCATGTTCAGTGAGAGAGGGGAGGAGAGGGGGTGTAGAGAGAGAGGCAAATAGAGAGAACTAGACAGACGGAAGGTTTAATAGAAACTAGCAGGGGCACCTGGCATTGCCCGGTCGCAAAATACGCTTAAATATGTTATTTTAATTCATGCAGATTTGATATGTTTTTTCGTATTATAGAGTAAATTATTCCACATTATATTATACCCAATATATATGAATGCCATCAGCTAGAATCGAAACCGAAGCCAAAACATCACAAAATAGTTTTATGATTGAAACTATGTCTACAGGTTAAGCAAAGACTGAAGTTTATTTGTATTCAATGTGGAAAGGAGTGTGAATTTTATAAAATACAAGCTGGTTTCCATGGCAACAATGTTTGCGAAAAACATGATGCATGCAAGGACGGTCAGACGGTCCGCAGAGTTTTATAATAATAAAGATATATGACACTTTTATACCAGGCAATGCCATGTAGCTCTGCTAGTATTAGATACGTAGAGAAGAGTGGATAAGATGTTTGCGAACATAAATGGGCAAAATTTCAACATCTTTTCAGTACACCAACATGATTAAAATAGCAGTTGTCAATATAACACGCTGTGATCATGACCTGAGCCACCAAGCAGCAAATTTGAGATCACTGGCCGCTTGAACTTGAGTTGCTCCTTTGTGTTCGAGACCAGGAACCTTTTATGGCGACATGTCATTTGCAGGCAAGAGACAGAGACATTCTCAGCAGTCAGGTTTCGCCGGTAAAGTCAAGTTAATTCCTTAGGTCGTACACACCATCCATGATGATTTCAGCTCTGCAAAGTGTCGAGCTATCAGACGTGTGTATCGTCTATTAGAGGCTGGCCATGATCACATGACCTTGTTGGAGGAGGGGGGGAGTGATTTCAAATACTAGCAGGCCGTCTGGCGTGGCCCGGTCGTAAAATATGCATGAATATTATATTTTAATCAATACAAAAACTGAGAAATGTATATGCGAGTATTGTTTTTTTTTTCTAAACCGTTCACTTCTTGTAATTAAAAAAAATAATCGAGCTGAGATCGAAACCAAAACCTAAAGACAATAAGTCAAGTACGATAACCATTAGACCAGCTTGATACAATCTTTACAAAGTGTTTTCCAACCTACGTATTCTTAGCATAAAGAAGCAGCCATGTTTCATGGTCGCACATGCGCAGACGTGAAATAGTTGACAAACAGATAAAAATCCGATCAACCCCCCCCCCTACGTACCAATTTTTCTATTTTGAACCCTTAGTAGCCCTCTTTTCCTGAATAAAACTAATAAAAACGTTTTACATATGTCTGAATAACCTATATACCAAATTTCAAGTCTTTAGATTTAAAATTTGTTGACTATGTTGGTTGAGAAGTGTCATCACACACATTGTCACTTTTATAGATAGATTTTTTTTTCACACAGTTATCACCACTTATCAAGGCCCGGAAGCCACTCAGGGATAAGGGTTATTGCAAGTACATTAAGTTAGTGTGGAGATTTGATGAAGTGTTTACTTAAGGGGCGGTTCATTAGGAATTTGTTAACATTGGACTTGAACACATCCAAGTTGTAGTCCGGAGGGAAGCAGGCAGACGGAACAGAGTTCCACAGGCGTGCAGTTCTAAGAAAGAAGCTTTGTTCATGGAATCCGCGTTTTGATTTAGGCACAGATATAGAGTGGGGGAAATTTTTCACAGTGGATTCAGCTAGACGGGTGTTTTTCGTGAAAGATTAGCGAGGGGGGGACCAGAGATTGGAGTTCAGACGAGCATCTGCCATGGAAATAACGATAAAACAAGGACAGGCTCGCAAAGTCTCTTCTGTGGGAGAGAGGTTGCAGGGTAGAGAAAAGGGCATCCCCCACTAAGCCACGAAGTCTATTTTGTACTCTGTCAAGGCAGGATAGGCTGTTTTTAGCAGCTCCTGCCCAGATATGGCAACAGTATTCCATCCTTGGACGTACTTGGCTTTTATATAGATAGATAGATAGACTAGAAGATGAAACCAGCGTTGCCTAGTATCAAACGTAACGTTAAATTCCTTTAAAAAATTAAGTAAAAAAAAAAAAACAGAAAGAAACAGAGACATGCAAGTATTATATGTTTTCTAAAAGTTCACTTCTTGTAAGTAAAATAAAAAATAATCGAGCCGAGATCGAAACCAAAATCTAAAGACAGTGAGTGAAGTACGATAACCATTAGACCAGCTTGCCATGAGGTTTAAAAAGTGTCTTTGCACCTCCTTGAGCAGTTAACAAAGAGATAAAGATATGATGACTCCCAAGTACCAATTTTTCAATTTTGATCACTTAGCAGCTCTATTTTCTGGATGAAAACTGATTTAAAAGTTTTCCAGTTTGAGAAAATGTTAATTGATTTGTTTTCTTTTGTCATGATCGATACCTTCTACGTTTTCTTTATTTATTTCGTAATTAATCTACCCAAAGTTATTAATTAACTTAACAAAGGTTATTAATTAAACCAACACTCACAAGACGACGTAGCGAAGGCCACCACTAAAGTCAACATGAACTAACAATAATCAAATTTGAACATTACAAAGATGTAGAGATAGCAAATTAAGTTAATGTATTCAGAAGAAACAACGTCACAGGAAGTCTCGATTGAGACGTGGCTAATTCATTAGTCAAATCTTTCTCTTGGTTTGTGTTCATAGGAAGAAACTGGCGTTTTTTTAGGGATGCTCTTTCCTGGGGATGCAATATTAATTAAGTTAAGAGTAATTAAAGAAAAATGAAAGAAAAACATAATGAAATACAGGTTGTGTGTGGTCATTATTAATAGCTCTTGCAGGAGGAGAACAGCTGCTACAATCTATAACCAGCATAGCGGCGGCTGTTACAAAGAAAACGAAGAGAGAGAAAGAGAGGCAGACAAACTCTACACACCCTCGTCACTGCCACGACGTCTGTTGCTGCTAGACACACGATGAATATTTATGAAGATAAGAAGGATTGTCCGGCTATAACAACAAACGGCGTCTTGCCATAACAACACTACAGTGTTATGCTTCATGTAATTGCTAATGCAATGGCATGCATGACTGTTCATGAATTTAAGATTTAATGCCAAAATAATGAGTTTATCGGATTTAAGTCAGTACAAAAACAAACAAACAAAAAAAAAACAGCGGTGAACACGATAGTTGAATAATTAAACAAAAGGCCATCCACTCAAAATGGAAAAAAGTCAGTTATTCATAAATTTTCCTTATCAATTATTTTTTCTACTTAATCGATTTAATTTATGGAAATATACAAAATAAAATATTATATTAGTATACGGTATTTTGCAAATTTAAAGTTAAATTAAAATTTACAAAATACAATATTATATTAGTTAGTTTTAACTTCAAATTTACAAAATAAAATATTACATTAGCGCTTTAACTCTCTTTCTTTCTATGTACATAATTTAAATAAAACACTAAAATGCCGTAAGATTACAGGTTGTATAATACTATAAACATAATGTCCAAATAAAAGAGTCATGTTAAAATACATCTAAAGAAGGACGAAGTTTATATCGGCCAAAAATTACAATCAAAATGAAAACAGTAGTCCAGCAACCAAAAAAAACAAGAACTCATATTTAATAATTATACACACTTCTTTTGTCAACCATAAATTTTGTTGTAATTCTACATAATTTAACTCAGAATTAAGAATTTCCTTTATATATATATATATATATATATATATATATATACATATGTATATATACACATATATATACATATGTACATGCATACATACATATATACATATATATATACATATGTATATATACACATATATATATACATATATATACATATATATATACATATATACATATGTATATATATACACATATATATATATACATATGTATATATATACATATGCATACATATATATATATATATATACATATATATGCATATGCATACATATATATACATATACATATATATACATATGCATACATATATATACATATACATATATATACATATATATGCATACATATATATACATATATATACATATAGATATATATATATACATATATACATATACATATATATATATACATATATATACATATATATACATATATATATACATATATATACATATACATATATATACATATACATATATATATATATATATATATATATATATATATATATATATATATATTTCAGAATGTGAGAGAATATATAATTATTCCACAGCCAGACAACGTTGCAGCCCACACGGGCCATGACAGCCAACAAACCGAAAGTCCAAGACTCGAGTTTCGCCCTCATTTGTGCTCATCAGTTAGACATATCAAAACTCAGGATTCGAAATCCGAGCCTCTTGCATGCGAGGCAAGCACTTTGCCAACTGAGCAAACGCCTCGCACACAAGAAAGTCTATTAATTAACACAGATCAAGCAAGCCGCAGCAAAATCCGACTGGAATGGAAATACTTCGTCTCAACAAAGACTGTGGTCATCCAACCAGCTATAACCCAAGCCGATGTCTCACAAGTAGGAATTTTAAACTTCATAGGACGACGCCACTCAGTAATGCTAACCGAGCAAGCAATTCGTAATAGAACTTTCAGAATGTGTGAGATTATATAATTATTTCTGCAGCCAAACAACGTCGCAATTATTTTTACAATGTCACAGCTCATACAAACCATGAAAGCTGCAAACCGTGGTGTTGTTTAATTGTAGAAATAATTATATATATATATCATCTCACATTCAAAAAAAATATAATTCATACATATATATATATATATATATATATATATATATATATATATTATATAGATAGAATAATAGATAGATAGATGTTGATATAAAAAAGTATAGTTTTAAAGTATATATCCCTTATAAAAACGTCCAAAATGTTTCAAATAACAAGCTCAATAAAGTTATGTTTTCGGCTACAGAGCATGTATACGTGATATTGCACCCTAATAATCAAACGACAGAATTAGTCTAGAATCAGAATTTATATTTTATTGTCTTTAGTTTATTTGATTGCTCTTCATAAATGATGAAATATTAATAAACACTGTCACAATACATTAATTTATTTATTGCGGACTATTATTCTCATCTTTATTAGTTGTTGTTTCACGACGTTTCGGCCAACTATTCCTCTGGCCTTCGTCAACTACGGATGGCAGTGATTGCTGAGAATGCAGTTAGGAGATTCGAAGTTCCTAACCATTGCGGTTACCACCTGACGAAGGCCAGAGGAATAGTTGACCAAAATGTCGTGAAACAACAACTAATAAAGATGAGAATAATAGTCCGCAATAAATAAATTAATATAAATAATACTCATCTCAATAATGAATTCCAATTAAAAGAATATACCGACACAATATTCCCAAACAAAAATAATGGCGGTTTGAGAACATTTCAACATGGTTCAGATATCTTTATTTTTGAAAGGTACATTTTTTTTCTCTGATTGTCATCTTTAAAATGAATTTTTTACAAAGCCACCGTTCGGCTCATACGAATGGCTTGATCTTCACAGGCAATATGAGCTGGAACAAATACGTAGAGAACATTGCAAAGACTGCTGCAAAGTAGGTGGATTCCCTCTATCATGCTAGAAGATTACCCACATACGAGAGTATCCTGTACCTATACAAAGCCACAATTCGCCTATGCATAGAGAATTGTGGCCACATCTGGGCTGATGCATCCACCGTTAGTCTTTTTCTCTTGGACAGGGTCCAAAGAAGAGTTTCCAATCTAATAGGTCCCGCACTGTCAACTAAGGTCTAACCTCTGTACCCACTGCCACAATGTAGCATTTTTGTGCCTTTTTTACAACTATGTTCATGGAATGTGCTTTAATGAACTCATTGCATTTATGGCTCATTCATGCCCATACCCCCCAACAAACCCATTTAGCAACAAAATCACACCCCTTCACATTGAGTGCCACTACATGTCAGAAAGCGTCCTACTCTAATAGTTTCTTCCCTCGGGCAACTAGACTTTGGAATTCCCTTCCTGTTACCTACTTTCCTGACTGTACTGATATGCAGAAGTTTAAATGTTATGTAAACTGATATCTCGCTCATCTCCATTAAACATGGTTCCAAATAGTAGCCCCTTACATCCAAGTGGCAACATGCCTTGTTTGAAGTGAACGTGAGTTAAAGAAAAAGGAAATTTTTTGATTTGCTATTCTTCTCATTATTTTCAAGCGCTGTTCTTCCTATCATTTTTGCCTACCATTCAAAAATGCAGAAATTTAAATGTAATGTGAACAACTATCTTATTGCCAATACCCTCGTATTAAAGCAACTGCAAGCCTTCTCCCACCCCCCAAAAAATTGATTCTTATCAGAGTAGCCTCTTATGCTTTAGCAGCAGTGTTCCTTACTTGGCATGAATAAAATTTAAAATTAAGTTTTGAAAACTTCCACCAAAATAAAACCCAAAACAAAACAAAACCGACTCTAAAAGACATTTTCATTTCTATTACGTTTTTTTTTTTGTTTTTTTTTTTTCTTTAAAATCAAGTCACAGAAATTAAGGAAAATTTTGAAACTTTACTAATACTTAAAAAATAAAGAAGCATTTTCTTTTCTTACTTTCTAAATATATTACTAGGAAATGTATTTTACATCGGGATATGTATTTCTACAAATTTAGCAGTATTTGCTTTGTCCAGCACTACACCCCGCAGGAAGATGTGACCCAAGGTCGAAAGGTGGGGAAGATCAAGCCATCACCTCTAAAGGAGGAACAGTCTGGTTTATTAAAAAATAAAAATTCCCAGGGCAGCCCCGTCGTCATTTCCTGGTTGGGGCGCCTCAGGTAGTAAACAAGAAAATTGGAAGATGGACCTCCAAGGACAACACGGAACAAGCCGCATAGCACAGTCAACAGGAAAAAAATATTTACAAAATAGCCGAGATTGTTACCTTTGGTGTCATGAAAGTAAATTCTTGATTGAGACCTACTGGAATATTGTCACTGTTAACGTGTCGATTTCTATAATAATACATTAAAACTGATTCTTATCTCTACATATATATGAGATGCACTTTGTATGCGTGTGAGTGTCTGTGTGTGCGAGTTTATTCCTTATGAACTCCAAAACGGTTGGCTAATTTTTTTTTTTTTAAATTTCAAACAAATTTACTTTATGTGTCTTGGAGTGTTCTTCGATAGGTTTTGACTGCTTCCGATCAGTATTGAAAATCGATAACAAAAATTCTGATTAAAGAAGAAACAGTGCAATTTTGGCTGAAGTTAACACCCTTATACAACCTAATATCACAAGTGCATTTGGAAAGTTTTATCCCCGCACAAGTAAGAGGGCCTGCCGTATGAAATCAACAGCAGGTTCTTTGATAAGACGGGAGCGTATTTGAGATGAACGTTTCTGTTTGAGCAAAAGTGAACTATGATATTTGAATTTTGCATTTTAAACTTTAATTAAATCCATTATATAAAAATAATTTTATAAGATCAACAGAAGATTCTCTACAGTGCAATGTAAACTAGAATATATTTGGGATTAAGTCGTTGCAGAGAGGTATGTGAAGATTTTCTCAGTGCACCGCTGTGGGTCCCCAATTAGAGCAGACAATCAATCGATCTGATTGAAAAATGGTCAATTTCACTGATTTTAATGACAGTTGGGAGTGTGGAACATTCGTTTATCCTCATTCAATCCAGGGCAACGGCGAGTCTCCCTGTTAGGTTTTAAATAGAGACTAGTAGGCCACCCGGCTTTGCCCGGTCGTAAAATATGCATAAATATTATATTTTAATTCATACAGAAACTGAGACATGTTTTTTTTGAAACAGTTCATTTCTTGTAAGTATAAAAAAAATATTCAAGCTAAGATCGAAACCAAAACCTAAAAATAGTGAGTCAAGTACGATAACCATTAGGCCAGCTTGACACGTTCTTTAAAATGTTTTTTCAAATCTACTTATTATTGACATAAGGAACCGTTCATTTGAACCTTCACCCATTTGTGAAACGGTTGACAAATAGATAAAATATCAGATGATTTCCACGTATTATTTTTTTTTCAATTATAACCCCTTAGCAGCCCTTTTTCCGGATGAAAACTGATTAAAAAGTTTTCCACGTGTCTGACTACCCTATATATCAAATGTCAAGTTTGTAGATCAAAAAATTCGTTGAGTATATAGGTTTAGAAGTTTCCTCACACACACACTTTTACAGATAAGATCAACAAATGATTGTGACAACTGTGGCGTTAGACTTCGTTTTAATAATTATTTACGATCGCTTGTAAGAAACAGATGTTTGCAATAAAAACGACAGAACAACAGAGATCTGCATTGATACATAAATCAAGTGAGACCGCATGAAAACCCGATTCAATTTGCTGCTAAAAGTTTTATTACAAAAGTAAATTTTGCTATTTTATTTACTTTATTGTTCTTGTGTGTGATTTATTTGACGTCAAGTACTGTTGTATTTTTCTATCTATCTGGGAATTTATTTGTAAATGATCAAATACATGTATTTAGTAGATTTTTCACTTTACACACACACACACACACACACACATATATATATATATATTTGTTTATTGTTTTGGGGGAAAGAATTCCAACAAAGTGCACGATTACAAAGAAAACCCCCTTTTTCGATATAAGAGCTTAACATTTATTTATTTAAAATTGTACAGAAGGTCAGAACACATTGGTACCGTCGGTTTAAAGACTAACATAAGGGGGACCAGTTAATCGTAAATAATGTTAGGCTCTCGTCAGCCATGTTATTGAAAACTCAAGTCATGGGCGAAACTCGAGTTTTGGACTTCCGGTTTGTTGGCTGTCATAACTCTTGTTAGCTGTGACGATGTTTGGCTATGGAAATGATTATATAATCTCTCAAATTCTGAATATATATATATATATATATATATATATATATATATATATATATATATACCAGCTGGACGCCCGGCGTTGTCCAGTCATTCAATACACTTAAACATGATATTTTAATTTATGCAGATTGTATGCATTATAGAATCACACCTTTATTGATTATTATATACTAGCGGGGGTACCCGGCGTTGCCCGAGTGTTTGTTTCCGGGACGGGGGGGGGAGTTTTAAAAAATGTTATGGTAGGTAAGTAGGAAGGATCAAACCCAGAGTCATGAGTAAAAGTAGGAAAATAAAGTGTGAAAAAAAAAAAAAACCATCTGCAACGTTAACAGTTCGGCCACCAAGAAAAGTCCATTCCAGTTGTTTAGGAAAAAAAAAAAAAAAAAAACGACTACGGTAGGTCGGCGCGAACGTGAAAATATAATGTGAATTGTCCAGCACGCTAACCACTACGCCACAGAGCACTGCAGCTTAGTTTAGTGATTTTAAATAACTTCACATGAAAGAACTACGAAGCCAAACCGGTGTTCTCTTCTCAACTGTTCCTTGTGAACGATCCCCAAACGGTGTTAAGTGGTGGCAGGGGGAGGAGGAATTTATTAGAGAGAAAATATTTTACCACTTCCATTGATCTTAACCGATTTTGGCCGTGACTTCTCAGCACAAAAAGTATAGAAATCTAAGATTATCGAGGAATTTGAGAAATAATAAGCCTATAACACACCTCAGATATTGTTCTGCCGTTTGTGCATATTATATTTGCATGAAATATCTTGATTTTTAATCCTATTAATGTCAAAATCAGACGGGAAAAAATGAGTCCATTTTATTTATATAGAAAGAATAGAAGAAGAAGATAGATAGAAGATAGAAGAATAGAATAGATAGATAGAAAGAATAGAAGAAGAAGAGAAGAGATTACAATGAATATTTTGCCCGGTGGACTAATTCACAAAAAATAATAAAAAGATAATCATTATAACGTCGTTCATCAAATTCCGTCTAAGCTTGTTTCCAATGTATGATATATAGCTTATATTTAGGTTTTACGATAAATGCCTTGGAAAAGTCGCTTCTGATTAATGTTTACTTTTAAAATATTCAACTCAAGAAATGATTTTCGGCAATTTTAAATGGTACCTCTTCTTTTTTGCATAAAATTAACTCATTAATAAGAAAAAAAATTAAAATAATATGGTGAGGTACACCGGGTTTGAACAGGGGATCGGTCGATCTGTAGCCAAATGCTCTACAATTAAGCTATATCGCCAGATTATAATTAATCTCTTTTTTTAAAGAAGAAATAATTTGCTGAAATTTTATTATCTCCCTTTGCCGAATATCCCTCTGTAAAAATTATTCTATTTTATTTATCAAAGAGAAAAACTATTTTCAAGAGCGGATGTTTTTCCAGTTTCGAAAATGATTCATTGAGATTTGATTATTTCCCTTTGAGAGATTTGATTATTTCCCTTGACCAGTGCAATGTAAAACATTCCCCTGTTAAAAGTCTTTTTCATCTATAAGAGAAAATTACTATTTTTCGATTTTCTGTACAAGACAGATCTAATAACACTGCCGGGCATATAAAGTACCTTTGTATGAAATTTGCAAAAGATAGGCTCAGACGTTTCGGAACCTATAAGGAAAGCACTAACACACACACATACGCACGAACGCACGCACGCACAAGCGACTTTTTTTTATAATGGTAGATATATATTAGTGATTTGAAGATTCCAATATTTTTCCAAATCCCGATACAATTACCGATTACAATTCTTTAAAACATCTCTAAATATTTAACTATAGAGCTATTACTTTTTCGTTTATATCGTAAAAACACATGATGTTAAATGCGCAGATATTTTCTCAGGCGGGTATAATCTATAGATTTTAGTTGTACTGGTAGTTTAAAACCAATAAGTATTTAATATTTTAATCAGACAAAGTCAAATAGAATCACAATTAAAAGAATCGTTTTCGGCATAAGAAAATAATCGCACATTTTTCCGATTCTGATAAAGTATCGAGTTTTCTTATTCTTGATTCCGATTCATCGTCTCAACTCTAATACACGTCATAATCGCATTGACACATCAGTTCTCGTCAGATCATGGTAGTTAAGCAATGTTTAGTCTGGCTAGTACCAGATGGGTGGCCATTTGGGAATTCTAGACACAGTGTGTACTCTCCGCTTATCTCGGCATTGTTTCCAGTCGTCCTGAACCTTCACTTTCCACTGGCATTTACAATGTCGACTCAGGAGAAGTGTGGTTGGACATTGCGCAACCCTTGACAAAAAATTGCACGCACAGGCACCCTTAAAAAAAATTGCACGCACAGGCACCCTTACAGTGGGTATCCATAGTCTGCTAATACTGAAAGAAGCTATCATATATATATATATATATATATATATATATATGTGTGTGTGTGTGTGTGTGTGTGTGTGTGTGTGTGTGTGTGTGTGCGTGTAATCCATGAGTATGTCGATATGTATGCACTATGTGTGTATGTAGGAATCAATGAAAATGCATATGATTTCCCTGTATGCAGAGTAATTACCAATATATTTTATTGATCTTGATCAAACGAATTCATTTACTTAAGGCACTGACTCAATCACATCTCAAATTGTACAGTTTAATCATCTATTTTTTTGTTACTTTTCTGTGGAAGGAATTAGACTCGAAGAAACGGTAAGTTCATGTGTCTTCAAGATCGGGCATATTAATTTAGTAATGGACTGCAAATCTGCAGATGAAACTATTGGTATTTCCATTTAGGAAGGAATTATTGTGTAATGATGATCTATTGGGGAATCAAGAACAGAGATGGATGCATTAAGTCACGGGGAGGCGGGGTGGGGTGGGGAGATATACACAATAAATGAGCGATGGTTATTTTGGTGATGTAATTTCGTAAAGTTTTCCGAGTGCTTTCTCGGGAACAAGACGGAAAACGAGCGGCTTATATGCAAATAGATGTTCTACATCGATCGTTTGAGGGATTGGTTTTTAATAAGGTAAGTAATGGTTTAAGTAGAATGATTTGTCTTACTAGCAGGAAGACCCGACGTTACCCGGAATCGAATGAGGATCACTACTATGTATTTTTTCACTATGCTCATGATATCATATTACTTGGATGTATACTAGAGAAAATTTGAATGCCTACAGGAGAGAATTTGAATGCCTATGGAGGGGAACTCGAAAGCCTATTGGAAAGAATGTGAATGCCTACTGAGTAGAAGTTGAATGCTTACCAGAAAGAACTTGAATGCCTACTAGAAAGAATTTGAATGTCTACTGGAAAACATTTGAATGCCTACTGGAGAGAACTTGAATGTCTACTGAGTAGAACTTGAATGCCTCGTGGAAAGAACTTAAATGTCTGCTGAGTAGAACTTGAATGCCTACTGGAAAGCATTTGAATGCCTACTGGAAAGAACTTGAATGCCTACTGGAAAGAACTTGAATGCCTACTGGAAAGAACTTGAATGCCTACTGGAGAGAAGTTGAATACCTACTGGAAAGAACTTAAATGTCTACTGAGTAGAACTTGATTTTCTACTGGAGAGAAGTCGAATGCCTACAGTGAACTTAAATCCCTATAAGGAAGAACTTGGATGCCTACTGGAGAGAACTTGATTACCTACTAAACACTATCCTCGAGTGTCTTAGGTCTCTCTATACAGGGGTTTGTCGGGACAATCTGGCTTGAGGATATTTTCCCTAGAAGTATATTGTGACTAAATATTCAAAATAATAAAATATTTGTGGCTTAAATAAGATCCGTTCGATATGGCTACACAACATCGGCTTGTACGAGGAATAGTATCACTTCCGAAAGTGATGTTGGCTAAAGTAAATAGCTCGAAGCTGGATACTTCGCCAGACTAGATGAATTCTCGTCCCAGAATCCGGTAAGACTAAGAGACCTCGAACATGATATATCATAACAGAGTTAACAGGTAAATTAATAATTAACGTTCTTTTAATTTTTACAAACTCAATATTTGACAGGCGAAGAGGAATTTAATGGAATACGCGAATATATGTATCTTGTATAGAGATCAATTGTTACCTCTAACAAGGGGTCTCTTGATTCCTGAGAACTTCGATTTAAGTATTATTATTTCTATTGTCTCGTTTCTTCTGTTTCGTCCTCTAATATAGTCGGAAGAAACTGAAATGTTGGAAAACTCTTTGAATTAATGTCCCCTACATGTGTAATTGTGCAGAGAATTTAATACGCGTATTTTAAATTGCATAAAAATAGGAAATATTTGAAGTTTTACCGGTGATTTGGAGAATGTTGCGCTGGTTTTATGTTGACTTGGCTGATTGGTTGAAGCGCGTGGGCTTCCAAATCAGCAATAGCTGATAATTAGGGATGATATTGTTATGTGAAGGATATAAGAAGTGAGCGGGGGAAATGAAGGAGGAGGGAGGAAGAGATAGATAGATAGATAGATAGAGAGAGAGAGAGAGAAAGAGAGAGAGAGAGAGAGAAGTGATATTAAATGTCAGTTATAATGGGAGTTTAACTTTGAAAAATTGCATTTGTCCCCAGTGGTAGGCATTTTATTAGCCCGTGCTGGGAAACATCAATTTATCATCATTCATACATCATTTTTTGATATCTTCCATATCCTTGTCTCAGATTAGTATCGAATTTCAGAACGTTTCAATATATGTGTGTCTGTGTATACACACATATGTAATTTCAGAACGTTTCAATATATACATATATATGCGCGTATGTGTATACACACATATGTAACTTCCGAACGTTTCAATATATATATATATATATATATATATATATATGTATGTATATATATATATATATGTCTGTGTGTGAGAGAATATGCACGTTTTTATATAGATATGCATATATACGTATTTACATACACATAGATATACACATATACATACATATGTATATTCGTGTATTTATACATACATATATACAGATATATATTTGTGTTTATAGATACATACATATATACGTGTGTGAGTGTATTCGTATGTACATACATATTTACATTATATATATATATATATATATATATATATATATATAAAGAGAGAGAGAGAGGAGGGATGATAGATGATGATATAGAATGGGAATAGAAGATTAAATGCTGTTTACTTATCTTTTCAGATTTTTTCCGATATTCAAACGCCCATAAGCATGAGACTCTCCCAACAACAATTTTATGAGCCCTTGCTGGCTTACATCAATTCATCATCATTCATACATACTTTTGATACCCTCCATATCCTTCTCTTAGGTTAGAACGAACATTTAAGAGTCATTTTTTGTTGTTATTGTTGTAATACGACTTTTTGTGTGTAATATCTTTTTTTCCGATGAAAGACAATAAAATGGCGCACACCTGATATATTTGCGCTACATCTTTTTTTTTTTTTATTATTTTTAGTTTTGATAAGAAAATATTTTCCTGCACTTTACAGCTTCCGGGCTTTGCTCTAAGTGTAGTATCTGTCAAATTCCGCTTGATTAGAGCAATCCATATAACATAGTCATTTGTTTTTGTTGTTGTTATTGTTGTAATATATATATATATATATATATATATATATATATATATATATATATATATATATATATATATGGTGTTTTTTAGGGACTGCGAACTATAAATTGAAATAAATAAATTGGAAAATGTCGTCACTGGTAAAGAAAAAAAGACTATAAAAAAAGAGAAAGATATCGTAGGTGGAGAACATTCTTGATCACGTGGGTGACGTTACAGCTGTAACAGTGAGGAAATACACACTGTTGCTACAAAAAAAAAGCGAGTTGGGGTTATTTCCTATTCTTTGTCTTGGGTCCCTTTCCGACTGAAATTGGACACAACGTGTGTTGATTCCCGTACAACGTCACATCCAAAATGCATAATTTGGAGGTGAGAGAGGGATATGATGTGCATTAACGTAAATTTTCTCTCGTGGGGAGGCCAACTATACAGTGACTATTAAAACTAATAACAATCATATAAGATGATATCAATGGACTGGAAGTATGCAAGGCAGAGACGTTAATCTTGCTGAAGTATTATGCATTCTCGCTTACCTACATATACAGCGCCTAGTATTTCTAAATTCTCACTCATCTAGTATTGGTCAGGCCTAACGTTGCTTCACTTCGGTAATCTAATGAGACCCGGTGTATCAATATGATTATACCATTAGATATAAAAGAGAGATGAGATCCCGGAGGCTCCAATTGGTTGAACAAAATCAAGTGTTCGTAGAAGTGTAATGTCTGAAAGTTTGGAATAGTTTTCAGTTGAGGCTCCAAAATGGTATCGCATAGTAGCCACGGATGGACTTCTGATCACGTGGCCAAACACGACCATAAAATATCAATGAAAAAATTGCTAGAGGTCTATTCTACAACTAATCAATTGACACATGTTTCCGTTTCCTAGATGTTAATCCCATCAAACTACGGTGCTTGATAAGAGGTAGAGCTGTATACACTAGACTTGTCAACCGGTCAACAAAGGAAAAAAGTTATAGCCCGTTGAGTAAGAACGAGGGCTTCATAACAAATTGATGGATGCATGGTTTAATTTATGTTCATTGTTGCATTAAATACTAATACTTGTTACTCCTTGTGTATTTAATGGATACAATAATGCTTAGTTCGCTGCACCTTATCATGACAAAGGTCTATACAAAATTTCAACAAGATCGGCTCAGTAGTTTCTTTGAAAAAGTTGAATGGACAGAGAGACAGCCATCCCAAGAGACATATAATAAAGATACCTTTATTTATGTAAACACTACAGGCTACATAAATGCATACATGTTTCAGCTGTGATCTCGTTTGAAATCCAGCTTCGTTAAGCTATCAAATCTATTTGAGTGAGATGAACAGAAAAACAATCCAGTTAATTTGATATGATGGCCTGAAGAAATGAGATCACAGCTGAAACATGTATGCATATATGTAGATAATAATGTCTGTATGAATAAAGGAATTTCTACTATACTAGCGGGGGTTTCTGGTCTTGCTGGATCATGAAATACGCTTAAATATATTTTAATTCCTGCAGATTTTTTATTTATTATTACACAGTCAATTCTCTATTGAATATATATATATATATATATATATATATATATATATATATATATATATATACATATATATATACATATATATATATATATATATAAATAAAATACCAGCGATTGTTGACGTTATGTTGTTTTGAAAAAAGAAAAACCGAATGAAATTATGAAATAATCAACGTTTCGTCCCTATTTCAGAGGACATCTTCATACACACACATATGTTTGTCCTTCCCGATATGGATAGGATTCAAACACTGTTTTCTTCTCATTTTCGTATGGTCTATCTTTTTCTTTTCTTGCATTTTTCCTTTTAATATCCAAAAGATGTCCTCTGAAATAGGGACGAACGTTGATTATTTCATAATTTCATTCGGTTTTTCTTTTTTCAAAACAACACATATATATATATATATATATATATATATATATATATATATATATATATATATATATATATATATATATATATATAGCACTTATTTCAAAAGCTAAAAAAAAAAAATGACTTGGGCGCCATCAGCTAGAATCAAAACCAAAACATTTAGTGCTACCGTAGCGTTTCGTACAGTTTGAGCTGGCCCGATAAATAGATAAGAAAGATTTAAAATTAGCTATGATTGAATTTGCGAGTTTGATGGAAATATTCCCGAGTTTGATGGAAATATTCTCGTGTTTAATAGAAAGATTCCCTATGACGTTTCTGAATTTTTGAGATGAGGATTGTTTTGTTTTTTTTACATGGAGGTCACCACTTATCAATGCCGAAAGTCACTCGGGGATAAGTTATTTATAAGTTTTATATGGTTATTTGTATTATTATTCATCGGACTACTGTTCTCATCTTGAGTGTGATTTTACATTTGCCAATTACTTAGGACCCCTATCCAGTCGTGGCTGATGGAACAAGAGCATGCTACTCCCGTGAAGTAAATAATGGATTCCGCTCGAAATTCCGTCCAAATTCCCGAGTTCGACAGAAAAATTCACGAGTTCGATAAGATACACCTGAAGAAGGTCGGAGGTTATACCGACCGAAACGTTAAAAAAAAAGTGAAAATCACACACAAGATGAGGACAACAGTCCAATGAATCCAAATAATACAAAGAGTCCCGAGTTTGATAGAAAGATGCCCGAGTTTGACAAGATACACCTGAAGAAGGTCGGAGGTTACGGCAATTGAAACATTGTGAAACTAGCACTCACGATAAGAACAGTAGTCTGAACAATCTCAATAATATAAAAACGGGTTATATTTCAAGAATTGAGAATTAGTATCAAAATATGTACGCCGTACACACGAAGGGTCAAGATAAAACCACCAGCATTTCACACAGAAAAATTCAGCTGATGGAATATCTTTGTATCATTCAACAGCTTTGTTAAGAAAGAGAGGCAAACAGGTTTGGCGGGGTGCCAGTATCAGGTCACAGGTCACTCCTCAATCACCAATAGAAGAACCATTTTACACGCAAACCAGAAGAGCAGAAGATCTCAACTGAAATGGTTTTCGGTTTATTTTATTCCAATCACCAAACAAGATACGGCAACAAGAGTATTCGGAAACCGAATATATTGGATCAGAGTGTTATGTATTACTAGTTTTTTTCCTTTTTTTTCTTTTTTTTTTTTTTTTTCTTTTTTCTTTTTTGTCTTTTTTTTTTCTTTTTTTTTTTCCTTTTTTTTTTCTTTTTTTTCTTTTTTTTTTTTGTCTTTTTCGTAAGGCTTTCTGTGTGATTTTAATGCATACTCAATCCGTTAGTAATTTCTGAGCTATGCTGAATTTTTTAGATGAGTATTCATAGTTTATATTTGCACTCTCATTCCAAAATATGTGTGCGATAATATTCCTCTTCTGACGGGTTTACTATGGGGAGTTTGGCCCTCTGGCTAAGAAGCAAGTGTAGTATCTGTTCTAATACTACACTTCATCTTTTCTGTCCTTAGTCAGCGGTGGGGAAATCCTTCTTGACTGAGACAATATATATTTTTGTTTCTATCCAGAATGCCCCTTTTTGGGGAGCTTTGATTTTCCCCACATTTAAAACCGACCTTGTATCTAGCTCTGTCCTCGTGGAGAGGCAAGTAAATAGGACCATTACTCTTCTGACGAACGGGTTTACTATGGGAGTTAAGCATTGAGATGTTTGTTCACATTACATTTAAACTTCTGCAGGTTAGTACAGTAAGAGAATGAGAAAACAATGAAAGAATTCCAAAGTCTAGTAGTGCGAGAGAAGAAATTATTAGAATAGAATGCGTTCCGACATCTCGGGACCTCAACAGTAAAGGGGTGGAATTTTGCTGCATGTGCAGTTAATCGAGAGTATGTATTGTCAAGGGGGCATAAGTGCTATAAATTCATCAGAACACATTTCATTAAAGTACTTGGTAAACAGGCGCAGAGGTGTAAAATTGCAATGGTGAGACAGAGGTTGGAGATCAATTGATAGTGTGAGACCTAATAGATTTGATTTGGACGCTATCTAAGAGTGAGAGACTAGTGGTAGATGTACCAGCCTAGATGTGGCGACAATGCTCCATGGATGGGCGAATTGTGGTTTTGTAAGTGCATAGGATGCTTTCTGGTGCAACTAATTTTCTAGCACCGTAAAGGGAACCGACCTTTTTTATAGCAGTCTTGACAATATCCCCAATGTTCGAATTAAAGTTACCTATGAATTATTACAAAAACTATTGTTGATAATTCAATACAAGAAAATATATTCTTATCACTCGAATAATCTATACCTGTATAAATTTGGGTTTTTTGCGTATTGATATTCATATTAAAAATTCTTCTTTTTTTATTTAGTTAAAAAGAAAATAAAACTTTTTTATATATGGTGCATGGAATTGCATTTATCTGCAAAAAAATCTAACTAATTTGCATTTTCTTTTAAACATTCATTTTAATTAATTCCCTATTAGTTTTTTTGTTGTTGTTGTTGTTTTCTTATGCGATAATCATCTTTAGTTAATTATTACGTGTAATTATATTCATGCAAATATTCTACATGATTTATACTTGCGTAATATTTGCGTAAAAAGGTTATAGTAAACACAAGCCTCTTTCTATATATATTTATGTATGCGTATATATATTTGTTTAAAAGAATTTGCCCACTAAACTCCTCTATGACGTTTTGGTCTACAGACATGAAACTTAATACATTGGGTATTCGGACCCATGAAAAACTTTATATTTGGGTTTTAGCCGGGGAAGATCGGTGCAAAAGTGTGAAAATTAAAGAAATGGAATTGGCCAGGTGACGGTCGAACGACAGCATTACGAATATGCATGCATAACGTAATAGCTATTGGTCCCTGTTTAAATTTTTAGCCTTTCAGCAAACATGTCTTCATAGCTCAGGCATTAATGTCAAAGGAAAAAAGAAATCGTATGCTAGACGTTTTGGTTTCGCTTCTCAGTGGTGGCGCACGAGTCATTTTTGTTTAACTTTTAAATCATTACTATATATTGGGTACAATATAAGAATAAATACAAAATATGCATTAATTAAAATATATTTACGACCGGGCAATGCTGTGTGGCTGCTAGTAGTAGATAGACACCTGGTGCAATTTATTAGAGTTGAAACAGTTTTCTAATCGTATATCTATTGAACTGGTTCAAAACTAAAGCCAATAGGCATCTCCAGTGTTTTCGACACTCATCTTTTGTTCTTGCTTGCTCCGTACATCAACTGGCTTCATGCCTTGCCTAGAAAAATTTCCATACGTGAGTTAATCTATATAAAGAAAACAGTAAATGTATGTACGTGTTTGTGGAAATATTTAACCGATACACTCTTAAACTACTGATCGCATAACATTGAAATTAACTGAAATTTGGGGACGAATAAGCCTCCCCAATTATTATTATTATTATTATTATTATTAGTAGTAGTAGTAGTAGTAGTAGTAGTAGTAGTAGTAGTAATTGATTTAAATATGAGACTGATAAAAACATAAATTTCATTATAGAACTAAAACAACGTCAGCTTATTTGTCTAAATTCAATCATATTTGTTTGTAACTGAAATTTTGTTTTTCATTTTTCAAAAAAATAAAATTATTTGAAAAAAAAAAAATCAACAGATATTCAAAAACGAAATCATAAAGAAATTTCTTATATTCTGGCCGAAATCATATACAGTTAGGAATTAATAGGAATTAATAAGAAGTAATAGGGATTAATAAGAAGTAATAGGGATTAATAAGAAGTAATAGGGATTAATAAGAAGTAATAGGGATTAGTATTTAATACAAAAGTGATCACATAATTTAACCATCATTCTGGCTGGCATAAAACGCTCATTCCAGGTCAATGGGCTATAACTTTTGTCCGTTTGTTAAAAAAGTCTACTTCTCTCATAATATTCTTCATCATTCAACTGACAATCTATCTATCCCATTAACCTTTGTCCTTGAGTGGCTTTTGACCTTAATAAGTGGTGACTCATTAATAAAATTGAAAGCGGAAATGTTTTTGTGTTTTTTTCTTTTGTACAAAGCTAATCTTTACTTTTCATGAATATAAAATTATTTTCTTTTTAAATTTCAACAAATAGTCAAAAAAAAAAATAAACCTCAAAGAAAGATAATATGTTTTCGTCTTCTGGCCGAAACCATTCAGGGGAATTATAGTTTTTTGGCACATTTTACATTTCATATATTTACTTGTCGTCATCATTATATCCTGACTTTAAGTATAACCCCGAGTGACTTCAGATGATGGAATGGCTATTTTCCAACCGAATATATTTGATGCCAGAACTCGAATTTATCGGCTCGTATATTCCCTTTCTACCCCTAAACATACCACAAGCAACACACGGATTCTATAGAAATCTATAGCTTACCTTTGATCCTGAAGACCTCTGCCCTTTCTTTTCTTTTGTCTTTGTCTGGTTTGTCTAATTTTGAACAAAATCATGCAGGGAAGACCACTGACATAGACGAAATCAGTCATGGACAACTATTTTCTACTAAAGCACGTTGAGCCACAGCTCATTGTCTAATGGATCACACTGTTAAATGTTGAACAAGATTAAAAGTTTCAATCGTGAAGACGAGAAGTCTCCATACTATATCATCACTCATAACTGTAAAAAAAACCTAAGTCTTGAATTTCAAAAGTGATTCAGATCTGCATTTAAACTCTAATTAATATAGCGCCCACTTTCGTCATCATCATAGTTGTTACTAACTATTATCATTTTATAATTATTATTCGTACCAGTTGTAGTTATAATAGTCTTATTTTCTTCAGCTCTTCAGTCGTCATTCCCATAACATTTATTACTTATCAGACAACAAGTCTCCCCAGATTTCCAATATTCTCCATCTCTTTTGATAGCTTTGCAAAAGAATTTGCGTTATCACAACAGTCATTTACCATTGATTTCTCATTGGCAGCGACCATTGGTCTTCACTGGAATTTGGGTGGCAATAAGCCTCCTGTAGGTCTCAGTCCTCTTTGCACTCAATCAGCAGAGGTCTGGCTAGTGCTTTCTCTCCTCGGTCTTTCCATCCTCCTTGACCCTTCTCACTTATTTGGAGTGGTGCCAGTTTATTGTTACACACACAAAAAAGAAAAAGGGGACAAGGTGCGCCGGGGCGGCGGGGGATAAGTTAACTTACAATTATACAGTTTTAGTTTTCATGATTTCATGTAATCTTTCTTTGTGTTTTACATCTGTAGTAGTTTCTGTATGTCCCGCTTGTGTCTGTAGGTAGTGTGTGTTATTCCCCACATTAAACGGTTTTCTTTAATATTTTAGCCATTTTCATTATTGCTATACGTTGTATCTTTTCAGCCATCGCTCTGATTCCAATCTCTCCCATTCTTTTTCCAAAGTGTTTCGGTATCATTCCTAGTGCTCCTACTATTAGTGGTGTTATCTTTACTTTCTTCATTTTCCAGATCCCTTTGAGCTCTCTGGCCAGTTCCCTGTATTTGCCCAACTTCTCCGTGTCCTTCATCTTCACTTTGTGTTCTGCTGGGATGGCAAAATCTACAATATGACAGAACGTTTCCTTCTTGTTAACTATTACATTATCCAGTCTTTTTGCTTGGATGGGTTTATCAAATTTGTATATTCATGTCCTATAGGATCTTGTGACATTCATTTTGCGGTTTGTGTTTGTACCATTTGTCTGAATGTCCAAGATGCAATCGTCAGCATAACTGCCAATGTACTGTCTTTCCCACTTGATCGGGTGTATTTTTATTTTCTTTTTTCGCGTTATTTTGTGTGGCTGTCATTAGGGATTCAGTTTCCCTGTCAAGGTTTCATTTTTGTAGCTATTTCCAGGTTTTTTCGTTAGTCTCATCTTTTGTCATTCTTATGAATCGTCCTTTCTCTTCCTGTTGCGTTGTTGGGTCCATACAGATGTAGTGAATGTATACAAAGTGTGTGGCATATAAAATATTCTTCTAATGATGGTGTGTATATGGTGTGTATACGTTTGTATATACGTGTCGCCAAATTGCTGTGTGTCGTTGCAAGAAGGAGATACATTATTGAAGAGTGGGATACAGTCAACCTTTGGAAGGGGGCTTTTAATACAAGAAATTCATATAAGACAATAAAGACAAAACACATTTCCTTGTGGTTGAAATAGGAACGAAGACAAAAGGCTAACATAACAAATACAAGATGTTTATTCATCGAGCTGCTATATTGTCGTCTTTTCCTCCCCTTCACTTCCCAAGGAATTTCTGTTAGTCTCCCCGGTCCGCTCTACCTGACTCCCCCAAACTCTTTGACTGACTTCCAGTCTAACTTAAATGTATATATTGATTCTATACTTCTTTGTGAAGTCAGCACGCAGGCCAGACACGTGAATTCCATACACATGCTTCCAACACGTGTCCTGGCAACACAAGTCCCAGACTTTCTCTGTGGAATTCTATAATTTCATTGTTCCATTATTCCTACTTTGACCCAAATTAACCAATAGAACTTTCTGTTTACCGTATTCTTTTATTGTATAAGTTATTCTAATTTGCATTCCTCAATGGACAATTCACTGCATTCCTGGAATCATATCTTAACTAACAAAAATGTTTTGTTTTTTTTTACTTTTAATAAGTACATTCTCCTTCAATAATAATATTCGATCCTAATTACTTTGTTTCTAACTAAAAACCGGGAGCTGCCCCCTTCAATATGCAACATTCCCATTTTAATTTTCCTTGTCTTATTAATCGTCTCTTTTTCTATTTTGTTTATTACTTCCGTGTCTCTTGCTGCAATAATTATTCTTTCGGTGTTCTGCATTATATATTTTCTATTTTTTTTGTGTGTGTGTGAGTTATTTACAGTCTTCTATACAAACCAGCCCTCTTCCTCCATCCTACATATTCATATATAGTCGGTCAGTATCATCCCTTGGGTGTAGTGAATTTTGCATCGTCATGAGTTTCCTGGTCTTCTGGTCGAGATTCCTTAGTTCTTTTTATGTAACTTATAAACGGTATTATTATTATTATTATTATTATTATTATTATTATTATTATTATTATTTACTCACTAGGAATAGTCACGCAGGCCATCATTAAATATTTCTCTTTGAGAATAACTTGTGGTGTCTTCTGGAGTCTGAGGGACAACAAGTCTCTGCAGATTTCCAGTACTCTCCACCTACCATGTTATCAGTGAGAGGATATAAAGTCGTTACATAATGTATCAGAATAGATTTAATACCTATCTTAATCCCACAGCAAGGAAGATGTGACACAAGGGCCACAATATCAAATTGAAGAGCCAGCACCCTTGAAGAAGAGCATTACTCTGGCCTGTAAAAGTGCCTGGGCAGCCCGCGTCAGCATTTCCCGGTAGAGGCACCCCAGGCGCATAAAAATAAACTAACCCCTTCTCAAAGTAAAAAGAAAAAAAAGGGCGAAGCTTGGGAAGAGTGGGCCTCCTAGAACTGCACAGAAGCAGAAACGTGTCTCGGTCATCAGGAAACAATCCATTTCAACAATGGCCTAGACACTGTTGACTTTGGTGCTGAGGGAAAATCCCCCGGCTGTCGAATGGAAACCGGAATAAGTGATAGAAGGCTCATTTCATGGAACGTTAGTTGGCATAGCAAACTAATAATCAGGAAATCGTAATTATTGGTCAATAGAAAGGGAAAGTACCAAGGGCGGGCAGATTTCCGATTAGTCGGTGCCAACGTTTAGGACTTAAGTAATGACCTGCCACATTCATTAAGTGTAAGAATTAAGATTGCGTTCGCTCAGAGAAGGCGGTGAGCTTGAAACAACAGCTGAGGAACCCTTTATCAGTTAAAACCAATAATCATCAATTATAGCTGATTGCATTGGAATTTGGGGGTCATAGCGTTTAGAAGGAATCAAATGACAAATCAGGAAAGCTCTTCTACTCGTGTTCGTCTGCATGTGGGAATGTAAAGGAAAGGGATTTGATTGGCTGTTGTTTTTGACTTACGGCATATCAACCCCATTTTGGCTTGTTTCATGCCGAATCCAGTAATCTTGGAAAAGGTTCTTATGCTGCAAATTTTTTTTTATATGTTCAAATATTTATTCATGATGTTTGTTTTTTTTGTCTTGCGACATATCAACCCCTTTTCATGTTATTTAATGCTGACTCCAGTAATTTTGTAGAAAAGATTTTATGTTCCAAGTTCTTCATATATTCAAATATTTATTTGTAGTGTTTGGTTTGGTTGTTTTGTAGAATAATATTGTTGTTTTTTTTTTTACTTTGCAGAACAATTGAGTTTTGCAAAGGGAATGAAAAAAGAAAAACAATAACTCAATGCTTGGTGCATTTTAGGTCAGGAAGTCAGTATCTTCATACAGCCTGATCTGGTAGTACCAGTTAACGGACCAGGAGATCAGGATCATAGATTTAAAAAGCGTAAATGGCTACTCCTTGCTAAATACTCAGCATTGTAACGTGTGGCCAAAGATAGATCAGAAAAGTCTTTTTATCTTTGAGAAGGAGCACGCAAAAAAAATGTGGAGGGAGGAGGAGGCTTATTTGTTTGAAAATCCTGGACTCGGTCAGTGAAGAAGAATTACTTTTAGACTGAGGCAATTTGTTTTCAATCTTTTGTCCCAATCTCTTTGTGGCATAGCTGGATTTTCCCCCACATTCAGAACAGATGTGATGTCTAACTCGTCTCTCATAGGCAGGCAAGTAAATAAACAGTTTTTTAAAAAGAAAATTCTATTTTTCTTAGACATGCAACGGGGCAACACCGAGTAGTCCGGATATTCATAAATAAATGAATGTGATCATATATACATATATATATATATATCGCATATATGTTGATATGAACAGAGTTGCAAAGTAGAATTATACAAACAGTTTTTATGTTTTTAATAGTCAGCAGAATACTCCAAAGTTGGGTGCTCTTTAATCCACGGAGTTTCAAAGAATGCTATTCTTCTCATCAGAAGAAAAAATTGTTAACGAAATATTTCTATGTATTTGCTGGTAGCTGCATAGGTTGAAACTTAAATTTTTATGATTTGTAGTCACAAAACTTAAAACCATTGTTTTGCGCTTTTTCATTTGGTTAGGATTAAAATATAAATAACTATATTTATATTTGGCTTTGGTGTTTACTTCTCCTTGATTAGTAAACTCCTCCCCATAAAATTTTCTGCCTCTCTCTCTCTCTCTCTCTCTCTCTATATATATATATATATTAAATTTATTTATACAAACATTGATGGCTACATATGTGCATACATGTTTCTGTAATCACCCGAGTTGGGGGATTACGTCTTCGGGCCAAGAATTATCGTCGAGAACTCAATTCTTGGCCTGAACGTGGGTGATTACAGAAACATGTATGCACATATGTAGCCATCAATGTTTGTATAAATAAATTTAATATACCTGCTCTGTTCACTCATTGAGCACTGTTTGGTAGACACGTTGTTTCATTGGATGTACTTCTAGGAAACTAAACTCTACTGGCTAAATATATATATATGTATATATATATATATATATATATAAAACTAGAAGGGAGACCCGGGATTGAATGATGATCAACGAATATTTTTATTGTCATCGAAATCAGTTAAATTGCCCATTTTTTCTCTTTCTCTCTCTCTCTCTCTCTCTCTCTATATATATATATATATATATATGAAATTTATTTATACAAACATTGATGGGTACATATGTGCATACATGTTTCTGTAATCATCCGCATTGGGGGATTACGTCTTTGGGCCAAGAATTATAATTGAGAACTCAATTCACATATGTAGCCATCAATGTTTGTATAAATAAATTTAATATACCTGTTCTGTTCACTCATTGAGCACTGTTTGGTAGACACATGTTGTTTCATTGGATGTACTTCTAGGAAACTAAACTCTACTGGCTATATATATATATATATATATATATATATATATATATATATATATATATATATATAAACGAGAATGGAGACCCGACGTTGCCCGGGATTGAATGATGATCAACGAATATTTCACACTTCCATATTTTTATTGTCATCGAAATCAGTTAAATTGCCCATTTTTTTTTCAATGAAATCGATTGACTGCCTGCCCTTGTAAGGGATCCATTGCAGTGCACTGGGAGGAAGCTTCACATGCCTCTCTGCAGTGACTTAGTCCATAATACATTGTCGTCTACATTGCGCTGTAGAAAACCTACAGTTGATTTGGAAAATAATTTGTTCATATATAATGGCATGAATTAAAGTTTAAAATGCAAAATTCAAGCATCATGGTTCAATTGTGCTCTAAATAGAAACATTAATTTCGGACGTGCCCCTGTCATATTGATATTTATTGAATACATTCCAATACAAAACCTATCTAAGAATACTGTCGGACACATAATGTACGTTTGTGTAAAATTTTCCGAGTCTATAGGGAACTCTCTCTCTCTCTCTCACACACACACACACACACACACACACACAGAAAGAAGAGGATTCGGTATTTTTCGACTATAAACTGGTCTCCTTATATTGAATTTGGTACCAATGTTTTTTTTTTTTTACCTTTTGTAAAATGTTTATATATATATATATATATATATATATATATATATATATTTTTTCTTGGTAAATATAGATTGGTAAATATAGATTGCTTCATTTATTCAATAAGGGTATACAAACATTTAGTTGGGGGATAGAGGGGACTCTTTATGCCAAGGCATTTTGATGGCTCTCGTCTAAGGGAGGCCCCAGGCTTTGATAAGCTCCTGGATTTGACCTTTACACCTGATCTTAAATGGAACAGATACATCAAGTCTGTGGCCAAGGTCGCTGGGAAAATGGTGGTATCCTTCTACCGCTCCAGAAGATATCTCACTAATGATGCAATTCTCTATCTATATAAGAGCCAAGTACGTCCAAAGATGGAGTACTGCTGCCACATCTGGGTGGAGGCTGCTAAAAACAGCCTATCCTGCCTTGACAGAGTACAAAATAGACTCATTGGCTTGGTGGGGGATGCCCTTTTCTCTAACCTGCAACCTCTTTTCCACAGAAGAGACGTAGCGAGCCTGTCATTGTTCTATCGTTATTTCCATGGCAGGTGCTCGTCTGAGCTCCATTCTCTGGTTCCCCCTCGCCAATCTTTCTCAAAAAACACCCGACTAGCTGAAACCACTGTCAATAATTTTCCCCACTCCCTATCTGTGCCTAAATCAAAACGTAGATACCATGAACAAAGCTTCTTTCTTAGAACTGCGCGCCTGTGGAACTCTGTTCCGCTTGCCTGTTTCCCTCCCGACTTCAACCTGGATGTCTTCAAGTCCAATACAAACAAATTCCTGATGAACCGCCCCCCCTAAGTAATGACACCTTACCAATTCTCCAATACTATTGCTACACTATCCCTTTTATTACTGTACACACAATAACCCTTATCCCTGAGTGGCCATTGGCCTTGATAAGTGGTGAACTCCATGTAAAAAAAAAAAAACTGTTTGAATACTGTTGCAATATTTTTGATTTATGATGAGGGCATGATTAAGGAAAATTAGAAGGTTCTACTTATAGACACTGGCGACAAGAACTGACCAATCAAATGGAGTTAGCAACTTATCAGAAACTGGAATCGCTCCATAAAAATATTGGATACTATACAATTCCTCTATATAATTTTTTTTTATCCACACAAGAAAGATCTTTGCTCTTAGTCTGCAAACTTTTAAAGTTCAAGACTTATACAGATCAGCTGTTTACTGAAAACCTTTTTTCATTTTTCATCTCCAGGACTTATACAAATCAACTACCCACCGAAAACTGGATTTCATCTCCATAACTTATACAAATTAGTTACCAATCAGAAACTCTTCTGAAATTAAACATGGCTTGTAATTAAAAAAAAAAATAGTCAATTATTTGGATTACTTGGACAACTGTTCCTATCCTTTATGTTATTTTCACAGCATTTCAGCTGATGTAACCTCCAACTTTCTTCAGGTGTGTATTATTGAACTCTGTAATATTTCTGTCAAACTCAGGAATCGGCACGGAATTCAACTGAATAATCCAACTAATATCAATGTTCATCTAAAAAATTCAGAAACATAATATTTAAATACCATGAAGACGGGTTCCTAGATTTAACCAATGAACAAGGAATAAAAACTTGTGTGTGCCAAGTTCAAATCCAGTTCATTCCACAGAAACAATTTCATCAAATCCACACTTGATCTTGTGTCTAAACTCCTGCAGAGGAGATAAATAGAGGGTGGAACGATAAAATTGTTGCCCTAAAGAAAACTATACTTAGTTTTTTGAAAACAAATTTATTGAAAAATTCAATTCGGGTAACTTGATTATGTAGTAGAGCTGATATATATTCAATGTAGCCGCCTTCAGCCTCAATCACCACCTCGATACAGGTTTGGAAATAGAAGCATGTCTTTTTCACAAGTGCCTATGAGAGCTTGATGAATACTCAGTGGACGGCGGCGATCAGGCTGGTTTTTGTGATGTAGGAGGTCATGTTGGCGATATTACCGCTGTATGACCAAATGGAGTACTCAAGCAGGTTCAGGTCAGGGGAGGACGGGGGTAATGAAAGAAGGGTACAAAGTCGTAGCACTCCTCCTGAAGATAAGCCTGGGTCTCTTTGGACTTATGGGACGGTACTGAGTCCTGCTGCCAGACCCAAGATTGCACCAGGGGATCACCACACTCTGCAGCACATCGAGGTACACTTTGCTGTTGACTTTCAAGCCGACTTTGAAGATGTGAGGTGGCATGATGTGGACCTCACTTGAAATCACAACCAAGATCCTAACTATGGTCGGAAACTTTGTTTTCGTCACCCTGGGCACATCCCTGTTATTCGTAGCAATCCAGCAATGCATTTTGAGGGTGGTGGCAATGGCGCTATTGTCATAACTTGGATCAGTAGAGAGCATGAGTTGTACAGTGGCGCATCTCCAATCATGCTCCTTGAACATTGTGTCACTTTCAAACATGATAGCAGGCTCTTATCGCTCTTGGGATTTGTACATAACAGGCCAACTAGTAGATGGTCTACAACAAACGAACAAAAAAGAAAATCGGTTTTCATCAAACGGAAATGGAATCATGTCTTCTCTTCTAGGGCGAGAATTTTATCGCTACATCTGTAAAATAACAGACTAATGAAGATTCTTTTTCAAACTTAATCATGACAGATGAAGCAATTGACAGAGGTTCTTATATAGATGCTCGTACACGATGAACAAAGCATTCTTCTATTATTTATAAAAGTCTTTGAAATAGACACCGTTGACGTTCATCAGATCTACTTTGATTAAAAACATAATAAAGAACCGGAATGATTAGTGCTGGTGGCGATGCAATGTTAAATGATGAGAATATAAGCATACAAATGATTCATCAATCTTTATTATGCTGAGTTGACTTTTGCTTGAGTTTTGCTGCAGAGAAGGCAAAATTGCTGAAGAAATTCATCGCAGTACGTTTCATTCTAATCAATTCAAGATCTGGCCCGAAACTGTTTTATAAACTGGATTTTACATACTTCAAAATCGACTTGTTTAGAAATAATTTAAAAGTTTGAATGCGAAACGTGATAAAATTCAGAATGAATATATAATTCAGAATAGCCTGATCTAGTCCCTGCTTCCTTTGTTCCAGCCTGTTTGACTCATTAGTCGAGTGGTCTTCATCAATTTGCCGTTTTAGTACCTCATTTTAATATCGTTTCCTATTTCTTTCCAAGAACTGCAAGATTGTGGAACTCCCTTCCTGTTGATTGTTTTCCTCCTAGTAACAACCTTGGTCTTTTCAAGACTACTGTCAATAAGCATCAATTGTCCTTGTGATAAACATTTTTCATTCTTGTTAGCTCCTTACATCAGGTGGCTTTATGTCTTGCCTGGATCGATTTCCATAAAAAACTATTTTCAAAATTCCAAAACTATCATAATAACAAGTGTTGCCTTTCAACAGTCGACTATTAAGCTGAATAATGTTTTATATAGTACTAGTCTGGGTGCCCAGTGTTGACCGGGTGTTCGGAGGCATGTGTTGAAAAAAAAAGTGGTAGTAGACAGGCAGGCTTGAACTCGTGCCGTGAAGGAGGAAAAGAATGTGAAAAAAACCCAAAAAAACGTGACGTCTTTGCCGTTGCGTCCATCGCCAAACTGGAAGTGGCGAAGGTTTAAATTAAGGCAATTCAATCAAAAAGAGGGGATGACTTTTGAAAATATTGGCGAAAAAAAGTGACCCGTAGAAAAGTACCCAGTTGAAGTCGAAGGAATTAATGTTTTTTGCCAATTTTTCGATATTTGTCATCCGAAGGGTCACGCTTCAAAGCGATACCAATCTCGTGAAAATCCGTCGCCTTTGCCGAAAGTTTTAGGCAAACATACATACATACATTTACACAGATTTATATTATAGATGGTACCAGTATAATTTTATTTTTTGTTTTTAATTAAAATAAACTATTAATTAAAGTCTTAATATATTCACACTTTTCTTATTTACCGTGCTAATTGAAGTTAATTGGGTTTATTAAATTTTGCAGCAATTAAATTATTTTTCTGCATTTTTGGATGGAGGAATTTTCAATTTTTAAACTGGTCTTTTCATCTCAGTTTTTGTTTCCACAATGATCATGGTTGTTCAGCAATGCACTGGAGGCATTGAAAAATAGTGCTGATGGCAACATACTGTCTAACAAGACAATGACATTTTGCATCTAGTCTGGTGCACTTCAGCATCTGCTATGGCTATAAAGTTCAAAGTTGGAATTGGCTCTGCAGATGCAGGCCTGTCTTGGTAATAAGGAGGCCTAAGTTTGCATAGTTACCAGGGTCCTCCTCTCAGCGTTGCAGACAAAGTCTGATGGAAAGGCAAGCCAATATCGTCAGAGCCCCAGCCCGCTCACGCAGGAGGGACCTTTGTTGCCTTCGGGACAAGATCAAAGTGTAGTATCTGTTCCGGCAGATACTGCACTTAAGATAATTTGTACCAGTCAATGGAGGGGAAACCCTCTATACTGGGACAATTATTATTTTTGGTAACCAGAGTGACCCCTTTTAGGGGAGCTGGTTTTTACCTCACATTAAAAACGGCCTTGTGCCTAATTTGCTCAGTGGGGGAGCAAATAAATACCATCTGTTCCGGCAGATGCTGCAAGCTATGACTAGCAAAGACCAGATGTGGGGGCAACCCCACATGCCTGACCATTAACCAGCTCCCATTTCCCACCTCTCGGGAGCTGGTCCCCTTTTTCCCTTCCCCCTCCCTTCACTCCTCACATTAAAAATCGGCCTTGTGCCTAATTTGCTCGGTGGGGGAGCAAATAAACACCATCTGTTCCGGCAGATGCTGCACTTAAGATAATTTGTACCAGTCAATGGAGGGGAAACCCTCTATACTGGGACAATTATTATTTTTGGTAACCAGAGTGCCCCTTTTGGCCTACTTTTAGGGGAGCTGGTTTTTACCTCACATTAAAAACGGCCTTGTGCCTAATTTGCTCAGTGGGGGAGCAAATAAATACCATCGGTTCCGGCAGATACATTGCCCTTGTGGCAATCTTCTGGTCCGTGTAGGGGCCATCCTACATACAGCTGACTCTCACTATCCAGCTCGATTTACCACCTGTCGAGAGCTAGTCCCCTTTTCCCCTCCCCCTCCCTCTCTCAACATTTAAAAATGGCATCGTGCCTAATTTGCTCAGTAGGGAAGCAAATGAATACAGCCAATATGGTCAGAGTCAGTGCAGTTACAGGAGTTGCTAGAAAGGTAGTGTAGTGCTTCACCATCCGCTTCTCGGGACACCGAACTGGATTTTTTGTTGAAGTTTACTCCTTAGGCAGTAGAACCATTTGATGATAACTGATGAAAATTATGAAATATTTCCAATTTTAACGAAAATAACGGAGATCCTTATTGTACTTATGGTTGTATCAAAATGAAAGCAAAATTGCTAAATGAGTTCTTGATGAGCCGTTCCCGTTAAATAATTAAATTTACCAAATTTCCACTACTAATAATTACTGCGATATTGTCTCATTGACTAATGTACACACATTAATCCTTATCCCCGAGTGGGCTCTGGACCTTGGTAACTGCTGACTTCTTTGTAAAATAAATAATACTTGCTGTCTTAATGAGAAAGGTCCTATTTGTGAAACTTTTATAATATTGTTTTTTTTTTCTACGTGCTGATGAATCCCAATATTGTGCAAATTATAATTTGATGAACAGTCATATTTCTTCTATTCCAACACCGGATTCTGAAAGAATTGTATGTACCGTTGTGACCAATAAAAGAAAAACTTTCTGAAAATGAGTAAATTCTTGCGGATCTATCCCTATTAACATGGTATCTTTAAAGAAAAAATAAATATGTATAGATGTCTATATAATCATACGTATATACACGCATGTATTGAATCAATAAAGGTGAAACTGCATAACTTGTGCATTCCACCATTATATCTTAAATTGCTTCAGTTTTTATCAATCGTTATATTTCTCATTGTTCCATCTCTTATAAACCTGAAATGTTTTTATATACACATTAAACAATGCTTCAAGCAAACTACACTGACCTGTTATGGGTATTCTATATTTACTTTCAATCAGCGTTAAGTGATTTGGTAAGATTTTGATATGCATAAAACCAAACAAAACTTACTCAGTGATTACAGTACTTGGAAAAATCAATTGTAAAATGTGATATTCTTCTGAAGGTTCAATCCTCAGTGTGGGCGACCGATAAAATACAATTGTAAATTACTTAGGACCTCTATCCAGTCATAGCTGACAGAACAAGAGCAGGCTATCCCTGTGAACTAAATAAAGTGTTTCACTCGAAATTCCGTCCAAATTCCCGAGTTTGACAGAAACATTCCCGAGTTCGACAAGATACACCTGAAGAAGGTCAGAGGTTATATCAAGCGAAACGTTGTGAAAATCAGTGAGAATAGCAGTTTGATGAATCTAAATAATATTCAATGCCTTCGTTCAGTCTCGAAAGACAAAGGATACTCCCTGTAGGGGCAGCTGTGCATGCAATTGTGTGGAAAGGGTTGTGCAATCTCTAACCATACCTCCCCTGAATCGGCACTGCTTGAGTCCAGTGGTAAGGAGAAGTCCAGGACGACTGGAAACAATACGGTATTTATTTGCTCCCCCACAGAGCAAATTAGGAACAAGGCCGATTTTTAATGTGAGGAGTGAAGGGAAAATGGGGACCAACTCCCCGGGGAGTAGGGGAGTTGGATAGTGACAATTGGTATGAAGGGTTGCCCCTACATTGACCAAGGTCTTATCTGTGGGGTCGCCCCCACATAGGGTCCTTGCTTGCAGTATCTGCCGGGTATTTATTTGCTCCCCCACCGAGCAAATTAGGCACAACACCGATTTTTAATGTGAGGAGTGTTGGGGAAATGGGGACCAACTCCCCGGGAAGTAGGGGAGCTGGATAGTGACAATTGGTATGAAGGGTTGCCCCTACATTGACCAAGGTCTTATATGTGGGGTTTCCCTCACATATGATCTTTGCTTGCAGTATCTGCCGGGACAGATGGTATTTATTTGCTCCCCCACCAAGCAAATTAGGCACAAGGCCGATTTTTAATGTGAGGAGTGAAGGGAGGGGGAAGGGAAAAAGGGGACCAGCTCCCGAGAGGTGGGAAATTGGAGCTGGTTAATGGTCAGGCATGTGGGGTTGCCCCCACATCTGGTCTTTGCTAGTCATAGCTAGTCATAGCTTGCAGTATCTGCCGGGACAGATGGTATTTATTTGCTCCCCCACTGAGCAAATTAGGCACAAGGCCGTTTTTAATGTGAGGTAAAAACCAGCTCCCCTAAAAGTAGGCAAAAAGGGGGCACTCTGGTTACCAAAAATAATAATTGTCCCAGTATAGAGGGTTTCCCCTCCATTGACTGGTACAAATTATCTTAAGTGCAGTATCTGCCGGGACAGATGGTATTTATTTGCTCCCCCACCGAGCAAATTAGGCACAAGGCCAATTTTTAATGTGAGGAGTGAAGGGAGGGGGAAGGGAAAGGGGGGACCAGCTCCCGAGAGGTGGGAAATGGGAGCTGGTTAAAGGTCAGGCATGTGGGGTTGTCCCCACATCTGGTCTTTGCTAATCATAGCTAGTCATAGCTTGCAGTATCTGCCGGGACAGATGCTACACTTTGATCCTGGCCCGAAGGCCAAGAACAATGGACGACTGGAAACAATACAGAGATGATTGGAAAGCACATACACCTGGAAGTTCCAAATGGTCACCTATCTGGTACTGGACAGGTTCCTAATAATACAAATAACCAATCATCTCAAGAATTCAGAAAAGTCAAAACTTACTCTTTCATATTTCTCATTCTCCCTTTACTCTTTCCTTCACCTTCTCTTCGTCCCTTCTTTTCTTCTTTTTCTTCATACAAAACTCCTACAAAAAGGCTACAGCCCTAGTAATACGGAGATTAACTTGCTTTCTGTGTGTCAATGCAATTATGCCGGTTGTCATCAGATCACCGAAGTTAAGCAATGCTGAGCCTGGTTAGTACCAGATGTGCGACCATTTGGGAATTTTAGGTACTGTGTGTGCTCTCCGCTTATCTCAGTATATGTTTCCAGTTATCCTATACATACACTTCACTTGCCACTAGTATTTAACAACGTTGACTCAGGAGAGGTATGGTTGGAGATTGTGCACCTCCTTCCAAAAAAAATTTCATGCGCTGGTACCCCTTCGTGGGTATCCATAGTCTGTCAAAGATTGGAGGAGCCCTTTTTTATTTTTGTAAAAGTGGTTTCAGGATTTGCCATCGTTAAAATGAACTGATATCCAAAGTCTTTAATTCTTTTATCGCTTATTTATTTTTGGGTCAACACTTATCTTTGAATAACTTTTGACCTTTAAAAGGGTTAATGAGATTTTTTTTTTTTACTCACGTTCACCCCTAACAGGGCATATCGCCACTTAGATATAAGGGACTAATATTCTGGGCTTGACCTTTACTCCTGATCTTAAATGGAACACGTACATCAAATCTGTTGCCAAGGCCGCTGGAAAAATGGTGGGATCTTTCTATCGATCCGGTAAATATCTCACTGCTGATGCTATTCTCTATCTATATAAGAGCCAGGTACGTCCAAGGATGGAATATTGTTGCCACATCTGGGCAGGAGCTGCTAGAAAGGACTTGTCCTGCCTTGACAGAGTTCAAAATAGACTTTGTAGCCTCATAGGAGTTGTCCTTTTCTCTTCCTTGCAACCTCTATCTCACAGAAGAGATGTTGCGAGTTTGTCTCTGATGTATCGTTATTTTCATGGAAGGTGTTCAACTGAGCTTCAATCTATGGTCCCCCCTCGCCAAACTTTCACAAGAAACACTTGTCGAGCTGTACACACTATCAATAATTCCCCCCACTCTTTATCTGTGCCTAAACCTAAACGTAGATTCCATGAACAAAGCTTCTTTCTTAGAACTGCACGCCTGTGGAATTGTCTTCCGTTTTCCTGCTTTCCGGCTGACTACAATATGGTTGTGTTCAAGTCTAACGTAAATAAGTTCTTGATGAGCCGTTCTATATGTTATCAAATTTACCAAATTTTCATTACTAATGATTACTATATTGTCGAATGTCTACTGTACACTCTTTAACCCTTATCCTTGAGTGGCCTCTTGGCCTTGATAAGTGGTGATGCCTATGTAAAAAAAATAAAAAATAAAAAAAATTTGGGACCATGCCTAGAAAAGATTAACAAGATTTTAGTTTATATTACGTTACAACGTCTGCATATCAGTACAGTCAGGGAATCAGGTAGCAGGAAGGGAATTCCAAAGTCTAGCTCTTCGAGGGGAAAAAAAGCATTAGAGAAGAAAGCTTTCTCTTATTAGGGGGACTCAACAGTGAAGGGGTGTGATTTTGTTGCTAAGCGAGTTTGTTGGGGATATGTATGTCGAGGAAGCACAAGTGCAACGAGTTCATCAGAGCACATTCCATTAAAATATTTGTAAAACAGGCATATGGACTGATTGTCAGTTGAATGATGACCAATATTATAAGAAGATTTAAAATGATGAATAAAATAAACAAACTTTGATTACTCATGAAGATGGTTTATGACAATCTATGGTTCCCCCCTTGCCAAACTTTCATGAGAAACACTCGCCTAGCTGAAAACACTATCAATAATTTTCCCCACTTTTTATCTGTGACTAAACCTAAACGTAGATTCCATGAATAAAGCTTCTTTCTTAGAACTGCACACCTGTGGAACTCTGTTCCGTTTGCCTGCTTTCCAGTTGACTACAATATGGTCGTCTTCAAGTTCAACATAAACAATGAGCCGTTTACCTTAAGTAATCCAATTTACTAAATTTCCACTGCTAAAGATTATTATGATATTGTCCCATTGAATACTGTTCACTCTTTGACCTTATCCTTGAGTGGCCTCAATAAGTAGTGACTCCTATGTAAAAAAAAAGCAGTTGTTGATATTGATTTTGAAGACAAGCATTTCGTAGTTAGTATGGAAGCAGTTCCATATTAGTTAGTGATCTAAAAGCATGTAGTTATTGGAAAGAAACCCTGTTCATGTAATGTTAGGCACACTAAGGGAGTAAAGAAAATTATTTCCAGCTAAGAATAGAGTAGAAGAGGACTAGCATTGTCTCTTTTCTGATAAAGAGGTTGTAGAAAGAGAATAGAAGAGATCAATCCCACTAGATTGTGAAGCCCATTTCGTACTTTACATGATCAAATTATTTTTGTGCTTGTTTCAACAACAAAAAAAACAAATTTCACTCTGTAGTTTCCAAACTCTGAAAGAACAAATAGACACGCTATATCCGTGAAAGCTGAGAATACTAAGGAAGCAAAGAATAAATAAATCTACCCCGGATGCGGACTAACGCTAAATTTGACCCTTCAAAAAATATCCCCCCCCCCAAAAAAAAAGCAATGGAAAAAACAAACAAACATACAAAAACAAAACAATCTGCTTAAAAGGAATGTTTGTACACAAAAATTTGCAAATGCAAACGGAAAGCAAATAAATAACCATAGCGGTGTTCCGCGCCTCAAGTCAAGAATAAATGACCATAGCGCAGGACATCTGGTGGCCTCTCAAATTGCAGAAAGAGCTTAACCCCGAGGAAACCGGATTAACAAAAGGTTCTTTAAAAACCAAAAAAACAGGGAAAGAGGAAAAGGTGAAGACGTTCTTTCAGCTAAGATATCCTTAACATTGTTTTCTTCCTGCTTTTGCGAAAGGAAGGAGAGGGAAAGCAGGAAAATACTAAGTACGCGTCATCCATAGAGTGGAAGAAAACCTTTTATAAAAGATCAAAGAGTCTGTAAATTTATCAGAGTCTGATGGTGATATTTACACCCGCGTTACAAGAAAGATGTAGGCTTATTTTAGCATGAAGTAAACATACACTTAAAATAGATTGCACAGCATGAACTTGGAAAGAAACTCGCCAGCAAGAGTCCAGCTTAAATGATCTGCATTCATATCAAATTCACATATATTTGACATGTAAATGCTGCCATGATATATATATATATATATATATATATATATATATATATATATATATATATATATATATATAGTGTCTAGCCGTACTGATGAGCTGTGAAACAATGAAACAGTACTGTATGTGGATGATATATATATATATATATATATATATATATATATATATAGACTACTTCATTTAATCACAGAAATTAATGTTTGAAAATATAATTTTATGCATAAATTTTCAGTATTTACTTCAACAGTGCTCAATGCATAGGTAGAGCTAGCTCGTAAGTTATCTACATATATATATATATATATATATATATATATATATATATATATATATGTATATATAAAAGTGAACGTGTCTGTGTGTGTGTCTGTGTACATTTCCCTACGCAATAACTCTGTCAATTTCTAGTCTACAGACTCGAAATTTGATATACAGAGTACTGAGATTTGGGAAAATCGTTGTGATTGGTTTTTGGCCGGAAATTTGCCGATTAAGGGGTCACAGTTCAACGATTTGACCTTTGAGAACTCTACCAAACTCCTCCGCCAATTTCGGGTCTACGCACTTGAAATTTTATATATAGGTTCCTTAGACATGGATCTAACTTAATAACTTGATTTGAGCCCAAAACAATGAATTTTTGGGGGTCATAATAGGGGTCAAAGTTAAAAAAAATTGCGGTCTCTTCCAAATTACTCAGACAATTTCTGGTCTAAATATTTGAAATTTTACATAAAGGGTATTCAGAGATAGGGCAAGCTTTTTCATCAGTTTGAGTAGAAAATTTTTAGTTACCAATATATAAATGTATGTATCTATGTCTGTTCGCATGTCTGCCTTAAACTTTCAATAGAGGCGACGGATTTTACCAAGATCAGTATCGTTTTAATCTTCGACCTTTCATACGACAAATATCGAAAAATTGGCTAAAAACAGTAATATCTTCACCTTCAACTAGGCACTTCTCTACTTTAGATTGTCTAGCCTTAATTTTTAAAAAATGTCGCTTCCGGTTTGGTGGTGGTCGTAACAGTGAGGTTTTATCCCGTTCTTTTCCTCCTTTGCGGTACGGGTTCGAGCCTGCCTTCCTACTACCACTTTTTTTTTTTTTGCTCAACATACACATCCAAACACCCGGCAAACGCCGAGCTGAAATGCTAGTACGTATATATTTTTTGTTTAATCTATCTATCTATCTATCTATCTATATATATATATATATATATCTATCCATAAAAGTAAACGTGTCTGTGTGTCTGTCTGTGTACATTTCCCTGAGCAATAACTCTGTCAATTTTAAATCTGCAGACTCGAAATTTGATATACAGGATACTGAGTTTTGGGAAAATCTTTGTGATCCGTTTTCAGCCAGAAATTTGCCTGTTAAAGGGGTCACAGTTCAACAATTTTACTTTTGAGAACTCTACCAAACTCCCCCGACAATTTTGCGTCTAATCACTTGAAATATAGGCTCCTTGGACATAGATCTAACTTAGTAACTTGATTTGAGCCCAAAACAATAAATGTTAAGGGGTCATAATAGGGGTCAAAGTTAAAAAAATTGACCGCTTTTTTTTTTTTTTTGCTCAACATACACCTCCAAACACCCGGGCAACGCCGGGCTGAAATACTTGTAAATATATATATGGCAAGTTGCCGTAATTGAAAAGTAGAACTAGCGTAAGTATTAAACCTACAAAACAATTAAACTTGATAATTTGCTGCATAACGTTGGTTATCCTCACTTTAGTGTTGATCATGTTTTCATTTTCAATTTGATATTTGATCCCTGTGCTGATGAGGAGATGTTATTTCAATCAAACGATCGTACATAGATTATAACAATTATGTATATATAGAATGGATTCAACTAAACACTATATAAAAACAGTACTTTGAAAATATGCGCATTAACTATTATATCGTCTATTTAATCATATTTCCCACGCACACATGAGTATATCTACTTCTTCTTTGGGAAAAAAGATACAAGATTAAGCCTAGTATCGTGTAAAAATTGCTTGGGCAGCCCCGTCGACTTTCCCCGCTATGTGGCCTCTATTTATAAGCAATAAACTGCTCCCCTTTCTTAGATAGAGGATAAAGCCTGAGAGGCTGAATCTGATTGCACTGAACATATATATACTTCAGACCAACCTTGTCGGACTGCACAACAAGAATATAGCACAATATACACACACATGCATACACACACACATATATATATACATATAATTTAAGCATATTGATAACATAATCTAAAATAAACTAATTTTTTTTTTTTCAAAAGCGCTTAATCCTAAGTTGAGTTTATATAACATTATATTAACATTATGAAGAATCTACGTGGATCGACTAGCGTTTAAAAATTTAAAATTAATGATGTTTGAGCCCAGTCGAGATCTGCTAACGTTGATATAATGCCCAATTTGTGTAGGTTCTCATATAGTTTTGGAAGATTTTAAACCTTTAAAACTACATTTATACTAGACTACCCGTGACCCGTTAGGTCTATATGTTATATTACCTATGGAATTAATGTATGAGCGTGACACTTGTGACGTAAAGAAAATAGTTTGTTTTTTTACATAACAGAAACATTTCTATGAAAGTATAGTAAAATGAAAAAAGAATATAGATAGATTTCTATGAGTCGTTCTGTTTATTATAATTGATTATTTTTGAAAAAAAAGTTCTTCCTTAGTAGTAGTAGTATTAGCAGTAGGAGAAGTAGTAGAGTTGTAGTAGGGAAAATACATGTCAACCAGTAGTAGTAATAATAGGATGAGGAAGAGAAGGCGTAGTAGTAGTTGTAAAGAGGAGAAGTAATAGTAGTAGCAAGAAGAGGAGGCATAATAGTAGTAGTAGGAGGATAGTGCGCAAGCAAACAAGCAAACAACCAAGAACGACAGTTTTAGTATTATATAAAGATAAACTGTGTAGAGATTGAAATGAGAAGTTTAAAATTGTTTATTTTTGAAAAAACAAACAAACTTACAGCCATTGAATTATAAGTGGTTTGGTATGCTTATAGGTAAATGTGCATTGAAAAGATACCATAATACTTAAAGATAAATTCAAATTTTGATATATCTTTTAATTTAAATGCAAAAAAAAAAAAACAATTGGGATGTTGACAATATGTTTTATTGTCACATTGATTATTTATTTGTAACGCAAATTAAAAAAATATATTTTCGGGGTTATTCATTCATGTTGGTAGTGCAGAAGAAAATGTATGAATGTTTTTTAAGAAAGGTGTTTTAAAAATGGAGAATAAATTTTAAAATAATGAAGGTGGTGGATAAATCGCTGTTGTAAAATGCTCTTATGGTTGTCAACGAGTTAAAGTAGATTTCTTTGTAAGAAAATTGTGTTAAAATAACTTAAATGTAATACAGAAATTAACGATGTAAAAAAATGCAGAAAGTATTAATAATTGTTTATTTGGATAATTTAAACACAGAAAAACAATTGGGACCCTAAAAACGTACACAGTAGAACAATATGTTTTATTGTTGCGTTGATTATTTGTTTATGTACGCATGTGCAACCGGAAGTCGTAAACCAGATGTTGGGTTACAACCCCCGTTACAAGGTCATTTGAGTTTTATAATTTTATAGATATATATATGTAAAATTTAATCCCAAGTTCTTTGTCGGAAAATTATTTTGTCAATTAATCTCTTGTAATCACAATATTAGTTTACTTTCAAGAATCTACACTAATCCTAATATTATTTCAGGGATCATCAGTTGTTTAGTATGAAACATTGTTCCGAGGATTTAAAACCAAAACAGTACATTAGATCATGAGTCCCCAGCAGTGTTGATAAAACACTACCACCTCACTTAAAAAACCCACGAACAAAAACGTTCCAGATATCACATCTAGCTCTTGCTCTAGATTAATTGGACGAATCTATTCATGGTATTAAAAATACATATATATATATATATATATATTGGTACGCCCTAAAATCGAGTACTGTTGCCACATCTGGGCAGGAGCTGCTAGACGCGCCCTAACCAGCCTTGACAGAGCTCAAAGCCGGTTTTGAAACCTCGTAGGTGTGATGCCCTTTTCTCTTCCCTTCAACCTCTTTCTCACAGAAGAGACGTTGCGAGCCTGTCTCTGCTTCATCGGTATGTTCATGGCTCGTGTTCGACTTAACTCCATTCTATGGTTTTCTCTTGCTAAACTTTCGCAAAAAACACTCGACAACTACAACCACCATAAACAATATTTTCCCAACTCTCTATCTGTGCCTTTATCTAAACGCAGATTCCATGAACAAACTTTCTTTCACTGAACTGCCTGCCTGAGGAGCACTGTTCTGTTGTTCTGCTTCCCAGTTGAATATAACATGGTAGTCTTAAACACGTTCTTGTTGAGAATTCTACCCAATTTACACCATCAATGGTTACTGCACTACCACCTTACATTCATTAAGTCTTACCCTCGAGTGGCCTTCGGGCTTTGTTAAGTGGTGACTCCCAAGTATATATATATATATATATATATATATATATATATATATATATATATATGAGTTTTATCTAAACATTTTAGTTTCAGACATACATACAAACGATCTTTATATATGAGAAAATGACGTGAGTAATATCAGTTTTCAGTTTTCCAAGATGGAACGGAATGCTTTCAAGAGAAATAATACTTAGCAGAAGCAATGGCAAAAATGGACGGTTCTTTTAATAACGCAACAAGACAGGTTCGTAATGTGAAATTGTTATGGAATACAGGGCCATCAAAAATGATGTGTCGTCTTGAGAACGCTTTTCTTCTTTTGTTAAAATGAAAAACTAATAACACGAACCTTTGAATTTAGTTCCTGTCAAGGTGATTGCGGTTAATGTGCACTGAAAGCTTCGTTGTTGTATTATCATGTCGATGCAGTAGAATTGGAACACATGACAAGTAAATGTCTTCATGTTTGCAATCTTGCTGCACAAACAACAATTTGTTATCAGTGGTGAGCTTGAAAATGTTTTAATGTATTAATGAGGTGCTTTCACTAAGTTTCCAGACTTTTTTTTTTTCGTATAGGCACTTGTATTGATAGTACAAACATGAAACTCTAGCCCCTTTCGAAGTAATCTCCTCCGGCTGCAATGCATGTCGTATCGTTCCAAAAACTTCTGAAAGGTCCCATGAAAGTCCTTTTGTGTGAGCGTGTCAATGACCCTCATTGCAGTTTCTTTCATCTCCTCGCTTCTCTCATAACGATTACCTACAAGGTTTTCCTTGAGATTAGAAAATTACCCAAAGTCACAGGGAGCAAGGTCTGGACAATAGGGGGGATGAGGAACTGTCAATGCCCATCTTGGTCATATAACCTGTGACCAGGATGAAGTTGTGGACTGGTGCATTCGCACAAATGCTTGGCACCTTCAGTTTCTGATAAATAATTGTGTGTACAGTCCCCATATTGAGATCAAATTGTGCACTTATTATCTCTATAGACACACGATGGTCCGTATCCAGGAAATTCTTTATTTGGCCAATCAACTGTAGTGTTCTTACCTCCTACCTCCTCCTACACTTTTTATAATCTTTCACAGACTCTCTGCATCCTTGAAGCTCTTATGCCACTCAAAAACTCATGCATTTTTTAAATTCACCAGAAGCGAGGACATGGAAAAAATGGCCTTAACGATGATAGACAAATTATAATAACGGTTTCAATTATCGATTATCGGTAATTATCGAGGGTGTTCTGAGATAAAACTTAACTAAGATCACTCTCATACTTATACACTAAAGTTCTGTAAATTTTAATGAAAATCTGTTCAGCCGTTTCGGCGTCTATAAGGAACGAACTCACACACACAAAGTTTCATTTATATAATAGTATATATATATATATATATATATATATATATATATATATATATATATATATATATATTGCTCACAAGGTTAACATGTTGGATGACATCATCCTAGCAAGCATAAAAAAAAAATTCTACTTGTGAGACCTCAACTTGGGTTCTCGTTGTTTGGATGACCACAGCCCTTGTTTAAGATAAATTAGGTTTATTCCATAGTCGTGTTTCGCTGCGGTTTGCTTGATCTGTGTTAGTTAATAGATTTTCTTAGGTACTCGTCTCGCATGCAAGAGATTTGGGTTTCGAATCCTGAGTCTTGGACTTCCGCTTTGTTGACTTTTATGGCTCTTGTAAGCTACGACGTTGCTTGACTGTGGAAATAATTATATCATCTTTCACGCTCTGAAAATTATATATATATGCTTTTTTTACAAAGGAGTCACCACTTATCAAGGTCCGAAGGCGGCTCGAGGATGAGTGTATAGTAATCGATGGGAGAATTGCGTAGTAATCATAGTAATATATCAGTGCACATTAACTGCAATCACCTTGACAGTAACTATATATATATATATATATATATATATATATATATACACATTTCATTTCAACAAATGAAACCAATGAAAAAAAATGTACATGTTATATATATATATATATAAATTATTCTAAATAGTTAGATTAATCTATCCCTGACGATGAATCCGGACTTATGACAAATATGGCGATTACATCAGCCAGTTCTGGCCAGAAGTGAAGACCGTTATTCGGAAGTTGGAAATGATTAAAAATAGAATTAATAGACAAAAACGCGTTTTTGTTATGTTTAAGAGAAAAATTTCTGTCTAAACACACACACACACACACACACACATTATATATATATATATATATATATATATATATATATAGAAGGGGAAAAACGACAATATATAGATACATACCAATGCAGATAAAGTTAATCTATTATTCAATAGGGAGGTTTCATCAATTAGGAGAAAAGTATATATATATATATATATATATATATATATATGCTCTTTATATCTAAATTCGTATTGTTTTATTAATTCATTGGAACCGTTTCTAAATGCAGTAAGTTCTTGAAACACTCAAATATATTCTTACGTGTGCTGTCATCTCCAGAATTTAGTAGAAAAGAATTCTTAGTATTGGCGAATTCAGTCTGATGAGGTGTCTTGTTTATTTGGCATTGGTATTTTTGAAGAGTAACATGTGTTAAAATTAGAGTCAATTATATCGTTAGCAAAGAAAGACAACACGCGCTTAAGTAGGTAGTGAGAACTGTGTTTACTGATTATTACCATTATTGGCAGCAAGGTACAATTATTGTCTGCAAAACTGTCAGAGTGGACTGTACTAATTTTTAACTTCGATCTATGCAGCTGTGTGCGTGCGCGTGTGTGTGTATACCGGAAAAATATGTGCATTATTAGAATTGTATCTCGAAAAGTGGACCCAATTATCTGTCTCACAGACTGGAATTATATTCTTCTGTTCCACTTGTGGAACAACCAAAAATGAGCTGCTTCTCGACTTATGCGACCATGCGATATTCGCTGGCTTCCGATTTATCTAGTTTTAGAGAAAATCTTCCATTTCCTGGGCTTGTATTTCTTTTCCTGAGTACATTAGCAGCTTTATCGAATCAAAGATCATCATACATTGAGAATTTCTCAAAAGATATTGAAAAAAAAAACTCTATTTCCGTCCATAATTATATACACATCTATTTCTATATTTCTCTAAGTCGTCATGCCTGTCAGCTCCACGTTTTCTCGGAAACTAAAAGACTAATCTGACCGAAATTTTGTATGAACATTTCTGATGAGAAGGTACAGCAAACTAAATATTATGGTATCTGTTCGACGCATATTTTGGATTAATAGGGATTAGTCACCACGATAACACATTTATTCTAGATATTTTCTCGGAAACCTCTGAGCCAATCTGTCTGATATTTGATATGCACCTTTGTTAGGATAAGGTACAGAGAACTAAGTATTATGGTATCCGTCCAATTCACAGTTAGGGTATAATAAGGATTAATATTTATAGTGAAAATGAGCACAGAATTAATCATATTTCACGAATAATTTGACATAAATCATCTATAATATAAATCTCGCCTGTCTGTTTAAATGTATGTATGTATGTATGTATGTATGTTTGTATGTCTCGCAAAAACTTTCAACAGAGGCGACGGATTTTCACGAGATCAGTATCATTTTGAAGCTCGACTCTTTGGACGACAAATATCGAAAAATTGGCTAAAAACATTAATTCCTTCATTCTCAACTGGACATTTTTCTACAGGGAGGGGTAGCAAAAAATCGTTCTTTCATGACAATTTAGCCAAACACGCATGCGCAAAAAACATTCTTTCTTGAATTAGTTTAAATTGAAAGCACCGACCTAATTTCGGTTACGTGGTCATAGACCAGTCAATATAGTAGCAGCGTTGTTATCTTAAGATTGAACGTTTGAGCCAAGATATCAGATATATTTTTTTCGATTTTTAAAGTTTTAATATTGAAACAGGGTTTTGTTTTGTTTTTTTTTTTACATGGAGTTCACCTCTTATCAAGGCCCAATGACCACTCAGGTATAAGGGTTATTGTGTGTACAGTAATCAAAGGGATAGTGCAGCAATAGTATTGGAGAATTGGTAAGGTGTCATTATTTAGGGGGGGCGGTTCATCTGGAATTTGTTTGTGTTGGACTTGAAGACATCCAGGTTGAAGTCGGGAGGGAAACAGGCAAGCGGAATAGAGTTCCACAGGCGTGCAGTTCTAAGAAAGAAGCTTTGTTCATGGTATCTACGTTTTGATTTAGGCACAGATAGGGAGTGGGGAAAATTATTGACAGTGGTTTCAGCTAGTCGGGTGTTTTTTGAGAAAGATTGGCGAGGGGGGACCAGAGAATGGAGCTCAGACGAGCACCTGCCATGGAAATAGCGATAGAACAATGACAGGCTCGCTACGTCTCTTCTGTGGGAAAGAGGTTGCAGGGTAGAGAAAAGGGCATCCCCCACCAAGCCACGGAGTCTATTTTTTACTCTTTCAAGGCAGGATAGGCTGTTTTTAGCAGCCCCCGCCCAGATGTGGCAGCAGTACTCCATCTTTGGACGTACTTGGCTCTTATATAGATAGAGAATTGCATCATTAGTGAGATATCTTCTGGAGCGGTAGAAGGATGCCACCATTTTCCCAGCGACCTTGGCCATAGACTTGATGTATGTGTTCCATTTAAGATTAGGTGTAAAGGTCAAACCCAGGAGCTTATCAAAGCCTTGGGACTCCCTTAGACGAGAGCCATCCATTTCAATTGATGCCAGATGGGGATCAGACCGTTTATGATGTAGAGATAGGAGCTTGTTCTTGGATGCATAAAAGGTAACCAGCCACCTCTTTCCCCATTGTACCACGCGCTCAAGATCAGAGGAGAGAGAATCAGAGAGAACATCATCATTTACGGCCTTTGATGTGTTGCCATAGATGGTCGTGTCATCAGCGTAGATGTCAACGAAAGATTTTAGTATGTGTTTTGGGAGATCATTGATGTAGATCAGGAAGACAGTTGGGCCCAGTATGGACCCCTGAGGGACTCCAGCATTAATAATGTGGGCCTCTGATTTCTGCCCATCAACAACTACTCTTATGAGCCTATCTGAGAGAAATGACTTAATGATAGAGAAAACATTTCCAGTTATACCGTAGCTGGAAATCTTGTGTGATTTATACCATTTTTTCGTTTGCTTTTTTTAATTTTTCCATCATGTTTACTGGGTTTTTTTTGTTTTTGTATTTCCGATTTTTTTTTAAAAGAAGTTTTAACATCGTTATTCTTTATTTTGCATCACGTTCGCTGTTTTTTTTTTTTTTTTTTTTTTTGATAATATTTAAACAGGGGTATTACGTTCGCTGAGTCTTTATTTTCCATTTTGTTTTTATTTACCCCCCCCCTACACACCCACATATCAACACATATCAACAAACCCGAGCAAGGCCGGGTACCACCGCTAGTTCATTCTAAAACTAGTCAACAATAAATGTTAGATTGATAGATTCTGACATAGAAAACAGCAATTCTTCCTCCTTTGCCACAAATGTCTCTCATGGCATATGACGGCTAAAGGGTAAAATAAGGGAAGTGAGAGTGACGAGACTGCCAAAAGTTAATCCACGGTACACTTAATACTCTCCATACTTTTAGTGAGTGTTTAAGTATTGGCCTTATGTCAGACTAGACAGCTACGAATGTTAACCATGTTTAGACAAAGTGAAATACATTGAGGAACAAACAGCTGATTCTAAGAATGATCAGTAGATTACTATAACGGCATAAAAAGTCTAACATATATATTTTTTCAGGTGTCCAAATAAAATTTTACAAGAGTCTATATTTTATGTATCAACAAGCGGGGGGCACCCAGCTTTGCCCGGTCGTAAAATATACCTAAATATGATATTTTAATTTGTCTAGATTTTGTATATAATATTATAAAAGTAAAAAAAAGTATTTAGCTGCCATCAGCTAGAATCGAAAACGAAAGCCAAACTGTAGCATTCAAAGCTGGTGACGTTACCACTTTACCGATGACATGCGTATGAACTGATTAAAAATAAACTAAGATGAATGTACAAAATGTATAACGATTTTTCAATTTTTACCCATTTTTTACTCCTTAAAAACTATTTAAACAGGCAAAAACCCGTTTTAAAAAACGGTCCATAAAAAATCCAATCATTTGAGGCCCCTAACGATGCTTTGGAACTTTTAGTTTTGGAAAACAGACAGACATGGTGAGTTTTATAAATTAGATTTTTAGTATTTACTTTAACAGTGCTCAATATTTGCGTAAACCTAGATAGCATTTAAGGGTGCATTCTAGCCTAACGGTTCTCTACAAGAATGAAACCCGAAACCCTTTGTTTAGTTTAAATGCCATATATATATTTACATAACTTATTATATAACCAGAATTGGGAATCAGAAAAATTGGAACTTTTTGGGACATCAGAATTGTATTGGAATCAGTAAAAATTTGTGGCTAGATTTCCGATGCCAAAAACGATTCCTTTAAATGTCGTTTTTTTATTTGATTTTGTTTAAAGCAAATTCTTACGCTGTTGGTAGTAATGATAAAATAGTAAATATTTATTGATTTTAAACTAATAATAAAATAAAAATCGATAGATCATCTCTCACAAGTTTGTTTTCACGTTTGAGAAATATCTGCACATTTTACATGTGTTATTAGAATAATAGGGGAAAATAGCATACTCTATCCTTGTTTTATCGTTATTTCCATGGCAGGTGCTCGTCTGAACTCCAATCTCTGGTCCCCCCCCTCGCCAATCTTTCACGAAAAACACCCGTCTAGCTGAATCCGCTGTCAAAAGTTTTCCCCACTCTTTATCTGGGCTTAAATCAAAACGTAGATTCCATGAACAAAGCTTCTTTCTTAGAACTGCACACCTGTGGAACTCTGTTCCGTCTGCCTGCTTCCCACCTGACTACAACCTGGATGTCTTCAAGTCCAACATAAACAAATTCCTAATGAACCGCCCCCTTAAGTAAACACTTCATTAAATCTCCACACTAACGTACTGTACTTGCAAAACCCTTAACCCTGAGTGGCTTCCGGGCCTTGATAAGTGGTGACCACCGTGTAAAAAAAAAAAAATAGTTAAATATTAATAGATTTATAAGAATCGGAAATTTAGTACGGAATTGGTAATTGTATTGGAATCGGGGAAAAATATTAGAATCGTCCCATCACTAATATATATAAATACATATATTTCTCTGTACAGTGTGCATGTATTAATGCACAAAGGAACACAGCTTACTTTTAGCAATAACCAATATTACACCCTTTGGTCTACTGAACTCTCTATGACGGATATTTTGACTACATAAAGTGTTCATTATCATAGCGTTTCACTCCATCTCGAGGTCCATTTTCAGGCAGTGTCCAAGGCATCCATTAAGTCCACATCAGAGCATGCCTTGCTCAGGGGCAGACTGTGAGGATGTGTGTGATAGTCTTCACATCGGCACTGCAGGGACACGGAGCATCCTGTACACAGTCCCACTTGTGCAGGTTGTTCCGTGTTTTGGCCCATTTGAGTGTTACCTGCTCTTTCCAAGTTCATAGCCTGCTGGAAGGTCTTCTTTCGGTGCTGGAAGAGCCTCATTGTTGTTATTTTTGACTGACTCATTTCTCCAATGCAGGCAAAGAACGTTCATGTTGTTTGTCCAAGGTCTGTTGAAACGTACGTTGTGCAGCCGATATTTTTCATCCAGAAAAAACAAACTTATTTCATTTTTGTATAAAAATATAAAAACTTTTATTAGCTTTTTCTTTCATTACTATCTCATAATGTGTGGGCCAAGCTAGATATGTAGAGAGCAGTCTGGGCAGTGGGTGGATGGAGCCACGCTTGTGCGATGTTGAATTTTTTCCTTTTTCTCTGGGCTATATATGTGGCCTGCTCTTTGTGTGCATCAAATAGTTGACCTTTCACCACGGACGATATCAAACTGACAATGACCCCATCGTTCAGTGCGTTTGTTCATGCATGCGTTTGTGTGTGTGCACCTCAACACGTCACACTGTGACACTGGCAAAGCCACTACATTAAATGTCGAAAATGGATGAACTAACTTTTCTCAATGTATCCTGCACTCAAAAAATTCATAAAATATATTTCTTTAAATAACTAATTGTCAATGTATGGTTTTGTTTGATCAATTATTTTTTCTCAGATTAGCATAGAAAACATGTAAAAAGAATAAACATTAAGCAGACAAAAAAAATCAAAGAACTTTTGGCATTTATAAGTGGTGGTGGTGGTGGTGGAGGGTCAAAGAAATGGATGAATAAGATGACAAAGCAAATAAATTGAAAATCTCATAAGATATACCAAAGGAAGGATAAAATTATCTCAGACACTCTTGAGTAAGGTATCTACACCCTAAACCCACCATGATGTTTCCTGGATCTTTCTAACTTTATAATTTATTTGTGTTTACCCTATTCGGACTGCTGATTTTCTTCTGGTATATCTTGTCAACTCGGGAATTTTCTGTTGAACCCAGGAATCTGCATCGAATTTTGAATAGAACCTTTTATTTAAACCACGATGGTAGCATGCTGTCATTCGGTCAACGTAATGGATTAAGTAATTGGTAGAATTCAGTTGTGGGTTCTGGAAGCGGAAGTGACACTCAAAATATAATTGCAAATTACTTCTTTCCAAATGAGTTTCCATGGTGACCGCTTAAAAGAGAATAGGATCCTAACAAAAAAGGATCAAGGAGTCCAACTTCCTAATGATATGTTAAAACAATCACGGAATATACCAGCATAATTTCCTTTTATATATATATATATATATATATATATATATTTTAAAATATAATGATCCACTGACACGTGGTTCGTCGTCCACGACTCATCAGAGTGGCTGAATCTAGCGATTTTTCTTGAACTCAGCCACTCTGATGAGTCGTGGACGACGAAACACGTGTCACTGGATAATTATATCTTTAGGGGGTACCAGATTGGTCAATGGGAAAATTATTCCCAACAAGCATTTAGGTAAAAATGCACTTTCATATAAATACTTGAATTCATTCAAGAAAGTATCGCTAACAAAATCAAATAAAAATCTCTCTCTCTCTCTCTCTCTCTCTCTCTCTCTCTCTCTATATATATATATATATATATATATATATATATATATATATATATATATAATATTTTATTTTTATATTTCAAGCGATCCTCCGCTCTTGTTCACAATAAAGTATTGAAATGAAAATGAAAGAGGTTGAAATAAATTAAAAATTCATATTTTGTTTCAGTTTCTAATCATTTATTATACATATTGAAATCAACTGCGTCTTGTTTTTTGCCGCTTGAAATGAACGCTAAAATTAAATTTAAAATAAAAATTAATTAAAAAATACAACATTCTTCTTCCACAAATGGTAAAAATAATTCACGGGAACTCTCTCGAATATTGTTGCAATAAATGAACGCTGCCCAAAATACAAATTTTATTTTCATTTCGATACTTTTTGTGAACAAGAGCGGAGGAGTGGTTGAAATATAAAAAAAATAAAATATTAAATATAAAAACATCATCTTTTCATGCTTTAAAAAACACTCATAACCTTGGAATTACTATTCTAAAAGCATGTATGGACTTTTTAACATTATCTCTTCTCTTCTCTTCTCTATATAAATAAAATGAACTCATTTTTTCCCGTCGGATTTTGACCTTAATAGGATTAAAAATCAAGATATTTCATGCAAATATAATATGCACAAACGGCAAAACAATATCTGAGGTGTGTTATAGGCTTATTATTTCTCAAATTCCTCGATAATCTTAGATTTCTATACTTTTTCTGCTGAGAAGTCACGGCCAAAATCGGTTAAGATCAATGGAAGTGGTAAAATATTTTCTCTCTAATAAATTCCTCCTCCCCCTGCCACCACTTAACACCGTTTGGGGATCGTTCACAAGGAACAGTTGAGAAGAGAACACCGGTTTGGCTTCGTAGTTCTTTCATGTGAAGTTATTTAAAATCACTAAACTAAGCTGCAGTGCTCTGTGGCATAGTGGTTAGCGTGCTGGACAATTCACATTATATTTTCACGTTCGCGCCGACCTACCGTAGTCGTTTTTTTTGTTTTTTTTCCTAAACAACTGGAATGGACTTTTCTTGGTGGCAAACTGTTAACGTTGCAGATGTTTTTTTTTGTTTTTTTTTTCACACTTTATTTTCCTACTTTTACTCATGACTCCGGGTTTGATCCTTCCTACTTACCTACCATAACATTTTTTAAAACTCCCTCCCCCCGTCCCGGAAACAAACACTCGGGCAACGCCGGGTACCCCCGCTAGTTATATATATATATATACATATATATATATATATATATATATATATATATATATACATGTGTGTATATGGCTATATATATATATATATATATATATATATATATATATATATATATATATATATATATATATATATAGTGTGTGTGTGTGTGCTTAATGATATTGGATTTGGGGTGTAAAATTAGTTTTTAAAAATGTTATTTTCCATAAGTTTAACTTAACTTTATTATAATGTGAGTTAAAGTAGAACGAGCTAACGTGTACAGGATGTTGTCTCATTGGCAGGAAGTCTGAACTGGCTGTAGGAACGAGAGCATGCAAGCCTTGTGGATTAAATAAAGGACTCTATTCGAAATTTCGTGCAGGATTCCAGAGTTTGAGAAGATACACCTAAAGAAGATCGGAGGTTATATCGACCGAAACTTTGTAAAATAATAAAGAAGAAAACGGGAGTTTGAAAAGTGCAATTAATATGAATTATCAATCCTCATCTGAAAAATTTAGAAAAGTGATGAATTAGAGTAATGGGGAAGCCATTGGAAACGAAATGGTAGACGTGTGCTTCCATTAGATGAATTAGCCTATCTAATTCAATAATAGAGCACACTAGTTCAATAAATAACTACTAAGCTCTCTATAGAGGTAGAACCCTTAATAAAATACAATTATAGATAGAAGAGAGACGGTTAATCTGATTGGTAAATAATGGGCTCTCTGCTAAGTATTATATATATATATATATATATATATATATATATATATTTGGTAAAACTGGTAATTAGTAAAAAACCGGAAGAGAGTGCTCAATAATATTGTAGAACAAATATGTGTTTTATTTTTTATTACCGTTTTATCTGTTTGGTTACATATGTTTCAGATGTTGGACCATGTTTACGATCCAACAGCCTCGTCAGACCTTACAGAAAATCTCCTTTTACACTGTGTGTGTGTGTGTCAGAGAAGTGAGTTCCGTGACAGAAGCGTTGATTTAATTTGAATAAAAATAAAATATGTATAAGATACGTTTGCAAGCCAAATCACAAAGCGATATTACGAAAGTAAACCACTATTTTATTTATTTGAAATTTATAATTCATATATTTCGTCAGGGGTGTCAGTTCCATGATAGAAGTTAATCTCGTGTAGCCAACGCACCGTTCCGGCATTTCAAAATAAACCGCTGAGAGCCAGCACACGAACTTTTACTAACTGACTTTTCTTTCTTAAACTTAACAACATGGCAAGAAAGAAGAAGAAAAAAGAAAGAAAAAAATGTACAAAATTCTCATGATGGAGTTTGACTCCGAAATATATAAATTATAAATTTCAAACTAATAAAATATTTGTTTATTTTCGTAATATTGCGTTGTGATTTGGTTTTCAAACGTATCTTATATGTATTTTTATTTTTATTCAAATTAAATAAACGCTTCTATCACGGAACTAACACCTCTGACGTTAATCTCGCATAGCCAACGCACCCATCTGCATTAAAAAATACAACCACTGACAGACAACATGCGGACCTTTACTAACTGACTTTTCTTTCTCCAACAAGGAGAAGAAAAAAAGTGTATTATATATATATGAAATATGATTATATATATAACCAAATCCCCCAAAAAGGGCACTCTGGATTAGGAGTCAAAAATTAAAAATTGCATTAGTCAGAATTGACTTAATGCAGCATCAAAATAGATATTACACTTTAAAAAAATGTATTCATTTAAAAACTTTTTTACATTAATCAAAACAAATAAGGCACAAGGTCATTGAAAAGTGTGAAGAGGGGGTTCTATGGTCATCTTTGTCACTGCACTTTATAACTCTCTAAGACAGGGGTGCCCATTACATCAATCGCGATCGACTGGTCCATCGTGGAGGCAGTGTGGGTAGATTGCATGGTATTGAAAAAAAATACAACATAGACACTGGCAAACTTCTAGTCATGTGCGCAGCTTGACAGTGCATGCTACATCAAGAAAATTGGCAATTGTCTGTTCGAATTCGACACTTTCAAAATCTTGCATTACCGAAGCCAATCGCTATATTCATGTGCTACCCTTTCAAGGAAGATGCTGAGGTTGTTTCACCCACATCGAAAATTGCAACACTGTTTCACTTGAACTCTTTTTGAACGAGGGATTAGATTCGAACACTGTAAGCCGACATTCAACCGATGCAGAGCTCATGGACAATTCTTAAACTTATTCACAGAGGACAAGTACCCCAACATCAGGAAATGTGCTATCCTCTTTACTGCCTCATTTCTCCACGTCAGCATTTTCCATCAAGATCATTAAGTTCAAATACAGCTCCACCATGACTGATGAGCATCTGGAGGTCAGCTTGAAGCTGGCTTTCAGCAGCTACTCTCCGCACTATGCATTCCTGATTGATTCCATCTAATGCAAGTCATCAGTGTCAAGTAATGACAAAAAATGTGCAGCGTTGCACTGTGCAATATGGGTTGATGCAGTAATGTAAGATTCACCAGCATGTAGTGTACATATAAAAATAATTTACAATATATTTATGAATAATGTGTTTTGCATTTTTAGTAGGTGATAGATCATTTAGACTTAGTCATTTCATTAGTAGCTCTCATGGTGAAAATGTGCATGCACCCCTTGTCTAAGATATCCATAGCTTGAGTCTTCAATCACCGTAATACCATATTCACTCTAAGGATCGTCTTATTTAAGATTTCTAAATCGATTCTTTTTTTATTGCTTTGATCCTAGTCTGAAGACCAGGTCTGAAATATTTTTTGCATAATGATTAATGAAATAATTTAATAGACGTACACACATACACTTTGAATGTTGGAGATGATGAAAATAAAGAGTGAGGGGTAGGGGTTATATGAAGATATGATTTTTTTTGTATTTTTTTTTTGTTAACATAATATTCTAAAAACGAAAATGACAAACACTGGGGATGATGGTAATTGTTCGGTGAATAAAAGGGAACAGTGGCAAATGAACATTGAAGAATGAATTTCCAAGAAGGACTTCACCTTTTATTTGCCGCCGTGTCTGATCCCCTTTTCACTTCTATCGGACACTTTGCCAACGGGTACCTCAAATGCAAAATAATGAAATCAAACTGTATAGGTTTGTTCGTATGCATAGCAAAAGAAACAGAAGTAACACTGAAATAATGGTTTGTGGTTTTGGGCCATGTCAGCGCACAACCACAAATAAAGAGATGCATCCAGGACTTTTTTATATGACATCATCAGGGCCGGACTTAGGGCGCAGGTGCGTGAGGCCTGATTCAAATATTTTTTTTTTTAATTTTTATGAATTGGCATGTAACAAAAAACATAGATTAACATGCTTTGGTTACATTGCCCTAAGGCCGGCTCTGGACATCGGGGTCAGATTAGAGAATCAAACTGGCTGTTTAAGCACCTCAAATGATCTGCCAACATAGTTGGTAATTCATCATGAGATGTTTCTTTTTAGACAATGTTTATAGATTAGCACTTCCTTGTCATATTTTGGTAATGCCGATATTCATTTTCTTATTATACAATCTTTGCCAAGATTCACACACGCATGCACCGACAATAAAATCAAACTTTTCAAAGAAAATCATTAATTCTCTTCAGATCAATGCCTTAAAGAGAATTATCTTTGGGGGTGAAATTAACGATTCATTTTTGTTTCTCTTTCCCACACACACACGCACACCTTGATCAATATCACGGAAAGGTGCAGAGTTTATATATTCTGTCATCACCTCTCTATCATCGCATCCCATTCAATATGACATGAACAATACAGTATGAAAGATGCACCAATGACCCCGTTGGCCATAACCTGGATACATCTCAGAATAATCAGCAGCATTTTAGGAAAATACAGGATGAGGTAATATTGACTTTTGACTGGCCTCCAAGTGAGATGTTCAAATATAGGCATTTTCAAATCATCATTTGAAGTTTTCTTTTGGGTTATTTCATTCAAGTTTTTTATTGCTTTAAAACCTCATTATCCAATTGACTTTAATTTTTTCCACATTTCAAATAAGAAAGACATTTCGTATACTTATGTATTAACTACTATGTTAATAAAAAAAAAAATAATACATTTTATTTGACGTACGAAGTGCCTTTAATAAGTTTCCTGACTTTTTTTTTTGTACAGGCATGTAAGATTGTCGTAGAATCTTGAAAATTCAATATGTCATTGCTATACATTTTATGAGATGATTAACTAATTTTTTAATGATTTTATGTTCAAAGGAATAGCTACAGCAGGAGGTAAAATACCCCCCACTAAAGCCCGATTGTCACAGCTGGTGAATTTTCAAAAACACGTGAGGACACTTTAGAAGAATGATTTGCAATAAAATTCTGTTTGAAACTTTGTAAAAATGCAACAAACATGTATAGAATGTTAAAGTCTGCTTTTGGAACATATTGTATTAATCGAGCATCAGTTTTGGGTTACATCAGAGATTAAAGAATGGCTAACCTATGACTGACCATTTTTTCCATTTCGTGGTCAAATGAACAGCTAAAGCAAAAGTTACAATACCCTTCCCCACTAAAGCCCGATTGTCACAGTTGATGAATTTTCAAAAATCGAATCTGGACGTGAGGACACTTTAGAAGAACGATATGCAATAAAATTCTCTTTTAAACTTGGATAAAATGCCACAGAAATGCTTTAAACTACTTTTAGACTATTTTGCATTACTCGAGCATCAGTTTTGGAGTGGCATAAGAGATTCAAGGCAGAGAATCTGTGAGGGATGATGAGAGGTGTAGTAGGAGTAAAGAAGTCAGAACACCAGTGCTGATTGGCCAAATAAAGAATTTCATGAATAAGGACGCTCGTGTGTCTATAGTTTGATGGCAGTCTAGGAACTGTACACACAATTATTTGTAAGGAACTGAAGATACCAAGATTTGTGCAAAGTTTGTCCCAAGGATGCTCAGAGAAAATCACAGACTATTTGACAAAGATGGCTGTCAAAACAGTTCCTCATCCTCCCTAGAGTCCATACCTTGTTCCTTGTGACTTTTGGTTATACCCTAAGCTCAAGGAAAACCTTAGAGGCTGTTGTTATGAGACAATTGAGGAGATGAAAGAAACTGTGGCGAGGATCATTGACACGCTCACACAATAGGATTTCCATGAAACCTTCCAGAAGTCATTGGAACGGTACAACAAGTGTATTGCCGTCGGAGGAGATTACTTCAAATGGGACTCGAGTTTCATATAAGTACTATCAATAAAAGCGCCTATACGAACAAAGTTTGGAAACTTATTGAAGGTACCTTGTATGCTTCCATAAGGGCAGTTGTCTGCATGTTGGTATGCTCAGCTAAAACTTAAAGAATACAGAACAAATCCCTACAAAGTTGTTATTTTTTTTAATAAGTATAACTCCGAAAGAATAATATCTAAAATTTAGAAACAGATTCATTCTTCCAGAGTTAAAAGGCCATTTATATCATTTAATGTTATCAAGAACTTAACACGATTTTTAATGTTATCATGTATTAATACAGTCCAGGATATGAGTCAATATTTCTTTTAATTAAAAGGCATTAACTCCCAATTTAATTAATAGTTTCTTAACTATTATCATTTATCTACAGAGAAAGAGGTAAGAGAAACCTAGTTTTAGTAGTACTCTGGAAGCATCCTTGATTTTATTTGGTGCTTTCAGTGGTGCTCTGAAGGCCGCCCAAGCTTTATTTTTTCATTCCGCACATAAAAAAGGGATTTCTCTTCTAGAGGGAGGAGGTGAGAAACTTAATACTATTTAAGATCTTCTATTAAGGCATTTTATGTTCCCAGTTAACACCGGGTATCCCTGCTAGTTATTGATAATACATATATTTCAAACATGTTTTTACTTTGTAAAGCTTAATTTGAACTTCTTCAGACTACTGTTCTCATCTTGAGTGTTAATTTCATAACCTTTCGGTTGATGCAATCTCCGACCTTCTTGTAAAACTCGGGAATCTTCCTGTCAAACTCGGGCATCTGCATGGAATTTCAAACCGAACGATTTATTGAAACCATGGAGTTAGCATGTTCCAGTTCTGTCAGCTATGACTGGGTAGAAGTCCTAAGCAAATTACTATTATATTTTGAGCATCACTCACACTAGAGATTGAACCTTCAACCTCTAGAAAAGTATCACTTACAACTTAATTCTACCAAATATACCATGGGTCCCTGCGGAAAATTCCGTATGGATTCCCGAGTTCGACAAGATACACCTCAAGAAGCCAAGAAGTTGGTACTTATTTGCTTCCCCACGAGAGCAAATTGGACACAAGGTCGTTTTTTTAATGTGGAGAGAGGGGGGGCAGCTCACCCAAGGGGGAACTACTAATGACAATTGGTATGAAGGGTTCCATTGACCAAAACTGATTGCTTTGAGAGCAATGGTCTGGTATGTGGGATTAGGGTTAGGGCTAAGGAGGTTAGGGTTAGGGTTAGGGCTAAGGAGGTTAGGGTTAGGGTTAGGGCTAAGGAGGTTAGGGTTAGGGTTAAGGAGGTAAGAGGTTACACTGAGCAAAACGGTGTGAAAATAATTTTCAGGATGAGATCAGTAGTTCAAAGAAACGAATATGAATAATGAATTCTCAACAAAAAATGTTAAAAAACATAATTTGAACTTGTTAAATAATTGCAAACAATAACAACTATATCTACATACTAATAAACTAAAGCATTTCATATGTATACGTACGTCATCACCGTTCACCTACCGGATTGTTTCCACTGGTGAAGTTTAATCCACAGTTATCTACCTCCCTATTTCTCTTTATATATCTTTTTTGTATGTAAATTTTCTTTTTCTTTCTTTTTTTTCCCCGTTCGGTCGACACAATTTTTTTTTCTGTTTTAATTCCTTTTCATCTTTTCTTATCCATTCGTTGGTGTCTACCCCCCCCCCTACAAACAGTCGTCATTTTCCATTCCAATCCCATGTGATAGTCCCCACTAATCCATCCCATATTTTTTTTTGATTTTTTCATTTCTAATCTAAATGCTCTCAAGCCGGATCTATCTTTGTATACCTATACAGTGTCATAATGCCGGATTTCGCCTGGTCTGATGAGAAGAATTTAGCTTCGATATGTGCTTTTCTAAAGAGGTTCTTTTCCATTTTCCCATCATTTTCCTCCTCACTGACCTGATGATTTAATAAAGTTCTATGTATCTTTTTTCTTCATATTTTTAATTCATATATATATATATATATATATATATATATATATATATATATGTATATGGATATATATATATATTCATATATATATATATATTCATATATATATATGAATATATATATGCATACATATATATATATATATACATACATATATATGCACACATATACATATGTTCATATATATATACATATATCTATGTATACATATATACATACATATATATATACACACATATATATACATATATTATATATATGCCCATATATACATATATATATGTATATGCATATATATATACACGCACGCCCACATACGTATACATATATGTACAGATATATATATATATATACATATACACATATATACATACGTATATATATACACATACATATACATACACACATACATATATATACATGCATATATATACATATATATACATGCATATATATACATATATGCATACATATTTACATCCATAAATACATAGATAGATACACACACACACACACATATATATATATATATATATATATATATATATATATATATATATATATATATACAGCTTTTATTTGTTTTACTTAAGCATTAATATGTCGCTAAATATTCATGAACATTATTCGGCCAACTAGTTTCTAATAGCTAGATTCCTCTTCAAGCCATATAGCTTATACAAAAGTTGGGGCCTAGTTATATAAGCTATATTGCCTAAACAGATCTTTAGTTAGTAATAATTAGCTGACCGAAACATCTTCAGCAATGGGGGATTGATATAGTAATGCTCATGTAAAAACAAAAATAAAAAGGATATCTTGCCCTACTTCGGTATTAAGCTCTCTTGTATTAAGCTCGTACAGACTTCATTTGTGTCTTTGCCTCTGGAAAATATTAATCTATATATATATTTCTTTTTGAATTTCCAACATCAATTTTTCCGTTTCTCTTAAATAGAACTGCGTAACACTGTGCACGTGAAACTTTTTCAAATATTTTGTACTGGTATATTTTTTGGTTTCTTAATCTCATTCACCCAGAGGAAGTCTCGAAATAAAGACGAAACGTTGGTGAACACATAATACGGTTTGTTTCTTTTTTATTTTCTCTCTTTTGTCGGAATACTATTTCCATTATTTTCATCATATATATATATATATATATATATATATATTTTTTTTTTTTTAAAGAGTGTAGCCATAAACAATTGTGTGTTTTTCAGCCTTTATCATATTTTTATTTAAAAATATTTTTATGACGTGTTTCAAGCTTTGTTTTGCTATCTTCAGATATTTTCGTAAAAAGGTTTTTTTTTTAATGAGAGTTTGAAATGTTATTTGTACATCTGCTGATACTAAATGTCGTTGGAACTACACAATCATCACTTTAAATATATCTATCTATCTATCTATCTATCTATCTATATATATATATATATATATATATATATATATATATATATATATATATATATATATATATGATAATAGAAGGATAAATTTTGAAGGTATGAATTAAAAATGAAAAAGAAAGACTAAATTACTCAACGATTCGCCCGCTATGCACTAAGATATTAAGTAATAATTGCAATTCTTACATCTTATTTGGAAAAAAAGACTAAAAGATAAATGATTAAACTGGCCATACATCTATAAAATAAAACACGTCTTCTGCTCCTACCTCAACTGGGATGTGGAAAAAGAAACTATATTGGATTATTGTATCGTTTAATCAATAAGATAATTATATATGAGGACGGGGTATTCAAATATACCATGGCGACACCGGGTACTTCATCCAGTAAAGAATAAATATACGTACGTATGTTACACACTACACATATATATTTATATATATTTATATATATATTATATATATATATACATATATATGATATATATATATTATATATATTTATATATATATTATATATATTTATATATATATATATATATATATATATATATATTTTTATATATATATTTATATTTTTTTATATATATTATATATATTTATATATATATATTTATATATATATATTTATATATTTTTATATATATATTTATATATTTTTATATATATATTTATATATTTTTATATATATATATATATATATATATATATATATATATATATATATATATATATAATCCGTATGAATTTGTTTTCTATATTGATATTTTTTTTTTATTACATTTTCACCCCAAACAAGGCACATTGCCACTTTGGTGTAGGGGTGCTACTATCAGGGGCAACAGCTACTAGGGTACTATGTAGGGAGTTGGGCAGCAAGATCTTGGTTCACGTTCCACTTGAACTTCTGCATGTCAGTACAGTTGGGGAAGCAAGGACCTGGAATGGAATTCCAAAGTCTAGCGGTTCCGGGGGAGAAACTACTGGAGTAGAAAGCTCTTTTACATCTAGGGATCTCTACTGTGTGGCGGTGGGATTTAGCTACCTGTCGGGTTTGTCGAGGGTGTTTACGTCGTGGGGGCACAAGTGCTTGCAGTTCGTCAGAGCATTCACCATTAAAATACTTGTAGAACAGGCAGAGGGATGCAGCATTTCGTCGATGGGACAGAAAACCATTTTTATATTCATTTAAAAAGAAAATACAACTTTCTTATATATGGATCGTGGAAATGTATTTATCTCGTTCTGACATTGATACTAGAAACCTACTTTTCTATTGAAAAATTATTAAAATGAACTTTTTAATATACTAAGACATGAATATACTAGCGACTTCATCAAGTGAATTAATTTGCATATTACTCATGAAACTTATTTAATTTAACTGTCACGATTAATTCTATTAATGCATAGTTTCTACATTGTGTATAATTGCATAGAATTTAGGAGGAAAACGTCCTATCATACCGAAATATATTTATATACATATATATAAGTTAACTTGTGTGTTTGTATGTGTACGAAACTTCTCTACCAAACTCCTCTCTGAGCATTTGGTTCACTGACTTGAAACTTGATATATAGGGTATTCGGACCTCAGGAACACGTAGTGTTTTGTTTTTACCCTTTAAAAATAGCTTCTAAGGGGTCAAAATGGAAAAGATAAAGTTGACTGTGCCAGGTGTAAATCAACTAACTTCTGAGCATGTGTACGTATTTATTTTTCAGCTTGAATTTGCCTAACTTCTAGCCTTTTTTAACCATCTAGGTAAGATAGTAAGGATAAAAGCTGAAGCACTAAATAACGACGGGAGCACTGGACGTTTTGTTTTCGATTTAAGCTGATGGCACGGAAGTCTATATTTTTTACTTTTGAAATCATTGCTATGTATATATTGGGTACAATATAATTATTAATAGAGAATTTGCTCTATAATGACAGATATGAAATCTGCATGAATTAAAACATATTTAAGTATATTTTACGACTGGGTGGGGCCGGCCGTTTTGATAGTGCATGTATATATATATATATATATATATATATATATATATATAGTCCAAGATCAAAATATTAATTTTTCATGCAAAACAATCCCTCTAGCATGTAAATTTCTTATAGATTCGTTTCGTATGCAGAAACAAACGGTTATTATTATTTCAATACCGTCTCTTTACGTGCATATACTTGTCAGAAAAGTTATTTTTCTGAAGAGTATATACACGATAACATAATAATAATCAAGGAAGCTGTTTTGCATGAAAAATATAAATATTTGAATCTTTGAATGTAACTATACTGTTACTCTTTTATATATGCTCTATTGTTGTATTTAACACATATTGAGCTTTTAAACAAAAAGGATTCGTAGACACAAAGAGTGAAATATAATTGAAAAAATATTTTGCTTAACTTTATATATATATATATATATATATATATATATATATATATATATATATATATATATATATATATAATGTTATTCGAGAAGGAAAACCGAGAATTAATAAAATAATAATCAACGTTTCGTCCCTATTTAAGGGGACATCCTCAGGAATGAAAAAGGAAAAAAATCCCCAAATCCTTCCCAATCTGTGTAGAATCTATAAATGTGCGTGTGAATGGGAAGGACTTTAGGATTTTTTCCTTTTTCACTCGCATGTGGTCTGTAATCGTTTTCTTCTACATTTTTCCTATGAAATCCTGATGATGTCCCCTGAAATATGGACGAAACGTTGATTACTATTTTATTCATTCTCGGTTTTCCTTCTCAAATAACATAACGTCAGCCATCGTTTGTATTTTTATTTTATTTTTACTCCTATATATATATATATATATATATATATATATATATATATATATATATATATATATATATATATATATATAATGTAAAATACATTAAGAATTTCATTGATTATGTTTTACATACTGTTATTAGCTTCACCCAATTCAGAAAAAAATAATATCAAATAAAGAAATCATAATGGAAGAGCGTTCAGACTAAGTCAGTTTGTGTAATTTTATCAAAGCAAATATGTACAATATTTTTTTTTCTGATTTCCTATTATCGATATTGTCTTACATGTATGAATGGGCAGGTAACTTACCTGGTTTTACCAAAGGCGATTTGATAATATGTTAAGTCATCTTAATGCATTCTTCTTCTGACTTATAGTGTTATTGTTTTTTATATTGTTCTTACTAATATTGTTTTGTGTTTGTTGTTGTTTTTTTTTAATGAATATACACTAGAGGCAACAAAAAAAAATAATAATTCTGCAAAAACCAGATTTAAAATACATTCAGGAAATGTTTTATTTATTTATTTATTTATTTATTTATTTTTATTTTATTTCATTTTTTTCATTTTACTGAAATCAATCTCATTCACTTTCTTTAAAATGTTATATTGGATAATGCTTTACAAAACGAAAAAAAAAATGCACCAACTAATTTTAGAAAGTGCGTTTGTTTATTGTGCACAAGATTCTTTCCTAAACTAATTAACCGATCATTACGAATTTGGAATACGACTGCTAAGCATGATGGGGTCAATTCTGATCCATATCAATTTTAATTTGGTTATGCAAGGGAGGTAAAAAGAGGGGTGGGGATCCTTTGTAAAAAAAATTAAGCTATCTTCGATTTATTTTGAAATTTTCATGATAGGTATCAACTAATAAATATCCATCAAATTTCGATTTCTTTGGAATAATTTTAAGAATTTAAAATATTTTTTAAATTCAAATATTCCAGATTTGCATTAAATTTGAGTTATATTAATGGAACAACAATTAAGCAACTTTTCTTGAATTTCATTTTGTTTTTTAGACCCTTAAAGAATAAACCTTATATTTAAACTATTTTCTAGAATCAAAATCATGTAATGGGTTTGGATCAAAATGAGGTTGTCATTGATGGACGTAAATCCAAGCAGCATAACATTAATTCGAGAGTACCTCAGGGATCGATCTTTGGCCCATTGCCCATTATTATTCCTGATATTCATAAACGACCTCCCTGATAATACTGTATGCGAGATAGGTATATTAGCTGATGATACAACGCATAGCTGAGGAATGAATGAAGACAATTATTCCTGCTTCAAGACTTGAATTTGATATTACGATTATGTAAGGGAAGATAACTCTATCTGTTTTCTTTTTATCATTATTAACCCTTAATGACCTGGTTGAACGACTTCGTTCCGTCGTAAATAAATGAATATAACAGCATAAATAAAGTGGGAATTGATTTAAACACGCCTTGTACGTATTAGTTCAATATCTGGGTAAATGCCAGATACCTCCAGATTGCAACTGTCCATTGCTTACATTCAGTATGCTGCCATCTGTCTCAGAGAATGGAAGATTTCGTGTGTTGTCATGAACACATTCTTTTTCAAGCACTGTGATTAATAATCAAGGTAAGTTTATGAGATGCAAAAATTTTCAGTGGTTGTTTAACTATTGGACTTCATAATCAAAAATCGTGATAATGCAAAAGTCATAAAATCATAGTTGTATTACCTTTTAAACTAGCTAAAATTTACAATAACTATTTTTTAAAATAATCTACATCATATTTCAGGTTATAAATGGTTAATATTGTGGAGCTCTATAGGATTTGCAGATTAAGCTCTAGGTTAAGCCTCAAATTCTAGTGTTGGGGCATCCTTAAGTGTAAAAGTATTCTTTTTCCATATAAATGAATGCTTGTTGCATTTATACCTTTTTTTCAGTAAATTAAAGCAGCATGATACTAGAGATTAATTCTCATTCTAGCATTAAAATTAACACTTTTAATCCTCTGACAAAAGGAGGGTGGACCTGTAAATTCACCCCTGTCCGTTCACCTGTCCGCATTTTTCTGGAATTTTTTGAAATTTTGCACAAACAAAAAACATGATATGAGTAAAAAAAGTAACAAGATGGATTTTCTGGGAAAACTTGGGTTACACTCCTAGGGGTGCCTTTTAGGTTAAAATGGCTAAAATTGACACTTTTGTGCTTATTAAAAAAAATTGGTGACTTGAATTTTTATAAAACTTTCTAAAAAGTTGTAACCAATTGATTTCTATGTAATTTTGTTTGTCTATACTTCACGATAAATCTTGGGTGTGCCCCAGGGGCTCTTTTAGGGCTAATAAATGCACTCTGTTTTTGGGACTATTTTACCATATTTGTCCAAAATTTTCTGTGTATGTCTATTTAGCAGTTTTGCATGGTGCTGAACCAAAATTTAAATATGTTAAGGCCTTGGGGACTTTTGGGGTTAAATGGGCAGGGAGGGGGGTCAAATGATGGACTTAGTTATTTCTTTTTTTGCATGTTGTAGAACTCAAATTTACATATATTAAGGCCTAAAACTGCACCGTTTGTTCATTTTCACCAGGATTGACATCAAGTCCTGTGGGGACTTTTGGGGTTAAATGGGAGGGGGGGGGGTCAAATGCTGAACTTTTTATGCCTCGTTCACGGTGCACTCACGGGGGACCATGTATGCTTCACTTGTTTTTAGTTAAAAAAACTTTCTTTGTTAGCGTGTGTATAAAATGTAAATGAATCAGAGAGAAAGGTGTTTGTAAAATAATACGATCAAGAATATGGATGAAGACAAAAGCTTAGGAAGCTAATAACCCTTATCCCCGAGTGGTCTCCAGGCCTTGATAAGTGGTGACTTCCATGTAAAAAAAAAAGAAAAAAAGAAGTCCAAAGTTAAATAAATGTGCTGTTCGCAGAGAACAGAGACAATTACATATATGAAGGGTAGGATGAATGTCCTGTTTGTACGGAAAGGAAAGTTCTTATTTGCATTCTCCGGACTACTGTTCTCATCTGTCATTTCACAACATTTCGGTCGATGTAACCTCCGATCTTCTTTAAGTGTATCTTGACAAACTCGAGAATCTTCCTGTTGAACGCTGGAATCTGGACGGAATTTCAAACAGAAACCTTTATTACCTCAAGGGGGTAGCATGCTCTCGTTCCGTTAGCCATGGCTAGATAGAGATCCTAAGCAATTCGCAATTGTATTTTTTGTTTGTAAGAACCCATGGCGCAGAGATTAGAGTACTTGGAAAAAAAATCAATTGTAAAAGTGATATTCTCTTGAAGGTTCGATTCTTAATGCAGGCGACTGGTTATTTTTTTTTTTAGTTTGAAGTAGTAATTTGTTTTAGCTGGGAATATTAAAAATTAAGGGATAATTACACGTTCCCCACATTAAAATCTCACCACTGGATGCAGTTTTGTGTCATGTCAAACAGAATTGTGGGATAAAGCACATTAGAGTAGTTGATAGACTTATACAGTAAGGTAGGTCCCCCCTCGCCAAACTTTCACGAAAATCACCCGTCTAGCTGAATCCACTGTGAAAAATTTCCCCCACTCTATATCTGTGCCTTAATCAAAACGCGGATTTCATGAGCAAAGCTTCTTTCTTAGAACTGCACGCCTGTGGAACTCTGTTCCGTCTGCCTGCTTCCCTTCGGACTACAACTTGGATGTCTTCAAGTCTAATGTTAACAAATTCCTAATGAACCGCCCCCCTAATTAAACACTTCATAAAATCTCCTCACTAACGTGATGTACTTGCAATAACCCTTATCCCTGAGTGGCTTCCGGGCCTTGATAAGTGGTGATCACTGTGTAAAAAAAAAAAAAAAAAAAAAGGCAGAGAAAGGATAGAAAGGACCGAGAAAGATGGTTGTCAAGGAAGGGGGTTGGATAAAGGAAAGCATTTTATACAAAGAGTGTTCAATAATAGTATTTATTATCGTGCAGTAGGGAGAAATTCAACAAAGTTTCATATTTGAGACAAAATCTGATTAATAAAACTCACTGTCTGTCTGTCTCCATATTTTCAAACTAGCTCTGAAACTAAAAGTCATAGAACGGCGCTAGGGGCCTCAAATAATTAGATTTTTTATGGACCGTTCTTTTATGGGTCTTTACCCGATTAAAATAGTTTTTAAGGGGTCAAAAAGTGGTAAAAACTGAAAAATCGTTATACGTATTGTATATTCATCTTAGCTTATTTTTAATCCGTTCATATGCGAGTCACATCGGTACAGTGGTAACGTCACCAGCTTTGAATGCTTCGGTTTCGATTCTAGCTGATGGCACCCAAATGCTTTTTTTTTTTAACTTTTGAAATCACGACTCTATCATAATATGTACGAAATTTGGACAAATTAAAATATCATATTTAAGCGTATTTTACGACCGGGCAAAGCCGGGTGCCTCCCTTCCCCCGCTAGGATTAAATAAAAAAAATGAATACGTGTTCCTTTTTTTCTATTTCATTTCGTTTGTTTGTTACGTTAATCGTACACATATTTCTCTATAGCATTCTGTTTTATTGAATGAGAAAGTAGAAAGTGGACGCTCGGGTTAACTTTCGGCAGCCTTATAACTCTCATTTCCCTCGTGTAAATTCTTCAAAGCTGTGATTGCCAGAGATTAATTGACTTACAAGTAAAGGAGTTTTCCAACAGACTTTATAATGAAAGTATTTTATATATATATATATATATATATATATATATATATATATATATATATATATATAGTGGTAAAAGTGAAAAAAACTTCCAAGTCTTTTTTTACGCACACACACACAAATATATATATATATATATATATATATATATATATATATATATATATATATATATATATATATATATATATATATATATGAGGTAAAAATGCGCTTCCATATAAATAATTGAATTCATTCAATAGTATCGCTAACAAAAACAAACAAGCAACATCTACGTAAAAATGCGATAACTTAGTAGTCCTGCGAGATAACTCAGTGGTAGAGGCTTAGGCTTCTTATCACGGGTCCCGATTTCGAATCTCGCTAGACTCAGCAACTCTGATGAGTCTCAGACGAGGTAACATGTGCCTGTGGATAATTATATTTTAAAAATAATACATATGCCGCTCCCCATTTGGGGGTACCAAACTGGTCCAAGGGAAAATTATTCCCAACTCGCATTTAGATAAAAATGCGGTTCCACATGAATAATTGAAAAAACTACTTACTTTACTCACATAAAATTAATATACGAAAGTATAGATTTATGCGTAAACTTTAAGTATTTACTTCAAAAGTGCTCAATACGTAGGTAGAGCTAGTTAGTAATTTATAAAATATATATGGCGATTAAACTTAATCGCCATATATATTTTATAAATTACTATATATATATATATATATATATATATATATATATATATATATATATATATATATATATTAAATGAGTTACTGACTAAATAGTTTTCCAACGAATAATAAAAAATATGAAAATTAAATAATAAATTTGTTTACATAGTTTGGAAGATTAAAACCTTCAAAGGATATATAAACGAGAATGTGTGTGTGTGAGAGGACAACTCTCAACCTATATACTCAACGAATTTTTTACCTACAGACTTGAAATTTGGTATATAGGATATTCAGAAGCATGGATGATTTTTTAATTGGTTTTCATTCAGAAAAAAAAACCTACAAAGGTGTAAAAATTGAAAAATTGGTACTTGGGACCGTGTGGGGGTGGTCATCGGATTTTTATCTGTTTGTCAACTGTTTCACGAGCTTTGAAAATACTTTCTAAAATCGTGGCAAGTTGATGTAATGGTTATCGTAATTGAGTCACTTTCTTTAAGTTTTGGTTTTGGTCTCAGCTCGATTATTTTTTACTTACAAAAAGTGAACTGTTTAGAAAAAAACATAATACTTGCTTGCACATGTCTCGGTTTTTTATTCCATTTTTTTAAAAGGAATTTAACGTTACGTTTAATATCAGGCAACGCTGGCTACATCTTGTAGTATATATATATATATATATATATATATATATATATATATATATATATATATATATATGCGTGAGAATGTGTGTGTGTGAGTGAGTACAACTCTCAACCTATATACTCAACGAATATTTGATCTACAAACTTGAAATTTGGTATATAGGGTGTTCAGACATATGAAAACCATTTTAATTGGTTGTCATCTGAAAAAATGTTTTTCTAAGGGGTGAAAATTGAAAAATTGTTACGTGGGTGGGGGTCATCGAATTTTTATCCGTTTGTTTACTGTTTCATAAATGTGTATGCATAAATCTTTCACATGACAGATTCCTTATGTTATGAATACGTAGGTGTGAAAACACTTTTTAAAGGACGTGTCAAGCTGGTCTGATGGTTATCGTACTGTCTTTTGGTTTTGCTTTCGATCTCAGCTCGAGTATTTTTTTTTACTCAGAAGAAGTAAAATGTTTAGGAAAAACGGATTTTTACTAGTATTTATACTAGTATATATATATATATATATATATATATATATATATATATATATATATACACACTATAATAGCATGCCCGTTCATAAAATACGCTTAAATATGATATTTTGACTAATGCAAATTTCGTATTTATTATTATATTGGACCCAATATATAGTAGTGATTTTAAAAGTTAAAAAAAAATCAGTTATCTGTGCCTAAATCAAAACGTGGATTCCATGAACAAAGCTTCTTTCTTAGAACTGCATGCCTGTGCAACTCTGTTCCGTCTGCCTGCTTCCCACCTGACTACAACTTGGATGTCTTCAAGTCCATCCAACGTTAACAAATTCCTAATTGACCGCCCCCTTAAGTAAACACTTCATCAAATCTCCACACTAACGTACTGTACTTGCAATAACCCTTATCCCTGAGTGGCTCGCGGGCCTTGATAAATGGTGACCACCGTGTAAAAAAAAAAGAGTTATGTGCCACTACCGAGAATCAAAACCAAAACGCTTAGCTTACGATTTACTTTTTCCTTTGGCGTTAATGACTGAGCTATGTAGACATGTTTGCTCCAAGGCTAAAAATTAAAACATGAACCAATAGCTATTATGTTATGCATGCATATTCGTATAGCTGTCGTTCGACCTTCACCTGGCAAATTGCATTTTTTTTAATTTTCACACTTTGCACCGGCTTTCCTCGGCTAAAACCCAAATATAAAGTTTTGCATGGGTTCAAATACCCTATATATTAAGTTTCATGTCTGTAGACCAAAAACTGATAGAGAAGTTTGGTAGGTTAATTTTTTTCAACAAATATATATACGCATACATAAATATATATATACGCATACATAAATATATATATAGAAAGAGATTTGTGTTTACTATAACCCTTTTACGCAAATATTACGCAAAGTATAAATCATATAGAATATCTGCATGAATATAATTACACGTAATAGTTAACTAAAGATGATTATCCCATAAGAAAACCGAAAAACTAATAATAATTAATTAAAATGAATGTTTAAAAGAATGTGCAAATTAGCTAGATCTTTTGCCAGTGAATGCTATTCTACGACCCATATATAAGCAAGTTGTCTGTTTTTTTTAATAAATAGGAAAAAGGGTTTTTAATATGAATATCAAGGCACAAAAAAAAAAACGAATTTATAGGAGTATATTTATATACAGAATGGCCCACTTAAAAGTAGCCCAGAAAAAATGTAGTAGAGAGGATGAACATTCTTTTATTGTTTAAATTACCTGTAGTGTTCTGAAAGATGCTGGAAGTGCTCCCCGTTGACATCTCACTACTGATACAATTCTCTATCTATATAAAATCCAAGTACGTCCAAGGATGGAATACTGCTGCCATATCTGGGCAGAAGCTGCTAAAAACAGCCTATCCTGCCTTGACAGAGTACAAAATAGACTTCGTGGCTTAGTGGGGGATGCCCTTTTCTCTACCCTGCAACCTCTCTCCCACAGAAGAGACGTTGCGAGCCTATCCTTGTTTTATCGTTATTTCCATAGCAGGTGCTCGTCTGAACTCCAATCTCTGGTCCCCCCTCGCTAATCTTTCACGAAAAACACCCGTCTAGCTGAATCCACTGTGAAAAATTTCCCCCACTCTTTATCTGTGCCTAAATCAAAATGCGGATTCCATGAACAAAGCTTCTTTCTTAGAACTGCACGCCTGTGGAACTCTGTTCCGTCTGCCTGCTTCCCTCTGAGCTACAACTTGGATGTCTTCAAGTCCAATGTTAACAAATTCCTAATGAACCGCCCCCTTAATTAAACACTTCATCAAATCTCCACACTAAAGTAATGTACTTGCAATAACCCTTATCCCTGAGTGGCTTCCGGGCCTTGATAAGTGGTGATCACTGTGTAAAAAAAAAAAAAAAAAATCTATGAATTTTGGGGCACGTTTAACAACGTTTGCAGATCCTGCCTGTAGATCTTCTATGGTGGTTCTCCTGATAAACTTGGTAATGTTCTCCTTTAATTGATCTAGATTGTAAGGGTTATTTGAATAAACTTTTTGTTTTAAAGTCCCCTAAAGATAAAAATCACATGATGACAAGTCCTCGGAATGTGGTGGCCATAACGATACTGTTTGCTCTTCGGTAAACATATCATGAACTCGTGTTAGTGATCTGTGAGACGTGTGGCATGTAGCGCCATCTTGTTGGAAAAAGAATTGCATTTTGTCTTGTGGTGTCAGTTGGTCGATAAGAGAATGATTAGAGAGATCGGGCTACTTTTAAGTGGGCCACCCTGTATACATATATTATTTATTATTATTATTTCATGTATCTGCATAAAATGTTGTAAAGAGATATATTTTTGTCCTTTAGTCCTCCATGAGTGAGGCTTCAACTAGTTTTAGGCGGAATTACTATAAACAATGCCTCTTTACAAAGGCTAAGCACCCAGGAAACAATACCATGAAACTGCCTTCCTATAAATTCTTAAAAGCAAAATAATGCTGTAATTACCAGACGCAAAGTCGTTTTCCAACAACGAATTTTGTACTAAAAGTATTTTGAAACCTCCCAAATCATTACACACTGTTTGTTCTTTTTTAAGTGTGGTGTTTATTTGGTAATTGTGACCTGATAGACCAACACAAAACTTAGCTTAAAAAACTTTTCTATAGGTGTTCAGGTGTGCTAAAAAAGAATATCGCATTTAAATTTTCCGCAAATAGATATTTTCCCAAGTATTAAGCAATGTAATTCTTTATGTTATAAGTGGTGGCTATTGTTGCATGTGCAAGCGCACGTATATTTTTACTTAATACCTGGAAAAATACTCATTAGCAGAAAATTTAAATGGGATATTTCTTTTTACCATATGCGAAAACCTATAGAAAACAAGCTTTTTAAGGAAGGTTTTGTGTTGGTCTACCAGGCCATAATAAACACCACCCCTAAAAAAATAACAAACGCAGCCAACAAAGGTGGCTGTAAAGTAGGTGTTCATTCTGCATTGAATTAAAAAAATGATCCTCCACTTTTTGAAACTATAATTTCTTCATATTTTGAAATGTTATTTTCATTTTCAACACGCTTGAAAACCTATAATATTATTGTTGTTGTTCTCTTTTTTTTTTTTTTTACTATTTCGTGTATCATGTTATAAAGAGATATATTTTGGGTTTGTATTACTGTACACATAAATTCGAAAAAGTTGTCAAAAAACAAATATAGAACAAATAAATGTTATCAAAGGCAAGATAAGTTACTTTTCTACCTAACTGGATATTTTTTTGTGTTTTTATTCAGTGTAACATGTTTATTCAGCTCGAAAAACATGCAGTGTTTACCGATGTATTGAAAAATTCAAAATGGCGGCCGACTCTCTCTCTCGGAGAGGGTAAGTTTGGGAAAAGGTATTATAAATAATAAACTAGACAATATACTATTTGAAATTCGCTCAATATATGTTACCATGACATAAGTTGACATATATTCGGTTGTTTTTTAATAGTATTTTGTCTAATTTATTATTTATAACATCTTTTCCCAAACTTACCGTGTTAAAGAGACGGTCTGGCGCCATTTTGAATTTTCCAATACATCGGTAAACACTGCATGTTTTTTGAGCTGAATAAACATGTTACACTGAATAAAAACACAAAAAATATATCCAGTTAGGTAGAAAAGTAACTTATCTTGCCTTTGATAACATTTATTTGTTCTATATTTGCTTTTTGACAACTTTTTCGAATCTATGTGTACAGTAATACAAACCCATATTTTCGTCCTTTATTCCTCCATGAGCGACGTTTCTAACTAAGGGGGAAAAATTACTATTTTCTGGATCTTACATTCATTGTCACTATTTATTATATCGTCACTTGGAACTGACCATTACCTAGTACTTTACTTTACCGGTAACGTCACGGGTCCTTGCAGACAATTCCAGTAACATAATGAAGTGATTCAGTTCCATAACAAAAAAATGGCCATAAAAACTATCCGCCCCAAATGACATAGAAAGTTTCAAGTGTTAGTTGTGCAAATTAAAATCAATAGCAACAAAATGCAATGCAAAACAAAATGCATCTGGTTGCACAACACAAAACAATTTCGGTGCAATATATCGATGCATTTGAATATATAATAAAAAAGAGTATTCACTTTCCTGTTGCAGCATTGGGTGACAAACACAATTGTTAACCAAATATCAAGGAAGCACAATGAGCAAGCCCCCACTCCCAATTCATGGAAGTTGCCAAAATAAGTATCAGGATCTGTATGAATGCAGCTAAAAACATTATGAAGCAAAAATGTTTAAAATTTAAACAAACAAGTAATGCACGAGTTACCGCCCCTTGTGATCACTGTCAGTATTCCTACGACTTCTACTTCTACTAAAATCACCAAAATAGTTTTCTTGTGAAAGAACATAATGGAACTATTTAAAAACTAAGTGTACAAGCTTCGTCAAAAAAAAAAAAAAAGATTAAAACAGCAACAAAAAAAAGATTATGCATCGCCAGTGTTCTCACCTGCTTTTTATCTAAAAATTTAATTAATTTTGGCATATTTAAATATGTTTAGATTAAGTCTTGGTATTTATAATTTAAATATATTTAATTAATTTTTGGCATTTATAATTTAAATATATTTAATTAATTGTTTGCATTTATAATTTAAAAATATTAAATTAATTTTTGGCATTTATAATTTAAATATATTTAATTAATTTTTGCTATTTATAATTTAAATATATATTAATTAATTTTTGGCATTTATAATTTAAATATATTTAATTAATTTTTGATATTTATAATTTAAATATATATTACTTAATTTTTGGCATTTATAATTTAAATATATTTAATTAATTTTTGGCATTTATAATTTAAATATGTTTAATTAATTTTGGGAATTCATAATTTTAAAAAGTTTAATTAATTTTTGGCATTTATAATTAAAATATGTTTAATTAATTTTTGGCATTTATAATTTAAATATATTTAAATTAATTTTTGGCATTTATAATTTAAATATATTTAATTAATTTTTGGCATTTATAATTTAAATATGTTTAATTAATTTTTGGAATTCATAATTTTAAAAAGTTTAATTAATTTTTGGCATTTATAATTTAAATATATTTAAATTAATTTTTGGCATTTATAATTTAAATATGCTTAATTAATTTTGGGCATTTTTAATTTAAATATGTTTAATTAATTTTTGGCATTTATAATTTAAAAAAGTTTAATTAATTTTTGGCATTTATAATTTTAAAATGTTTAATTAATTTTTGGCATTTATAATTTAAATATTCTGCAATAACGCGTTAATTGTTGTCTTTTAAGTTGTCTATTTCGTCTGGTTCATCAGCAGAGACACCGGACTTTGCATATTTCTAATGAAATAATTTAATGGGGTTAAATTGCACGAGCAAGGTGGCCAGTAACAGGTCCATTTCATGAAATTATTCTTTCATCAAATGTAAATAAAATAAATTTTCACAATTTGCAAACGGTGATCGGATGTCAGCCAAACGAAACTGAAGCTAAAATAACTGAAAGTTGCCAAATTTGCAATTAAAGAAAAAAAGAGTTGCGAAATTAAAGTTTGCCATCTCTAAAAACACGCTGTACATCGGTCAATAGGTGTCAAATTTTCAAGACACTCTGATGTGTAAGACTAGCTATAGATAATTCTGAAACCAGGAATGTTGTTGAAATATGGTTAATCATCGTTCTGGTTCTAGAAAGGACCATGATTGATAATGGATTTAGAGGAAATTCCAGTATTTCCCTAGATAATTATTTAATGTAAATATTAATCCTAATTTTTAGTGAGTTTGAATCAAATTCTTATGAAGGAATTTATAGATAATCTATAATATAAATGTTACCTGTCTGTTTAAATGTATGTATGTATGTATGTATGTATGTATGTATGTATGTATATCAGGTCATATCATATTGTACTGGTACCATGTAACCCAGTACTACATGCCTTATGGTCGGTCACCGGCGACTAAACTGGTTCCCCCACCAGACTTTTTTGGTGAGGAGGGCGGCTAGTCTCCCTGAAGGATTAAAAACAAGACCTTCCAAAGGGCGAATGAACCCTTTTTCGGAGTCAACGGCCAACTAGCACCGTGTATATTTGTGTGTATGTATATGTGTGTTGGGGTGGAGAGGGCTCCCGTAAGCCGTGGTGAAGGCAACCTTTCTAGGAGAAGAAAATCTCTGATTTAAAAAAATCATAAAGCGGGAGACCAATACCCGCATTTAGCTGGCCTGCAGTTTAATTTGTTGCTGGCTATCTTGCTCTTGCTTGTTGCAGGATCTCAACATTTTGGACCGAGAGAGAGACTTAGCTGTCATACAAAGCTAAGACTCTGTAACATCATCTTTGTATAGATACTCCCTCAGGCATTTGGACTTTAAGTATCTGAGGGAATGGCACTCGTCTGACAAGACGTTGCAATCATCATGTATGTATGTATGCATGCTTAAAACTTTCGACAAAGGCGACGGATTTTCACGAAATTGGTATCGTTTCGAAGCTCGTCACTTCAGACGACAAATATCGAAAAATTGGCCAAAAACATTATTTCCTTCACTCTCAACTAGGCACTTTTTACAGGGAGGGTGTTTTTTTTTTTTTTTTTGCGTCACCATTTTTGCAAGTTATTGTATCGATTGGAATGACTTTACTTAATTTCAATGTTCTGAACATCCGATCACGTCATGGAGTAGCGGTAAGACGTCAGGTTTTATTTCTCTTTTTCGTCTGCCTTCGCGTCACAGGTCCGAGTCTACTTGCCTACTACCACTTTTGTTTTGCTCAACACACACCTCCAAACACCCGGGCACCCAGACTAGTTCAAAATAATGGATGTTCCCCCAAAACATTGCTCCTGCACTCATGCTTATAATATTAGATACAAAGTTTGTTAAATTAAAAAAAAAGAAAAAGAATGAACAATTTTAAGCAAATATTTCAATTAAACGGATAACTAATGAACAAAATATAAATATTTTCATGAAATAAGCTCTGATAAATTCATCACAATTGTGCCTCTTTGATGTACAAACACACAACAAACTAACTAGCAACACAATCACACCCCTTCAATGTGAAGATTCCTAAACACTAGAAAGTCTTCTATGCTAATAGTTTCTTCCCTCGGACTGCTAGACTTTGGAATTCCCTTTCTCTTACTTGCCTCCCTGACTGTACTGGCATGCACAAGTTTAAATATAATGCAAACTAACATCTCGCTCATCTCTCTTATACAAGGTCCCAAAATAGCAGCCTGTTACGTCCAAGTGACGATGTGCTTTGTTTGAGGTGAACATGAGTGAACAAAAAAAATCAGACTAAAATGGAGAAGGTAGTGCTGTCTACATGAGAAAGAACAACTAAGATTGTCTTGTGCGAAGGAATGTATGCAGATTTCTGAGATTCTTTGGTTCTCACAAGACCTTGACAAAAAAATGTTCTTAAAAAAAAACAATGAAACAAAATAAAAACCAGTTTGGCCTGATAGATTTGTATGCATGCATATAAGAAAATGTCCAAAACATAGAGGATGTAATTGTATGAAATTTTTTAAAACATAAAGAAGCTATTGTATAAAATGTTGCCAACGTAAAGTAGATGATTGTACACAATACTCAAAATTTATTGGATGTTAATTGTATGAAATGTTCAAACGTAATATGGAAGTTCATAATAAAATCTTCACAACAGAAATGAGGTGATTGTATTAAATATTTAAAAAACAAACAGAAATGAGGTGATTGTATAAAATATTAAAAAAACAGAAATGAGGTGATTGTATGAAATATTAAAAAAACAGAAATGAGGTGATTGTATGAAATATTTAAAAAAAAACAGAAATGAGGTGATTGTATGAAATATTTAAAAAAAAACAGAAATGAGGTGATTGTATGAAATATAAAAAAAAACAGAAATGAGGTGATTGTATTAAATATTTAAAAAAAAAACAGAAATGAGGTGATTGTATGAAATATTTAAAAATACGATGATGGAAATATTTTAAAAAATGTTAGAAAAAATAAAGAAAGTAAATGTATAAATGTCTTCAAAATAATGAAGGTAACTGTATAAAATATCCAGAATATGAAATGGGTGATTTTATAAAATGTTCAAAACATTAAGAATAAGATTGTATAAAATATCCAAAATATGAAATGGGCGGTTTTATAAAATGTTCAAAACGTAAAGTAGGTGAATGTAAAAATGTAGGGTTGGGGGACGGGGAGTTTGTTTAAATAATTTATTATGTACGAGTTTATTTAAAAAAAAAAAGATAAATTGCTGTAAAAAATAAAAATATCATTGTACATGAGTTTCTGTGATCGCATTGCAAGGAGTTAAGGAGGACTGTCAATCGACATTCCTCCTTAACTTTAGCACAAACACAAATCAGCAAACGTTTATGGTTTGCTAGATGGAGCAAAATAGAGTGTTGTCAGATGGAGAAAGGTTTTGATAAGGTGATTCTTGTAGAACCTGCATTGTATAATTCTTCAATCTTGATGCTAATCTTTTGCGCAATATGCGATTTGAACTTTTACTAAAGTAGCAGAAGTGTATTAAGAATATTTCAATTCCAAACAGAAGAATTGGTAGCTTGACCAAATCCATATGCTTGCAAATGATTGGTAGGTTGCTCCGTACTTGTAAGAAAAGTATTTTTTTAAATAAATCCTTGCATATTAAACCATTATTTAAACATGATGCATATACCTTTTCCCAACATACCCAACAACAAATGATTTCTTGCATATTTTTCAATATAAATCTTCGCGAGACGTTGTGTTATTGGGAGCCATTCTTAGTAACTTCCATTTTCTGGAGATGGTTTTAAAAATGAGTTTTTGTTAACTAAACATGTATTTCTGTATCTACATGCGTATCTGCGCTCACTTTTCTATTTGTGAATGACATGAAAAATCCATTAGGCAAGATTGTGTTTTCATTCCCAGGTTAAAAAGAGATACACAATTAATATCAGCTTTTTTCATCCTTTTCCGGTTTTTTTTTTTCATTTGAAAAACCCCAAACATTACTTTAATGATAGAAATGAATATGCTATACTGACAAATGCCTATTGAGCAACTGAAAAATTAACATACATACATCTTTAAAATAAGCTATGCTAATATGTTTATGATTTATACAAGGTTTTGAAAGAATACAATAACAGTGATGAGAGTGCTTAATTCTTTTTCTTACTTGGGTGTCACCACTTATCAAGGCTAGAATACCTCTCGAGGATAAGGGTTAATGAATATATGGTAGTGGTGTAGTAATCGTTAATGGCGTAAACTGGGTAGAATTTGATTATTTATGAGGACGATTCAATAAGAATTTGTTTACATTGGATTTGAAGGCTATCATGTTGTATTCAACTGGGAAACAGGTCAGCGGAACAGAGTTTCACAGGCGGGCAGTTATAGGAAGGAAGTTTTGTTCATGGAATCTGCGTTAAGATTTAGGCATAGATGAAGAGTGGAGGAAATCGCATATAGTGGTTGTAGGGGGAAGAATCAAGTATATTATAATATTTTAAATTTTATTATATCATAAAATGTATGATCCACCCAATTATTATGTAAAAGCTCTGTTCAACATAACTTGTACATATTGAGCTTCTTTTTCGCCTTGATTTTATGAGATATAGTTTGTTAATAAATCAATTTCTAGCTGAATCCACTGTGAAAAATTTCCCCCACTCTATATCTGTGCCTAAATCAAAACGCAGATTCCACGAACAAAGCTTCTTTCTTAGAACTGCACGGCTGTGGAACTCTGTTCCGTCTGCCTGCTTCCCTCCGGACTACAACTTGGTTGTCTTCAAGTCCAATGTTAACAAATTCCTAATGAACCGCCCCCTTAAGTAAACATATCAGCAAATCTCCTCACTAACGTAATGTACTTGCAATAACCCTTATCCCTGAGTGGCTTCCGGGCCTTGATAAGTGGTGATCACTGTGTAACAAAAAAAAAAAAAAAAAATTCATATTTGCTCTCCTTCGAATAATTTGATTTGTTTTCTTTCTTTACCATAACTAATTCTTTTATATATATATATATATATTGTGTACAGAAAGTTGTTAGTTGAGACAGGTCATTGGTACCGTCGGTTTCAAGCCCGATAATAAGGCCCGTTTAAGGTATCCTTATCGAGCTCTCTTCAGCCAATATTCGTCTCTAGCTGAATTCAACTGAGAGACGAATATTGGCTGAAGAGAGCTCGATAAGGATACCTTAAACGGGCCTTATTATCGGGCTTGAAACCGACGGTACCAATGACCTGTCTCAACTAACAACTTTCTGTACACAAAATATAAGTACGCTCTTAAAATTTGGATTTTCCTTTTAATTGAGCACTCTGCTGGAATTCTTTTTCCAAAAAAACTAATCATATATATATATATATATATATATATATATATATATATATATATATATATATATATATATATATATATATATATATATATCGTGTGTATATAGATATATAGAGGTTTAGGCTTCTTATCATGGGGTCCTGATTTCGAATCTCGCTATATTCAGCCACTCTGATGAGTCGTAGACGACGAAACACGTGTCAGTGGATAATTATATTTTTAAAATAATATATATATGCCGCTCCCCATTTGGGGAGTACCAAATTGGTCAAAGGGAAAATTATTCCCAACTCGCATTTAGGTAAAAATGCACTTTCGTATAAATAATTGAATTCGTTCAATGAGTATCGCTAACAAAAACAAATAAATCCATCTACATAAAAACGCGATACATTCAGTAGTCGAGCGAGGTGGTTCCGTGGTAGAGGTTTAGGCTTCTTATCATGGTGTCCTGATTTCGAATCTTGCTAGATTCAGCCACTCTGATGAGTCGTAGACAACGAAACACGAGTTATTTAAAAATAATATCTATATACATATATATATATATATATATGTCTATATATACGTGTATAGAAATTATTGATAGTGATTTCAGTTAGACGAGTGTTTTTCATGAATCTTTGGCAAGGGGGACCATCGATTGGAGCTCAGACGAGCACTTGCCATGAAAAAAAGATCAGAGACATGCTCACAAGGTCTTTTATGTGGAAAGAGGATGCAGAGAAGAGAAAAGGGCATCCCCTACTAGGCTACGGTCTATTTTGAACCCTGTCAAAGCAGAAAACAAAGTATTTACGTACTTGTATTTATTTATTTTTAATCATGTATAAAAAATTATCATTTTTTTTGTGACTGTTTCTGCTAACTGCTAATTACTTTCTGTTGACCAAAATGTGATCTATACACGATTATGCTTGGAGCTTAAACTGATCTTTCTTGTTGCGTGATTAATCGTTCAGCCGTTTCATTTTTCCAACCAGACACATTAAGTGGTCAGTTGTGATCTTTCACGACGACTCTTGAAAACGAAAACAACAGAGATTAGTATAAAAACCTGTTTTTTACTTGAATGCACAATAATACCAGCCTCGTTGATTAATCTCCCACCACCACCAATCTCTTGGACCGCAACGTCCGTTAGAGACAATCGTCTTCAGATGAAAAGGTCAAAAGTGATATCATAAAAAGACAACAAACAAAGATCAATATCATATTTATCTGTTTGTGCAAAACAGATATTAATCGAAGTCGTGAACATTTACAACAGCAAGTCATTCGAAAGAAACAGCATGACATTTGACATTCATGAACATTAATAAAACCTTGCTAAAAATTAACATATTATTAAAAAAAAAACCCACTGGATAGCTTCCCTGAGGAACTTCCCTGAGGAGCTACAACATGGTCCTCTTCAAATCTAATATCAATAAAAATACTTATAGTCACTATAAGTAATAAAATTTTAACCCAATCATTATTTATTTTCAATCCTCTCATAATATTCATCATCAATCTATCTGTCTCATTAACACTTATCCTCGAAAGGATTTTAATCTTAGTAAATAGTGATTAATTGGTATAAGTGTATTTTTTATTTATTCAGTGGTGAATATATATGTATGTGTATACGTGTGTGTGTGTCGTGGTGTGATATAGAAATACTTTAATATACTGTGTGCATATACGAATAACTGCATATATATATATATATATATATATATATATATATATATATATATATATATGCAAATATGTATAAATAAATATATATATAAGTAAATATATATGCATAATATATATATATATATATATATATATATATATACATAAATATATATATAAATATATGATAAAAATAATGGAAATAGTATTCCGACAAAATAGAAATAAAAAGAAACAAAACGTATTATGTGTTCATCAGCGTTTCGTCTTTATTTCAAGGAAGTTTCGAAATAAAGACGAAACGTTGATGGACACATAATACGGTTTGTTCCGTTTTATTTATATATATATATATATATATATATATATATATATATATATATATATATATATATATATGTATATATGTAAATATATATATAAATATATATATATAGATATAAATATATGAATAAATATATATATATATGTGTATATAAGTAAATATATATACATGTAAATATATATATATATACATACATATTTATAACTACTTCATTTATTCACATAAATTTAATATACGAAAGTATAGATTTATGCGTAAACTTTAAGTATTTACTTCAAAAGTGCTCAATACGTAGGTAGAGCTAGTTAGTAATTTATAAAATATATATGGCGATTAAGCTACACTGAATATTCTGCGTTTCATCCAACTATAGGATTCGTCAGGCTTATGCGCATAAGTCTGACGAATCCTATAGTTGGATGAAACGCAGAATATTCAGTGTAGCTTAATCGCCATATATATTTTATAAATTACTACACATATTTATATAAATATATAAATATGTACATATATATACATATATATATGTATATATATTAATATATTATATGTCAGTATATATACATATATTATATGTCAGGTCATGTCATATGCTACTGGCACCATGTAACCCAGTACTACCTGCCTTATGGTCGGGTCACTGGCGACTAAACTGGTTCCCCCACCAGACTTTTTTGGTGAGGAGAGTGCCTAGTCTCCCTGAAGGATTAAAAACAAGACCTTCCAAAGGGCGAATGAACTCTTTTTCTGGGTCAACGGCCAACTAGCACCGTGTATATTTGTGTGTGTGTGTGTGTGTGTGTGTGTGTGTGTATGTGTATGTGTATTGGGGTAGAGAGGGCTCCCGTAAGCCGTGGTGAAGGCAACCTTTCTAGGAGAAGCAAATCTCTGATTTAAAAAACCATAAAACGGAAGACCAGTACCCGCATTAAGCTGGTCTGCAGTTTAATTTGTTGCTGGCTATCTTGCTCTTGCTTGTTGCTGGATCTCAACATTTTGAACCGAGAGAGAGACTTAGCTGTCGTACAAAGGTAAGACTCTGTAACATCATCTTTGTATAGATACTCCCTCAGACATTTGGGCTCATGGATTTTAAATGTCTGAGGGAGTGGCACTCGTCTGATATATATAAAATAGTAGTTCGAGCATTGCTAAACGAGCAATGTAGTAGTTCGAGCATTACATAGTAGTTCGAGCATTGCATAGTAGTTCGAGCGTTACATAGTAGTTCGAGCATTGCTAAACGATGGACAAATGTTTCATATCAGCTAGTAACTAATGACCTCTTCAGTCTTCAGGCGATACAGCTTATAAGAAAGCAAAGTTTGCAATAAAAATATGAGGTCTTTCTTATCACAGGCAGTCAATATCAGGCGCGTCCGTTAAATGTTGTGAAAAATAAGATTTGATTGTATGTAATAAAACCTAATAGGGGTGAGGTTTTGAGTTTGTCTTGAGTTATAAAAATTAATGGGAAAGGATAGGGGATTAAAGATAGAAATAAAGGTAATGGAAGACTAGAAAGAATAGTATTCTTATGCGTCTGTGATGGCCGCCCTAATTCTTAAACATACTAGTGTGTATAGGTTCAACCAGTGGGGAATGTAAATTCGACATATCTATGCTAAAAATGGTTTTAAAAAAAAATGATTTTAATTTTACTAGAATTTTTATGTGGTCAGAAAATGTATGACTTACGTTGCCCGTTTTTTATATCCCCACTCCACAAGTATCATCCCTACACACATTACTGAAGAGGCTAAGAGATAAAGAAGAAAAGGAAAATACGCAAGAGAGAAGAGATAAAAAAGAATGGAAACAAGTTAAAAAATGAAAAAGAGAAACCATAAATAATTTATGAGTGATGATTCTAATGCTTGCCTTTCTCCTTTCTACTCGTCCCTCATCCCCGTTCACTTCCCCGACCTTCACTCCCATTTCTCATCATAGCATTTTTATTTATTTACTACTGCAAGCTTTCAAAGTTGTGTAGCAATAATAATAATAATAATAATAATAATAATAATAATAATAATAATAAAATTTCAAAATGTATATACTTACTTTAACTCCATGCTTAGATATAACCATCTACTCTGATTGTTATAATGATAATTTAAAATAGAATATAATGGGGGAGAAACACGTTGGTGACTGCGATATTTATGATAATTGATAATGATAATTTTAATAATAATTATATGTATTCATAATGGTAAAAATAGTGGGAAGAAAGTGTTTAAAGTAAAATTAAAAAATCAAAATGCAAAGAATAATGGATTTCAAAAAATAGAAGATGAAATAAGTCAAGATATAAAAATAATTAGAAGGTATCACCGTGTATATATATATATATATATATATATATATATATATATATATACATACAGATATATATGTGTATATATATATATATATATATATATATATATATATATATGTGTGTGTGTGTATTAAATCTTGTGTTATGCTAAAAAGTCTGAATTTGTTTGTCACCGTCTAAAATTTTCATGTGAAGACATCATTTCTAGCAAACTTTTTAAATTTAACGACTAAGGCGAGAGCGCTGAATATCTTGGCTTGATTCTAGCTGATAGCACCTAAGTCATATGCCTTTAAATTATACAATATAATAATTATTGTAGTATAATAAATATGAAATCTGCATGAATTAAACCATATTTCAGCATATTTCACAGCTGGGTAACGCCAGGTTGGTTGGTTGGTTGGTTGGTTGGTTGTTTTTGTTTTACGGCATATCAACCCTGTTCGGGTTATTTAATGCCGAATCTAAAGATTTTGAAGATAAAATTTTTTTAATAGAATATATTTGTTGTTTCACGTCCGTTTCTATTTAACCCATAGTTGTGACCTTAACAAGTACTACCACTCCGGGTCAGAGTGGACCTGGGAGCAATGGTAATTAAAGGGTGGCTCCACACTCCCCAAAGTCCACAAGCTGGGGCCTCACTACTGGATATAGTTTAAGGTCATATCCAGGACCCCCATTGAGGGACTTTTACCCTCTGCAGGGGGGCAGTCGGCGTATTCTAATGCCCCACCGACAGGACCGGGGTAACGCCAAAAGAGGCATTACTATATATTGGGTACAATATAATAATCAATAGAAAATTGGCTCTATAATAATAAATACGAAATCTGCATGAATTAAAATATATTTAAGCATATTTTACGATCGGGAAACGATATATATATATATATATATATATATATATATATATATATATATATATATATATATAGATGTTTTTATTTGTTAGTTATACTTTTTGAATGATTCAATTATTTATACGAAAGTTCATTTTTACCTAAATGCGAGTTGGGAATAATTTTCCCTTTGACCAATTTGGTACCCCCTAAATGGGGAGCGGCATATATATTATTTTTAAAATATAATTATCCACTGAGACCTGTTTCGTTATCTACGACTCATCAAATGCAGCCATTCTGATGAGTCGTAGACGACTAAACACGTGTCAGTGGATAATTATATTTTAAAAATTTAAATATATATATATATATATATATATATATATATATACATGTATATATAGCTATATATATACATATATATATATGTATATATATACATATATATACACACACACATATATATATACGTATATATATACACACACATATATATATTCATATATATATACACACACGCACATATATATATATGTACATATATATATATATATATATATATACACACACACATATATATATACACACATATATATATATATATACACACATATATATATATATATATATATATATATATATATATATATGACAAGCGGTTAGAGCACTGTAAAAGTGGTGGACAAATATTTGTTTAAATAGACATTTGGCGAGATAATTTACAGTCGCCGCTCCCATGTGGCGAGCGGGAGAACTGCTGACTGTCAACGCGATGGTTCTAGGTTCAATCCTCGGCTTGGGAGAGCTGCTAGTCTAGCGGCGCTGATGAGTTGTGATACAACGAAACAGGACTGTATGTCGATGACTACAAATATATATATATATATATATATATATATATATATATGTAGTCATATATTTATATATATACACTAGATGAAGTGTATATATATGTAGTCATATATATATATATATATATATACACTAGATGAAGTGTATATATATATATATATATATATATATACACTAGATGAAGTGTATATATATATACACACACTTCATCTAGTGTATATATATACAGTTCATCTAGTGTGTATATATATATACATATATATATACTAGATGAAGATCTTTGGATGAGTATTGATACTTTTATATTATTTGAATTATTCCGACTACTGTTCTCATTTTGAGCGTTATTTTCACAATGTTTTGGTGGATGTAATCTCCGGCCTTCTTCAAGTGAACTTTTTTAGATGACCATTTATAATTTGGATTATTTGGATTATTCAGACTACAGTTCTCATCTTAAGTTTTATTTTCACAACGTTTCAGCCCCTTTTCAGGTGTGTTTTTCTGAACTGAAGAATCTTTATGTTGAAGTTACATGAAACCATGGCATAACGAATATAAGTGCTAAGTAATAATCAGTTCTAA
>NC_136506.1:14746666-14781666 GCF_053919585.1 Euprymna scolopes | reverse complement strand
AAGAATGAAATTTGACTGTGTGTTCAATACTTTTGCATATCAATAATTTGATTTTTTGTTAATAAATATTTGTAAACTAAGTATATCTTCATTTCTATTTCATTTTAAGATAGATAATCTATATTCAAAGGTTGAGTATAAATTTCATTAAAATTAACTTTATATATTTTGAGAAATATGAAAAAAAATGTACCAAATACTTTTGCTACGAACGTTATGTATATATATATATATATATATATATATATATATATATATATATATATATATATATAAGTATTACAGTTAAGTTTAGCAAAATAATCCAAGATAGCAAAACTAAACTATATTATAAATATTGAAGAGTTAATATTTATAAAGTAATCTCAACCAGATGTAAAAGCTCGATAAAACCAAATAGGAAATAGTTTTTTTCAGTGTTTTTTAACATGTTTTATTAACTATTTGTTCTTATATATATATATATATATATATATATATATATATATATATATATATATATATATGATGAGAAATATGGAAATAGTATTCCGACAAAATAAAGAGCAAGTCTCGAAATAAAGACGAAATGTTGATGAACACATAATACGGTTTGTTCCTTTATATATATATATATATATATATATATATATATATATATATACATATACACACATATATATATACATATAGACACACACATATACATATACACACACACACACATATATATATACATACACACACACACACACACACACATATATATACAAGTCCACCCACCTAACTTGTAACAAGCTACCACGTGACTAGGAAAAAATGTATATATAAGTAAATAAAAAAAAAAACAATCCCTACATTTATTTCTACAATATGCCTGAGGATGATAGAAGTACTTCTGTCGAAAGCGCTCGCGATTATGGATCCAACATATACAATTTCGAGAAGAACACAAAAAGGACTATTCGGAGATTGGAGAAGATAAAAAGGAAAATTGTAAAACAGAATAATTCCGTGCTATTCAATAATATTTGCCTAAATGAGAAAATGTTGCCTAAATATACACAATATATATATATATATATATATATATATATATATATATATATATATATAGCTAATATTGTTATTGAGCAGGATGTGAATTGTTCATTATCGATATCTTCAATAGTTAGGAACTGAATACAGGACAATATTTTACAAGAAAAATAAAGAAACAGAAGAATCTCTGTCTTATATCTATATCAGCTTTGAATAGAATAATCAGCTGTCGAATGTACATAATTTAAAGACTAAGTAAGAAATGAAAGGGCCTAACCTTAAATGAGTTGTACAAATTTGATTAAATTATGTCCGAATAATATTGCTATATTATTTTCTAGTGATATTCATTTTTTAAGCAAATTGAGATATTATGTGTGTTATTTTATCCATTGTATTCGGTTTTTTTTTTGTTTGCCATTTTAACGCTGCGCCCTTGGCGGTTAATGTTTGGATGTGTTTAAAAGTAAGCCAATTTATTTCAGCGAAGTATAATCATAAATAATTAATTTCCACAGATAATTTAAAACAATTTACTTAAAAAAAATTTCTGTGGGTTTTCAGTTTTTTTGTTGTTTTTTTTTTTTTCGCTTTCGAATTTGAAAGAGAATACCTTTCTCATAAAGTTTTAAACATCTCACAAATGGGGCAAGAAAAAGAATGCACACACAAAAAATATTTGCTATATGGCAAAATACAAAACAAAAATTGAATCTTGAAAATATATATATATTTATTTTTTTTTTTAAATAAGCGGTAACAAAATTATTAAAAAATGTTTTTCTTAATTAATGCAAAACAAGCGTCAGTTTATTAAAATGCGTCCAAGCACTCTATAAGTTGTTATGTCCGTCGGTTATGTTCAGATTTGAAACCACATCGTTAGATTTGTCCGTGCATATCAACAGAAAATTCGATTGATCCCGTTACATAATGAATGGACAATGATTTTAATGGTACCACTCCCGTCTCTGTAGCTCTTTAGCTTCTGTAGTTAAAAATTACTATCAATAATTTCATCCACTCTTTATCTGTGCCTAAACCTTAATGTAGATTCCATGAACAAAGCTTCTTTCTTGGGGACTCTGTTCCATTTTCCTGCTTTCCAACTGGTCGTCTTCAAGTTTCACGTGAACAAGTTCTTGATGATGAGTAATCAAATTTACGAAATTTTCCACTACTAACATTACTACGATATTTTCCTATTGACTTAATTGCACTCATTGACTTTTATCCTTGAGTGGCCTCCGGGCCTTCATAAGTGGTGGATCCTTTCTAAAAATAAAAACATTGGAGTCTCCACTTTTGGAACTAGCAACTATGAAAATAAAATAGAAATAGACTCGCGGCGTTCCTTTGTCGATGTAGATGATTTTTCATAACTTGCTTATTTGGATTACTCCATTTCGTCTTAGATGTTACTCTCATAAGGTTTCGGCCGATATAATCTCAGACCTTCTCCGGAGTAACCATACCGGATTCGTTTTTAATTTATGGTCATGAGGTAAGACAAGAAGACCAAATCATATGATCGCAACAGCCTGTGATTTTGAAGGCAATTCTCTTGGAGACAATTCTCACAGAAACTCGATTTTTTGTCAATGTATCCTAAATTCAAACAAGCAATTACATTACAATTACAATTGCTTAAGTTTGAAAATATATTTCTAAAATCTTTCGGGATTAAGTTTGAAATCCAATTTTTATTTGTCTGTCCAGATTTTAGTTGGAAATAGAATTTTCTTTTCTCTGCCAGAATTACGTTTTAAATACTATTTCCGTTTGTCTGTTAGGATGAAGTTCGAAATAACATCTTCGTTTGTCGGAATAAAGTTTAAAAGAATATTTCCATTTGTCTATATGAATTCATTTTTAAATAGAATTGACGGTTGTTTTCCAGGTTTACTTTTGAAATAGCATTTACGTTAGTCTGTCAGGATAATTTTGAAATAGCATCTTTGTCTATCAGGATTGCGTTTGAAATAACATTTCGCTTTCTGTCATGAATGCATTTGGAATAGTATTTTCCTTTGTCTGTCGACATTAATTTTGAAATAACATTTTCGCTCGCCTGTCAGAATTAAGTTAAGAATAGAATTTTCTGATTGCCTGTACAGATGTATTTTGAAATAGTATTTTCGTTAGTCTGTCAGGATTGCGTTTGAAATCGAATTTCGGCTTGTCTCTAATGAATGCCTTTGAAATAGCATTTTCGTTTAATAGCTTAAGTTTAAAAGCGCAATAAAGAACAGAAATCTAAGAGGATTAAAAACCCGGCGATGTGTGTGTTTTTATTTTTTCCTCCAAAGAAGGTGCTGCTGTTTTGTTAGCATACTAAAAGTTTGAAGAATGGACCAAAACAGTAAATAACATCTTAGCCGAAAAAATAAAAGAAACCGACCTCCCTGACTCCCTGTGGCTTGACCATTACTCCTGATCTTAAATGGAACACGTACATCAAATCTGTTGCCAAGGCCGCTGGAAAAATGGTGGGATCTCTCTATCGATCCGGTAGATATCTCACTGCTGATGCTATTCTCTATCTATATAAGAGCCAGGTACGTCCAAGGATGGAATACTGTTGCCACATCTGGGCAGGAGCTGCTAGAAAGGAATTGTCCTGCCTTGATAGAGTTCAAAATAGACTTCGTAGCCTCGTAGGAGATGTCCTTTTCTCTTCCTTGCAACCTCTATCTCACAGAAGAGATGTTGCGAGTTTGTCTCTGATGTATCGTTATTTTCATGGAAAGTGTTCGACTGAGCTTCAATCTATGGTCCCCCCTCGCCAAACTTTCACAAGAAACACTCGTCTAGCTGTAAACACTATCAATAATTCCCCCCAATCTTTATCTGTGCCTAAACCTAAACGTAGATCCCATGAACAGTGCTTCTTTCTTAGAACTGCACGCCTTGGGAATTGTCTTCCGTTGTCCTGCTTTCCGGCTGACTACAATATGGTTGTCTTTAAGTCTAACGTAAATAAGTTCTTGATGAGCCGTTCAATATAAGTTATCAAATTTACCAAATTTTCAGTACTAATGATTACTATATTGTCCAATTTCTAATGTACACTCTTTAACCCTTATCCTTGAGTGGCCTCTTGGCCTTGATAATGTGGTGATGCCTAAGTAAAAAAAAAAAAAGAAAAGAACAGCGATTGCTCACAATTACTTGTTTCTCAAATAGGCATATATAAACAATTTAAACGGACGTATCTTAAGAACAGATTGAATGGACGCATTTTAACAATATCCGATATTTTTCTTACCAGTTTCAAATGTCAAGCAAAAATGGAAATCGTATTTTTCTTCACTTTAAATAAACGAAGCAGATATGTAAAAAAGAAAGACTTTATAATTTCTGCGACGTTACGCATATGCCGCCAATATTAACGCAATTAAATTCTTACCTTTTGTCAACATGATGCAGTTGAATGTTCTCGAATTCAATTCGAACTTTTTCTCCAGGTAATCCTTCAAAGATAAACTGACAACTTGCTCCAGGGGGATAGTTCTGAGGATACCTCGGCGAAAACAAACCTCCACTCTTACTCGAGTTTGTGCTGATAAACGAATAGGTGCAAGGAGTTCCAGTCTCACGGACACCATCTGTAACAAATTTGCCTGGAAGCAAAGAAAAAACAAAACACAAATTACCAAATGCAACAGTGATAATCGTAGTTCAAAATTCTTTTTATAATATTATTCTTACCTATATAATAATACAATAGCGTGTGTGTTATTTCGTGTGTCACGCTTATATCTTTTTTCTTCCGAGTGACTGTCGCTTAATTGTTATGACCTTCCATCTCATGTAATAAATAATTTTACCAAGAATTCTTTTGGTTTAGCTGAAGGGATTCAAGTTTTATATATATACTAGCAAACGTATCCGTCGTTGACTGGGTTCAAAATCAACAGACAGAAAAGGGACTCTGATTTATGAAAGTATGATAGGTTATGAAAAGGAAGGGATGTAAAAAGATAGCTTCGAATTTCGGGGTATCAAAACCAAAGCAAAATATGATGAAAGTAAAAATAAAATAGATAAACCTCATAATTTATTATACCATCTCTGTTCACACTGAAACACTTATCACAATATTCTGTGGATCTATATTAAAAAAGCCTTGTTAAACTTTGTGACATATTTCCATTCTATAGAGGTCAGGCACGAACGAACACCCCAAAATTTTATTATACCATATTTCTTCAAACTGAAACATAATTATCAAAGTATATTTACGCAGATAGATATGCAAAGTCTTTATTAAAGTTTGTGCCTATTTCCATTTTATGAAGGCCAAGCGCGAACAATTTTATTATACGATCCCTATTTAAGTTAAAACATACTTATCCAAGTATTATTATGTACATCTATATCAAAAACACTTGTAAACGTTTTTTTTTTTTAAATTTTTAAATTTTTTATTTCCATACTTTGTGGACCAGGCTCGTACGCAGACCCCATAATTTTAATGAATCGTCATTATGCCAGATCAAACATACCCAATCCTGTGTCTCGATACATCTTCTGTCATTATATGGGATCAGTTTTCTATAATAGTCAACCATATAGGAGCCTATTCGTGACCAGACACACACACAGACGTTCAGCTTTATATTATATATATATATATATATATATATATATATATACAAATATATGTATACATATATATATACATACATATATATATGCATACATATATATGCATACATATATATATGCATACATATATATATACATATATATATGCATACATATATATATACATACATATATATGCATACATATATATATACATACATATATATATGCATACATATATATATATACATACATATATATGCATACATATATATATACACACATATATATAGATATATATACATACATATATATACATATACATATATATTTACATATATATAGATATATATACATACATATATTTACATATATATAGATATATATACATACATATATACATACATATATATACATATATACATATATATTTACATATATATATATACATACATATATATATACATACATATATACATATATACATATATATTTACATATATATACATACATATATACATATATATACATACATATATATACATACATATATACATATATATATACATATATATATACATATATATATATACATATACATATATATACATATATATATACATACATGTGTATATATACATATATATACATATATATATACATATATACATACATATATATATACATATACATATATATACATATATACACATATATATATATTATATATAAAGGGTGAGAAATTAATAATTGGGAAATTATCAATCAAGTTTTCATAGGAGGAAACATAACAACATCGATCGTTTCCGAAACGATATCCTTTTATTCATTCAATATTTAAAAATAAAACCATCGAGAAATAAGTAAAATATTTCTGGATATCTTCTCCTCATCAGCATAAATGGAGGGGGAGGGAGAGAAAACACCAAATGTAAACCAGCATATTGAAGTAAATATAGTTTGTAAACCTAGAATAAAAAATAAAAATTGTATGTGGAATTCAATTCTTTTGTTTATATGATAAATATTAGATATATTTTCTATTGCATTTGTTGATATATGTCTATGTGATAGGATTACACTATGGTGTAATGATTTTTAATAGGTTAGATGGTAAAAAGAGATAAAATAGTAGGAAAAATAAGAATCGTATTTTAATTTTATCCTTGGATAGGATTTTTATAAGGGAGAAATTACCTATAAGTATGAAAAGCTATTTTCTTTTTAATTTTTCGATATGAGATAAGATTTCAACAAAAGTAAGGAATTATATTTACAAAAAAGTTTATAAAATAAGTACCTTTGTAAGGGTGTGTTTCCATATCGTTTTTGAAAAGGCTGTAAAAGCACTTTAAAATATATTCTACTGAGACTTTGCTCATTTAGGCTCTGTCTCTTACACTTTATAATATATATATATATATATATATATATATATATATATATATATATATATATATATATATATATATACATATATGTTGTTTTGAAAAAAGAAAAACTGAATGAATTTATAAAATGGTGATCAAATTTCGTCTCTTATTGCTGGGGACATCTTCAGGATATTAATATATATATGCTAATATATATATATATAATAGGATATTAATATATATATGCTAATATATATATAATAGGATATTAATATATATATATATATATGCTAATATATATATAATAGGATATTAATATATATATATATATGCTAATATATATATAATAGGATATTAATATATATATGCTAATATATATATATATAATAGGATATTAATATATATATGCTAATATATATATAATAAGATTATGAATTATGATTTTGCATATGAATTACAAAATATCTGATACTTTCCCAAAATATCCGGCTTTGATGGAGAAGAGGCTAAAACATGTTTATTGTTTTAAATGATCTAAAGTAACAGCGAGAGGAGACTTGATTCAAAATATTTCTCATATGTTATATCTCCACTCTTTTGGAAATAGAGTACGATTATCAATATCTCCAGTATCAAATAGCCTTTGTACACTGTGAAATTTAATTTAATGTATGAAAATCCAAATTTAATAGTTGTGCCAATTATGCAAACATATCGGATTTGATTTTCATGCAACCGTCAACAAGATTTGACGTACATTTTTTCCTACGAACTTAGCAACACTAACAAACTTGAGAAAAAAATACAAAACCAGGAATTTTTCTTTGATAAACGTGAGTGCCACCGAAATTCTCAGAAAAAATGATATAAAATGTGATTTTACACAAAAATTCTGCTTTTGTAGTATAATGAGCGAGCGTAGAGAACGTAGGTATAGATTTATGAGCTCTACTTTTTCAAATGCGTAAGCATGAATATTTTTTTAATAACAATGAACAAATAATTTAGCTGATATGAAAACAAGCGTCTTTATTTTGACAACCGGGCTTGTGCTGGGAAAGAGAGAGAGAGAGAGAGAGAGAGAGAGAGACAGAGACAGAGACAGAGACAGAGACAGAGCCAGAAAGATGTACATGGGGGTTGGCGTGTGACTCGTGCAATCATCTGTCTTCTCGTTTCATATCTGTCTGCATGCCTGCTTGTCTGTCTGTCTCTGCCTGCCTGTCTCTCTCTCTCTCTCTCTCTCCTTGTTGTTATTTCAGATCATTTGAAACCATAGCAGCAACATATAAAAACAAGTGTCTTTATTTTGACAACCAGGCTTGTGCTGGGAAAGAGAGAGAGAGAGAGAGAGAGAGAGAGAGAGAGATGGGGGTTAGCGTGTGACTCGTGCAATCATCTATCTGCCTGTCTGTCTGTCTGTCTGTCTCTCTCTCTCTCTCTGACCTATCTCTGTGTTCCTTGCTTGTTTATATTGACCGAAGTTTTTTGTTCCTTTGTTCAGCATCTGACGTCAGCACCCCAGTCAATTTCTGAGACGTATTTACATCACAAGTCGGTTGTATGTTCCGTTTGCTATTTTTTGGAATCTGGTATTTTCCGGGATTTGTGTAACCTGAATTCTTATCTTTCTGTTTTTCCCCAACTCACACAAACCCGGCACTTCTCGGGTTACTATCCAATACGTTTACATATATATATATATATATATATATATATATATATATATATATATATATATATATATATATATATGTGTGTGTGTGTGTGTGTGTGTGTGGCTAATATTGATATTGAACAAGATGTGAATTGTTCATTACCAATGTCTTCAATTGTTAGAAATGGAATACTTGGTTTACAAAAATTTTCAAATTTAATCAAATTTTGTTCAATCCATTCATCATTTTCGATCTTTTTATAGTATCCCTCATCCTTCAAACTATCACTCTATCCATCTAATTTACTCTTATCCTCGAGTGGCTTTTTACTAAGAACTCATTAGTAAAAAAAAAACTCAAATATTGTTGGTGTAGGTTTGTATCTCTGTTACCGCAGTGGTGTTGTTTTTGTTGTTTTTAAATCACTATTTTTGGAATGTCCAATGTAACTGCATTCTGGCAGGTTGAGTGACCGGAATGTATTGAATGGAATTGTCTGAAGATATTTCTGCAATGATTAATGGTTATTTCTATCGAAGTGTACAACATATTTGAATATATTCATAAGAATCGCTTTCTCTAACTCGCTCTTTCATGCTTCCTAGAACTTATAAGAATGGAGAGGAAACAAAGTGGGGGATGAAAAAAGGAAGAAAACGCTACAGCCAGGCTGATTGAAAAATGGACACAGCTATAAAGGAGAGGTACGATATTAATGTTAAATAAATAAAAATGGAAGTTCATTATTCGACTCAGAATGAAAGCAGGAAAACTTATTTTCGTAATACACACACACACACACACACACACACACACACATACATATATATATATATATATATATATATATATATATAAGAAAAGAAGGCATTAATTTTCCTCAGCACCCCGCATCCAATCACCATATAAAAAAAGGATCGGCCAGCAAAGGAAGGAAGTGGTCAAGCAATATTCCCAAACAATAGATATTGGTAGCTATAATGCATGAAGCTTGAACAATTTATATAAACTGCCCAATAGACAGAGATAGTATAGTGCTTCTGTACGTGAGAAGAGTCCAGAGAAGAAATGACACTTGTAAAAGAAATGAAAATATTGCAACCTGAAAAGAATTGAAATGAAGTGTGTTTTGAACAACGTTTTTGAACGTTTTGAACAACGTTGTTGAACGTTTTAAGCAACGCTTTTGAACGTTTTGAGCAGCGTTTTTGAACGTTTTGAGCAACGTTGATCAAAAACCTTGTTCAACAACGTTTTAAGCAACGCTTTTGAACGTTTTGAGCAACGTTGTTGAACGTTTTGAGCAACGTTGTTGAACGTTTTGAGCAACGCTTTTGAACGTTTTGAGCAACGTTGTTGAACGTTTTGAGCAACGCTTTTGAACGTTTTGAGCAACGTTTTTGAACGTTTTGAGCAACGTTGGTCAAAAACCTTGTTCAACAACGTTTTTGAGCAACGTTTTTAAACGTATAACGTTTTTGAATAGAATGTTTTAGCAACTACCTCTAGCCAGGATCGAAACTCGACCGCCCAAACGACAGTCAGAGCTTCTAACCATTGCGCTATTCGGCTGCTGCTATGCGGGCAGTGAATTAACAGTGTTTTGATACTGTCCAAATACCTAAACTCAATTTGTTTATACAAAGAGCATCGCTTAATAATCTAATGGTAATTTGTATATCACTTCCCAATATGCTCAACCTAAGATAGGGTGCATTAATAGTCATCCACATACAGTACTGTTTCGCTGTTTCACAGCTCTTCAGTGTGGCTATATATATATATATATATATATAGTAAGATTTTGAAAATATATATGGCAATGAGGCAACACAGTCTGTGTTGCCTCATTGCTTTATGTATTGAGCAATGTTGAAGTAAATATTGTAAAAAGATACATAAAGATTTCTGTAGATACATGATATATATATATATATATATATATATATATATATATATATATATATATATATATATATATACTCATTTACGCCCGTCCAAAAAACCTCTAAATAAATATAGTATTATAATGATTACGCCTTGTTAATCTCTGTTAACAGTATCTGTGCTTCGGACGGATACCATAATATTTAGTTCACTCGCCCATATTATAAAAAAGGTCCGTACAAAATGTCAGCTAAATCAGCCTAGTAGTTTCCGAGAAATCTTCTAGGGTAAATGAATTATTGTGGTCACTAATCAATATTCATACTTATTAATCCCTAACTCTGCATTGAACGGATACCATAATACTTAGTTTGTTGCACTTTATTTTAATGGAGGCCCACACAAAACTTTAGTCAGATCGGCTCAGTAGTTTCCCAGAAAAAGTGGAATGCACTGGTAGACAGACTAAGAGAAATATAATATAGATGACTGGGTTTATACTGAACGTTTGAAATTTGTAAATTTTTAAAAAATAATATGTACAGGGTGGAATGATAAAATTGTCGCCCTAATAAAGATGACATGATCCCATTTCCGTTTGATGAAAACCAGTTTTCTTTTTTTGTCGGAGGCCATCTAATAGTTGACCAGTTGTGTACAAATCTCACAAGCGACAGGAGCCTTCTATTATGTCTGAAAGTGACAATCAGTCCAAGTTATGAAAACAAAACCATTGCCAGAACTCTCAATATACAAATCCGGACGGTTCAACGCTTGAGGCAACAACTTAATTCAACAGACGGCCCATTGATATTGTCTTTGGTGTGATTTCAAGTGAGAGTCACATCATGCCACCTCACGTCTCCCAATTCGGCTTGAAAGTCAACACCAAAGTGCACCTGGATGTGCTGAAGAGTGTGGTGATCCCCTGGTGCCATCAGATTATGCTGGCAGACTCTGGATGTGACAGCAGGACTTGGCTCTGGCCCACAAGTCCACAGAGACCCAGGCCTGGCTTCAGAAGAAGTGCTACGACTTTGTACCCTTCTCTCACTACCCCCCCTCCTCCCACGGCCTAAACCCACTGAACTACTTCGTTTGGTCATACGTCAAAAACATCACCAACATGACCTCCCACAACACCAAAGCCAGCCTGATCGCCATTATTTGCCGAGTATTTGCCATGCTCCCACTGGCGCTTGTGGAAAAGACATACTCCTAGTTCTGGACCCGTATCGAGGCGGTGATTGAGGCTGAAAGCGGCTGCATTGAATACTACATAATCAAGTTACCTAAATTGATTTTTTTAATAAAAGTTTTAAAATAAAGCTGCAGTATTGTTTTCTTTAGGGAGACAATTTTATCGTTCCACCTTGTGGAACAACTAGTTTAACATGAAGATTTAAAAACAAGATGGCTACTCCTTTGTATAGACGTTTACTTAACATGAAAAATAATGAAATTTTAAACTCTTATTCTTGATTTACATATTTTTATTTTATTATTTAAAATATATATATATATATATATATATATATATATATATATATATATATATATATATATATATATATATACTGAGTAGGCTGTGTATCGAATAATAGGATTTATTTTTCAGTGAAATGTCATTAATTCAGTAGTTGAACTTTGAAAATATCTTTTGTGAAAGAATTGTCTGGCAAAATTGCCTCCGGCAAATGTTGCTTAATCTCACACTATCTTGGGTTAAAGAAAAATACGATAATTCGATAGGAAGAAAAGAGTTTGGCATAATTGACTTTACCTTTCGCTACTTTTATGTTTTGCTTAAAATCTCTTCGAAAACTTGTTTCACAATTCAGAACAGCAACATTATTACGCTTTTTACTAATAAAAAAAATAAGTTCTTTTGAAAAAAAAAAGTAAAATTTTTCCCCTCTTAGTTTTTTTAATTTTTTTTTTAAAAACATATTTTATTCATGTGTTTTTTTAAGGTGGTTCATTTATTTTTTACAATGTATTTTATTTAATACAAAGAAAAACTGGAAACACATTTACCAGAATACCAATGATCAAATTATTTATTGCATTTCTTTTTTTAAAAGAAGAACTTTATTCAATTTTATATTCAAACAACAGCAAAAATCACTTATTTGCCTACTATAACCAGAATAATAAATACAAAATATAAGATAATGAACTACTTATATACTAGCATAGCTATCCTGGTGTTGCCCGGGACCATCACAGCAACACAGGCCTAGCTACATCCGCTGCCAACTATTTTCCTTACTCTCTGTGTTTAAAGCTAAACGAAAATTTCATAGAGGTACCTGTCAGTGGAACATAATACCGGGGAGCTGCTTCCCAGTTTACTACAACATTGCCATATTTCAAGTCTAATGTAAACAAATTCTTGTTGGGCAATCCTCTTAAATAGTTAATTTTGACCAGTTTATAACCATCGTTACTAATCCCCTCAATGCTTCAGCATCCACCTGTCAAACTCAATTAGCCCGTATGCTCAAGTGGCCTTTTTGTCTTGGTGTGCTGTGACTTTGTAAAAAATTAAAAAACATTAAAAGATACTGTTTAGCAAAAGTACGTCTCATTAATACACTATTCGTTCTTATTCTTTTCTATTTCAATTATGGTTCTCCATTTTCCCACACAGCGTCAGGGAATGTGCCCTGCTAGTGAGCAATGCAGTAATATAGATATGGAGGATTATAAGAAGGCTATAGCAATGTAGGGAACCGGCTGCTGTAATTATGTGATGTATAAACAAAAAATGGACAAACGAAAGGTCTTATTTATTCTTGTTATCTATTTGTTTTGGCCATCTGTTTGTCTATTTTTGTTCATCCGTCACACCAATACAACAGCCTGTTCCCTGCATTGCTATAGTCTTCTTATACTGAGACATATATGTTTACCAGCAATGATTCAAGCAAACTATCTTCCTCTTTTAATGTAGTAATACGTTAATACTGTATCTACGTTAGTATATCACAAAAGCTTTTTTGGTACTGAATCATCACTTATCAAGGCCCAAAAGCCATTCAAGGATAAGGATTGATGAGATTGGCAGTTGGCAATAAGTGACACCTTTATGAATTGATTAAATGATCAGAATTTGAAATCGACGGCTTCACAAGAATGTGTAAATATTAAACTTAAAATCGACTATGTTCTTGTCAGCTGGGAAGCGGTCTCGCAATATTGTATTTTACACAGATGGAAAGTTGTTGGAAAGAAACTTTATTCATGGTAGTTCTGTTTAGTTTTCTCAAAGGAAAATTCTCTACAGGGGTTGTAGGCAGACGAGTTTTTTTTTTTGCTGGAAATGTTTAACAGGGAGATGGACGACCTAAGAGTAAACAGAAATATTTTCTGATTTTCATTCTACCTTTTCTTTTCCTTTGAACAGACAAGGACTTGTAAAATGCTGGTTCCTTCAAGATTCATGGGTGAACTGCAAACGATGATGATGATGATGACGACTATTCTTCGAAATGCGTTTACAGTTGCCATGTTGTAAAAGGGTGTCCCTTCAGAATAATTGGGGTCCAAAACCAAACAGATGATTGAAAACCCCTTCAAGGAAGTAGGAGCAAGCTTTAAAAGTATATTCCTAATTGATACTTGAGTTTTGACATTCTTGGAATTTAATGCTAGAATCAGAATCGGGACCAACGTAATGGGTAAAGTAGTTGGGTCATACTTCTCAGTATTAAAAAAAAAAGGAAACAAAACTGAATTCTAAACAGTTATTCTTAATATAATCAGGTATTTGCTAATGTACGTGGCTAAAGCAGGGCTTGTTGACTGACATCACGAGTGATATCCATATCTCTATTATTATATAAAAGGAACTTTGTTTGTGTGTGTGTCAATTCCCTATGGATTCCTAAATGGCTGGACCGACTTTTTTATAATTTGACACAAATGTACTTTATGTGTCTGGCAGTGTTCTTAGATAGTTTTTATATCAAAATGTCTTCAATGAGTATCGATAATCGAAAAAATACGATGAAAGAAGGAACAGGCGATTTTGACTAAAGTTAACGCCTTATATAGCCTAAAATTACAAGTGCATATTATCATATAAAAGGAACTTTTGTGTGTGTGTTGATTATATAAAATTATATATATATATATATATATATATATATATATATATATATATATATATATATATGTGTGTGTGTGTATAATGGCTTGAATTAAATTTTAAAATGCAAAAGTAAAGTATTATGCTTCAATTGTGCTCTACACAGAAATAGTCATTTCAATTTTCAAACACTTGAGTTAATTTTCAATGGACTCCTAAACGGCTGGGTATATTTTTTGAAAATTCACACAAATGTACTTTATGAGCCTGGCAGTGTATCAAAATGTCTCTGATAGATATCGAGAATCAAAAAATACCATGAAAGAAAGAACAGGCGATTTTGACTAAAGTTAATGCTTTATACAAACTAACATCACTAGTGTATTTGAGAAATATTACCGCACAAGCAGAAAATCCTTGCATACATAATCAACATTAGACTCTTTAATATGACAGGAGTGCATTTTGTCCCTCAAAACTGAATAGTTGCCTCATATTTTTAGGACGCGTGCAAATATATATATATGATTGCCAATTCTTGACAGAAACTTTCCATCTTTTCAGGTTGATATCGTATGTCTATTTACACATGGGTGGCTCTTGAGCCAAGCTTCACTCTTGCATGATCGTTCGCAGATGTGGTAGGGAAATTTGCCAGTACTTGCTGCTTCTTGTAAAGGAACTATATTATGTACCTTTGAGTGACTTGTCACTCCGCTTGCAGATTTACAAACCAATCCACAAATATTACAATAATAATTGGGTGGTAGCAGTCATCATAAAAAATTATATATATATATATATATATATATATATATATATATATATATATATATATATATATATATATATATATGTATGTATATATGTGTGTGTGTTTGTATATGTATATATATGTGTGTATATATATGTGTGTCTATATATATGTGTCTATATATATGTGTATATATATGTGTATATATATATGTGTATATATATATATAAATGTGTGTATATATATATATATATATATAAAGAGAGAGAGAGATAGACAGACAGACAGACAGACAGACAGAGAGATGAAAAAAGAAACAAACCAAGTTATATGTCCAACAACGTCTCGTTTTTATTATAAGATTTCTTCTGGATGAAATAAATTGAAGAAAAATGATTTTTCTTCAATTTATTCATCCAAAAAGTCTTACAATAAGGACGAAACATTGATGACAATATAACTTGGTTTGTTCCTTTTTCATATTCCTATCTCGTCGGAATATCATTTCCATTATTCACATCATGTGTGCGTGTGTGTGTGTGTGTGTGTGAACTCATATATTATGAATAGTTTATCCTTTTTTCCAGTTACTCATCGATTTGTTCACATGGTCTAATTGATCGTTAATTTGGTGCCTACACACCCTTCTACACTAGCGCTGATAAATAGATTATATTAAAAAATTATATTGTCTTTGAAACGATCGTACACTATTCCAGGTTATTATTGTCTTGGTTTCTTATTCAAATGATCTCAAATTTGTTCATTAATTTCATTGAACTCCCATTTCGTGTAAACATTGTGAGGAGTCTATGCGGAATGAGCAACGTTTCGGGTTGTTATATTTATTATTATTCTTTGTCCAACATGAAGGTACAGATGAAGAATATAGAAACGTTGGTCAATCCGTGTAGATTTCTTACAATGTTTATACAATTTTTAGTTCATATTAGCAATATATCCGAACTTAATCAATATATATATATATATATATATATATATATATATATATATATATATTTGTAGTCATCGACATACAGTCCTGTTTCGGTGTCTCACAACTCATCATTAAGCTTTAAACAAAATCAAATAAAAAAGACAAAAGAATCGTTTTGGCATCGGAAAATCGGTACAAATTTTTCTGATACCGATTGCGATACTATCAAATATTCCGATTTTTCCGATATTTTTTTTAAAAATTTTATTTGAGGGTTAACAGTTTCATATGGTCGCTACAAACAACCATCTGTTTCAGTCAATGAGACTTTCTCAGGTGACCCTGAACCCATCGACGCCACAAAGAAAAAATATTTTTTCTTTTTCTCTTTGTTGGCGTCGATAGGTTCAGGGTCGCCTGAGGAAGTCTCATTGACTGAAACAGATGGCTGTTTGTAGCGACCATATTTAACTGTTTACCCTAAAATAAAAAAATATATTTCGCTCTTTTTATTGAGCACTATTTAACAACCTCGTTGTTTTCATTAGTCGCGACTTTTGAACATATATATATATATATATATATATATATATATATATATATATATATATATATATATATATATATATATAATATTTTAATCAAGTTTATTTTTTTCAAGAATAGTATTGGCAGAAAAACCAAAACAACAGTTGTTGAGCAGAATTCTGCGACATGTTTGCGATTGATCAAATACTTGTCATAATTATTCCTATTCTTTGTCCAACAGGACGGTACAGGTGCATTTGTTTTTACATAAAAACGGAATAAGAAAAAACAACGGAATATAAATAACTGAGGCGTTTTTAGGATGCTGTTTTCTATTTTCTCTATAGCAAAAATAACTCAACTTTTGCGAAAAAAGACACCTGCTATCTTGACAGCTTAGTAAATAACACAGTTCAAGGTAGTTCAGTAACCATATAGGTTCTCTATCAATTAACTTACAGCACGATATCAACGCGCACGCACGTTTCTATGCATAAATATATTCTTTTCAATGTTCTCATCAGTTTGTTCAAGCTAGGGATGGGCATCCTACCGGATGTCAGACATTTACACGCCGTCATACAGATTAGGAGAGATCATTTTAATATTATAACCGTGCTTTTAAGTACGATTGTTTCAATCTCTCTTGCACTTGGTTCACCGGGTATATTTGCAAGGTTGTTTTCGAAATTCTTCTTCAGAAGTCCAGTTGCTTTATGTGCATATGTATATATATATTAAAAAGTTTGACTCATATCCACGTAACCTACATCTAAAATTTCAAGTGTTTAGACCTAAAATTGGCAGAGGAGTTAGAGTCTGCAAAGGTCAATTCTTTCAACTTTGACCTCTTGACAGACAAATTTTCGCCATAAATGGATTAAAAAGATTGTTGTAAGTCTGATTTTTGAAAACTTTGACCCAAACTTTGATCCCTTAACATTTATTATTTTGGGCTCAAATCAAATTAAAAACTTTGATCTATGCCTACATCTAAAATTTGACGTGTTCAGACCCAAAATGGAGGAGGAGTTTGGTAGAGTTTTCAAACGTCAAATCGTTGAACCCCTTGAAAGCCAAATTCCTGGCCGAAAACCGAGTAAAAAGATTTTCCCAAAACTCAATACCCTTTATGTCAGACTTAAACTTGCTGCTATGCTTTCAAATCTCCCCTCTGGGGTTCGATTATGAATATCCCCAGTATCAAATTTCTTTTGGTCACTCTGTATATATATATATTATATATACATACATACATACATATATTATATATATATATATATATATATATATGTGTGTGTGTGTGTGTGTGTGTGTGAGTGTGTGTGTATATATGTAGGAGTGGTGAGAAGAATTGAATGATGTATATAATTAAAAGAGAGAAGGGAGATGAGTGTAAATAGAGAGAGAAAGGGAAAGAGAGAGGGAGAGAGAGGGGGGTGATCTGTTATGACATCACACGAGTTTCATCAATTTTAAGCTTCTCTAAATATTTGTGAAAGTCTTTTGCAACTTCCAAATGGATGAGAAAGACGAAAAAAGGAAGGTAAAAGAAAGAGAGAGAGAGAGAGAGAGAGAGAGAGGGGGGGGGAAGAAAAACGTGAGGGAAGAAATAAATTCTATTATTTTTTAAATTTTTTTTATTTTTTATTTTTATTCTTTTATTTGACGGTCACTGCTCATCCAGGCCTGGGTTCACTCTAAGATAACCGCTAATGAGTGAAAACCAGTAATGATGGAAATTAGGTAAGCTTTAATTATATTAGAGGTCAGTTCACCAAGAACTTATTTACATTAGACTTAAAGACGACTATGTTATATTCACCTGAGAAGCAGCCCCAGCGTATTGTGTTCCACGGATGGATAGTCCCTTTTTTTTTTTGCATATTTACCCCAAACAAGAAACAGCGCCACTTTGATGTAAGAGGCTACTATCTTGGACATAATTTGAAGGGGTACTATGTAGGGAAATGGACAGGAAGATGTCTGTTTACATTACACTTGAACTTCTGCATGTCAGTACAGTCAGGGAAGCAGGAACTCGGAAGGGAATTCCAAAGTCTAACAGTTCTAGAGAAGAAACTATTAGAGTAGAAAGCTTTTTGGCATCTGGGGATCTCTACTGAGTAGGGGTGGGACTTTGCTGCTTGTCGGGTTTGTCGCAGGTATTTACGTCGAGAGGGTACAGGAATGTGTAGTGTGTTGGAGCACTTGTAAAACAGGCAGAGGGATGCAACATTTGGTTGATAGGATAGAGGTTGAAGCCTAACTGACAATTCGGGATCTATTAGGTTGGTGACTTTCTTTTGAGCCCTGTCTAAGAGTGAGAGACTAGTAGCAGATGCATCAGCCCAAATTGGTATGAAGAATTATTAAGTTCTTTGAAAAAAAAACCCTCTGTTTATGGGATTTTTGTTTAGCTTTAGGCACAGTTATAGAGTGAGGGATATTTTTTATAGTTGTCGTAGGTAGATGAGTATTTCTTACGAAAGCTTTAAGTTAAAGTTCAGTCAAGTGCTGAGCAGAAAAGTAACGATAGAGCAGAGATAGATTCGCAACGTTTCTTCTGTGAGAAAGAAGTAGCGAGGCGAAAAGGTCCTGACATCACAAGAGAATTTCATAAGTGTTAAGAATTTCGAGAAGGTTTCTTTTTATTTTTTTTATTTTTTTTTTTACTTGCTTCCCCACAAGGGCAGAATAAGACGAAAGGTAGGCTTTTAATTAATTTTTAAAAGTGGCACTTTGGTTAATAACAAAAATAAAAAATGCATCAGTCATGAGGAATTTCTCCTCCACTAACCGAGACCAAAAGTGAAGTGAAGCAGTAGAACAGGTTTTCAGAAATATTGAATGATACATATAACAAATATTGAATGATACATATAACAAATATTGACCCGACATGTTACGGATGATCTAGTCCAAATATAAGTATGTCTTATGTACTTTTTATGAATGTGTATGTTCTTTTACTGAGTTAATGCGAATAAAACTCTAAAGAACAAAGAAACATTGGTCTAAATATATCAAAGTGAACAGTGCCTAGATTGTTATAACTTTACTTTCAGGCAATGCAAAAATATCTTTTGCTTCCTTTTTGGTAGCTTCTACATTTCTGCAAAACCTCTTCTGAAAACGCTAACCAATTCTTTTCTTCGAGATTGTCACATTTTTTTTTTTTCATCCATTTCTAAAACAGATTACTTTCACTAGATTTGGTATGAGATTGAAAAAGGGTTTCAATTTGTATTTGTTGATAGAAATATATTATGTCAACTCTGCTGAATCTAATATCATGATTTATTTCATGCTATCTCATGAATTTTATTTTTTTTACTTGATATTTATTCAAGAGCTTTGTTAGAGTTTATTGTGTTTTATTTTTTGTTTTTTTTATAAAATCTGTTTTTTTTTTTATTTTTTATTTCTCCATTTTATACATTTCCTTTTCCATGTGTCTAACAATGTCTTTGTGGATTTTTTTTCTTCTTAAAATATATTTTTATTTCTTTTATTTCTCCGTCTTTTTTCTTTTTTATTTTCATTTTCTTTTCTATAATTCCAGCAACGTTTTTGTTAGTTTTTGCTGACACCCTGTATATTAACTTGGGTCTATGAAATAATCTCCCTTCAAGGCAGACTTTAGAATCGCATGATAGAACTATACCTGATGACGTCAGAGAGAGAAAGAAAGACTGTGAAACAAAGAAAAAAGAAAGAGTCAAAAAAAGGGGAGGTAAATTTGATTGTTCCGCTTTCTTGAAACTCCTGATGTACATTTCGCAGAATCAATAGATGGTTTTAAGATTTGGCTGAATAAACAATTAGGTGAATGAATTGAACAGGACTCTCAAAATATTCGAAGATTTTTTTTTTTTAATGGTAGAAATGAGCAAATTCTGAATATTGAATATCCTGTAGAAATTTGTATCCATTTTCCTATGATTCAGATTATTTTTAACAAAAGATGATGTCTATAATTATATTTATACATCAATCTAATAACTTCATATATATATATATATATATATATATATATATATACATGCATACATATGTGTATATATATATATGTATATATATATATATATGTATATACATACACACACATGCATACATGTGTATATATATAGATATCTATAATATAAAGCTGAATGTGTGTGTGTGTGTGTGTCTCTGGTCATGAATAGGCTCCTATATAGTTGACTATTTTAAAAAAACCGATTACATATAATATAATGATAGAAGATGTATCGAGACACAAGAATGGGTATGCTTGATCTGGCAGAAGAGTGGTTCATTAAAATTGTGGGGTCTGCGTTCACACCTGGTCCACAAAGTATGGAAATAAAAAATTTAAAAATAAAAAAAAAACGTTTGAAAGTGTTTTTGATATAGATGTACATAATAATATTTTGATAAGTATGTTTTAACTTAAATAGGGATCGTATAATAAAATTGTGGGGTCTGCATTCGCGCCTGCCCTCCATAGAATGGAAATAGGCACAAACTTTAATAAAGACTTTTCATATCTATCTGCGTAAGTATACTTTGATAATTATATTTCAGTTTGAAGAAATATGGTATAATAAACTTATGGGGTATTCGTTCGCGCCTGACCTCCATAGAATGGAAATATGTCACAAAGTTTAACAAGATTTTTTAATATAGATCCACAGAATATTGTGATAAGTGTTTCAGTGTGAACAGGTATGGTATAATAAATTATGAGGTTTATCTATTTTATTTTTACTTTCATCATATTTTGCTTTGGTTGTGATACCCCCAAATTCGAAGCTATCTCTTTACAACCCTTCCTTTTCATAACCTATCATACTTTCATAAATCAGAGTCCATTTTCTGTAGGCTGTTTTTGAACCCAGTCAACGACGGGTACTTTTGCTAGTATATATATATATATATATATATATATATATATATATATATATATATATACCCACACACACTAGGTGTACCCTATCTTGCCTTGATAGAGTTTAAAACCGGCTTTGAAACCTAATCGGTGACGCCTGCTTTTCTTCCTTGCAACCTCTTTCCCACAGTAGAGACGTTGCGAGCCTGGCTCTGCTCTAGCGTTATTTTCATGGCAAGTGCTCGCCTGATTTCCAATCTATATTCCCCACCACCACTTGCTGGACTTTCACAATAAAAATACTCAACTAGCTACAACCACTATCAACAATTTCCTCCACTCTCTATCTGTACCTAAATCTAAACGTAGATTTGATTAAAGCTTCTTTTCTAGAACTGCCCCCCCCCACCACTGTAGAAACCTGTTCCTACTTCCCGGCCGACTACAATATAGGCTTTTATAAGTGTAAAAGAGAAAAAAAAAACATATCCTAAAATTAGATTAGTGAGCTATCAAAATCTCTCTATAAATTTCAAATCCTAGTAGCTCAATATTAAAAAAGAAAACATTGACGACTCATTATATATCTTAAAAGAAACGTTGTCTTTAAATATCTGTAAACAAGTATAATATGTATGTAGATGGTGTTTATTTGTAACTTGATAAATAAATGATTTAAATACATATATATGTATCAGTATACCTACTAGACATTATCATTGATTCTAAGGTCCCTCTGTACAGGGGTTTGTTATGTTAGCTTAGCATGAGGATAATTTTCCCCCCAAGTAAACCGTTACTAAATATTCAAAATCACATAATATTCACGGCCAGGATCTTCTCGGTATGGCTAACCCACACTGACTTTTACGAGAAATGGCGCACCTTCCCCAAGTGACGTTATCTCATGTAACAGTCCGAACCGGATATTCCACCAAACTGTGTGGTAGAAGGTTTTCATGTTAAACCCAATGCAATAATAGTGAAGTAAATCACTCATCCAATAAGAAACAATAAAAATAGATACATAATTGATTAAGGATCGAAATATGCAAATTAGTTAACTCGCATATGTAAGCCAGACGTTTCTGCCGTCGAGGAGAGAGCACACATGTAGCTTAACCGCTCTCAGTGGACACCAGAACTCTTTCACCTTAATATTATGACCTCCTAAAGAGGACCACTACATTGGCGACGTATGGATTCGAAAAATGACCCACAAGGATCTGTAGCAACCCCCCCTAATGAACTATACTCTCTGGCGGATCAATGCTTCCCTGTAAGTTCTTCGGCCATAGACTGGCCAATCGACAGGCAGGGCGCATTGATCCTATTGTCCCCAAAAAGAGTGCAGGGGACATCCAACAGTCAGCACAGAGCCGCGAGCGAAGACACACCTTCCTCTCCTCCTCACCCAGCACCGACAGTCCGACTTGGACCTGACTCAATAACTTCGAGCTCCACCACTATTATCCCGTTGAATAAATACTTGCAAATGTTTAATGTTAAAAGGAGTTTGTCGTTTTTATCGAGGGTTCTAAAAGATAAATAATTAGCTGGGGTACAACTACCCCACTAAAGATCTCCTTTGGATAAACGAATAACTTCTGTTCAACAAACTTGTATTTTTGAAAAAGTAAAGATTGGCTCCACAAAGTTTTTTCAAGGACAAAAAAACGACCTAACCTCGGAAAAGTTTATGTTTCAAAAAGACGTGAGTAGAAAAAAGGTTGTCTATTGCTAAATAATTGACCTAATTCATTTCTAAGGTTTGGTTTGTGCAAGTCATGCAAAGCTTTCAAATTTGAAATAAGATATTTTATTGCCATAGATTTTCTTTCTTTTATTTTTGGACTGTTCGTTGACAGTGAACATTTTTGGTTTTAATACTAGATGAATTATTGTCTTGGAATCCAGTAAGACAAAACACCACAATAAAGATACATATAACATATTTAAATGGTCAGTTGATGACAGGAAAGTTCTGTTCTTTATTCCGTACTAAGTGGTGTAAAGGAGAAAGCTACTAGAATCTTTGGATTTCTACGTATCATACATAGAGATCAAGTGTTTGCTCTAAGAAGAGGATCCCTTGAAATTCGGCTGAAGAAAAATGAAACAAAATGTAATAAATATATATATATATATATATATATATATATATATATATGTATATATATATATATACTAGAATATATTTGTGTGTGTGTGTATATGTGTAATGGGGTGGAGAGGGCTCCCGTAAGCCATGGTAAAGGCAACCTTTCTAGGAGAAGCAAATCTCTGATTTAAAAAACCATAAAGCGGAAGACCAGTACCCGCATTAAGCTGGTCTGCAGTTTAATTTGTTGCTGGCTATCTTGCTCTTGCTGGATCTCAACATTTTGAACCGAGAGAGAGACTTAGCTGTCGTACAAAGCTAAGACTCTGTAACATCATATTTGTATAGATACTCCCTCAGACATTTGGGCTCATGGATTTTAAATGTCTGAGGGAATGGCACTCGTCTGACAAGACGTTGCAATCATCATATACGAGAAGATGTACTCAGCGTTGGTCCGTATTAAACGTAACGTTAAATTCCTTAAAAAAATAAAGTAAAAAAATAAAAAACTGAGACATGTGTATGGGAGTGTGAGATTATTTCTAAACAGTTCATTTCTTGAAAGTAAAAATTAAAAAAAAGTCGAGCTGAGATCGAAGCAAAAACCTAAAGACAGTCAGTCAACCATTAGACCAGCTTGCCACGATCTCTGAAAAGTGTTTTCAAACCTTATGAAACAGTTGACAAACAGATAAAAACCTAATGACCCTAAGTACCAATTTTCCTATTTTTATCCCTTAGCAGCCGTTATTTTACAGATGAAAACCGACAAAAAATTCTCCACATATCTGAATACCTTATATACCAAATTTCAAGTCGTTGATAAAAATTCGTTGTGAATAAAGGTTGAGAAGTGTTCTAACACACACACATTTTACTTAATATATATATATATATATATATATTTATATAAATGTATATATATAAATATATATATGTATTTATATAAATATATATATATATATTATTTGTCTGAAGAAGATTACTTCAGTTAGTATAAGCATAATATATTTATAATATAATACGATTATTTGCTGAGTAGCCATCCGTACCGGCTGTTTCCTGATGAATATGTGTTTAAATATTATTCTTTCACTATAATCTGGTACATCTCAGGGCATTACCAAAATGGATAGTTAATCAGTTCCTTATAGTATGATATGATATGATATTATATTATATATATATATATATATATATTATACACACATATATATATATTATATACCAACACACGCACATATATGTATACATATACATATATATATATATATATTATACACACACATGTATGTATGCATATATGTATATATATATATATATATTATACACACATATGTATGTATATATAATATATATTATGCATACATACATATATATTATAAACATTATATATATACACACACATGCATATAATATATTATAAACATTATATATATATATATATATATATATATATATATATATATATGAATATTGAAATTCTCACGTTAGTTATTCTTGTAATATAAATATTAGAAACTTTAAATTATATTTAGAAGTAAAAATACCAAACTATAAAGTTAAAAAACAAACTAAACTATTAAATAAAAACGAATAATTAGTAGCTAAATGCAGACATATAATTAATGATTTGCTTTTCTGTTGAACGTCTCATTAAAAAAAATGCCTGAATGCTAATTCTAACTTGTTTTCAACAATAAACAAGAAAGAATTTTCATAATGATCAAATAAAATGGATGCAAAATGTGGTGTCATGTTGATGAATATTGTTCATACACTGCGTCCAGTTTCGAAGTAACTTATAATCAGTGGAATGCCATGTAACTACATGGAAGTATTAATATACCACCACTCATCAAGGCCAAAAGCCAATCGAAGGTAAGGGTAAATGAGTTAAATTGATTGTCAGTTGAATCATGAAGAATATTATGAGAGGATTCAAAATTATGAATGAAAAAATGACATATAGGAACTTTTTTATGACATATATTGGTTGGCTTTAGATTTGAAACTGACAATGTGGTAGTCTCGGATGATATTGTTCTCCACAGATGAGAAATTATTGGAAATAAAGTCTGTTTATAGAAATCCCGCACAATAAGAAAAGGAAATTTTTTTTTTTCAGTTTTAGTAGAAAGCATGTCCTTGCTGTGAATAACTTATAAGAAGGAACCAGTGATTGGATGTTAGTTGTGCACCATTCTTGGAAATTAAGATTGAGTAGAAAAAGACTAGTAACGTTTTTCTTGTGAGAAAGGGACAGAAAAGAAGTGATCTTCCTTCTTCTACTAGATTGCAAAGTTAATTTCATACTTTGTCAATGTAACAGAAAAGTTGTGTAAAGTGCAGATCTTGCAGATACGCCTATCTTAGGGCGTATCTGATTTGTATACGAGTATAGGATTGAATTAGGAAGCAGGTACTTTCTGGAGCGATAGAAAGATGCAAACATTTTCTTAGAAGGCTTAGCCACAATTTGGATATATTAGTCCTTATTATCTTGCCTTCCCACGAGGGCAGAGTTAAACACAAAACTCATTTTTAATATAAGCAGCCTTCAACTTCCAAAAAATATGCACTTTGTATTAAGACAAATATGAAAATTGTCTTGATTTCTCTTTCAGTGACCAAAGACAAAACTAATGAAGAGTGATATCAGAACAGATACTACACTTTGAAATATTTATTTGTAAAGGGTGAAAAAATATATGCTTGAACAATTTAGGTATCAGGTAATTAAAAGTATGGGGAGTTGGATTGTCGGTGGTCGCCCTCTATCTATCCTACTCTTAACTAGATGCAGTGACCAAAATATCACATTTACTCTAGTGGTCACCCCGCACAAGTTCTTTTAAATTAGGATGCCACTTTTTTTTTTTAAAAAAGGAGTCACCACTCATCAAGGCCCGGAGGCCACTCGAGGATTAGGGTTAATGGGTATACATTAGTTAATGGGATTATAGCGTAGTAATCATAAGTAGTGGGAATTTTATAAATTGAATTACTTAGGGGTACGTTCATCAAGAACTTGTTTACGTTGGACTTGAAAACAATAAGATTGTAGTAAGCAGGCAAGCAGAAGAGAGTTCCACAGGTGTGCAGTTCTAAGAAAGAAGCTTTGTTCATGGAATCTACGTTTAGGTTTAGGCACAGATAAAGAGTGGTGAAAATTATTGATAGTAGTTTTGGCTAGACAAGTGATTTTCGTGAAAATTTGGCGAGGGGGGGGACCAAAGATTGAAGCTCAGACGAGCACTTGCCATGAAAATAACGATAAAGCAGAGACAGGCTCGCAACATCTCTTCTATGGGAAAGAGGTTGCAGGGAAGAGAAAAGGGCATCCCCCACTCAGCTACAAAGTCTATTTTGAACTCTGTCAAGGCAGGATAAACTGCTTCTAGCTGCTCCTGGCCAGATATGGCAACAGTACTTCATCATTGGCCGTAGCTGGCTCTTATATAGGTAGAGAATTGCATTAGGAGCGAGATATCTACTGGAGCGGTAGAAGGATCCTACCATTTTTCCAGCGACCAATGTTTTGAAAATGTAATACATTCTGATCATATTCCAAAAATCAAGTAATAACAAATGCTTTTTGTTTTTAATGTGGCATGAATTTTGGTTAATTCTTTGACTCTATTGTCAAGAGAGCTAAGAGTAAAAATATTGCAAAGACTTAAATAGCAAAAACGATTCTCATTATTCTTTTGCAAAAAATACTAAAAAAGAAATGCATTAGTATTCAAAATGAACACATTTAAAATTGATTAAAACTGATTATCTCTGCAGCTCGTTAGAACTTGCTTCAGACGAAAGGGTTTAGGAAAAAATATTTTTAAATTCTAATTTTGTATGCAATGTCGAAGTTCTAATTAAATGAAGCAGGAATGCTTATTTATTTGCTTCTCGTCTGCAAAGGAAGTTAGTGAAGCGTAAATCTGTTTCAAAAACACTAAAATAAAACCTTGTAGACTTCAACATATTTTTAATCGAGATCTACCTTCCTAGCGTCGCCCGGGAATCATTTTACGTTATTTTTTTTTTTTTTTTAACATATAAACTCATCGACTTAACATTCACAAACAACATGAATTGAAATAAAAACATTCAGGACAAAAAACATTAAGCAAGGTATTGCCAGAACTGCTGCAAAGAAGTTGAGCCCCTTTTACTGTCCGCTGCATGTCTTATCTTCCCTTAATAAAGTTCAAAACCGACTTCAAAACCTAGTATATGATGCCCTTTTCTCTTCCCTACCACCTGTTTCCCACAGAAGAGATGTTGTGAGCCTGGCACTGATCTATCGTTTTTTTCATGGCAAGTGCTCGTCTGAGCTCCAATCTATGGTCTTCCTTGCCAAACTTTAACAAAAAACTGTGACTAACTCTAAACGAAGATTCCATGAACAAAGCTGCTTTCATAGAACTGCTTGCCTTTGGAACACTGTTCCACTGGTTTGCTTCATGGCCGATTACAATATGGTAACCTTCGAGTTCAATGTAAACAAATTCTTGTTGAGCCATCCCCTTAAATAATCGAAATTCTCCCCAATCTAGACAATTACTATACCAGCACCTTACATTCATTAATCCTTATCCTCGAGTTGTCTTCAGGCCTTGATCGAGTTGTCTTCAGGTGACTTCTTTGTAAATAAAAATGCTCATACCTGATAGTATCCTGTATCTCCACAAAGCATGGAGTATTTGTTGCCATATGTTTTTAGCTTATTTCAATTAAATATGTTTTTAGCTCATTTCAATTAAATATGTTTTTAGCTCATTTCAAAGTGATTTTAACATCTTTTATTAACTGTTTGCTCGTATTATATATATATATATATATATATATATATATATATATATATATAGTCTATATATATATATATATATAGTCCATATATATATATATATATATATATATATATAGTCCATATATATATATATATATATATATAGTCCATATATATATATATATATATATATATATAGTCCATATATATATATATATATATATAGTCCATATATATATATATATATATATATATATATATATATATATACATATAGTCCATATATATATATATATATATATATATATATATATATATATATATATATATAGTCCATATATATATATATATATATATATATATAGTCCATATATATATATATATATATATATATATATATATATATATATAGTCCATATATATATATATATATATATATATATATATATATATATATATATAGTCCATATATATATATATATATATATATATATATATAGTCCATATATATATATATATATATATATATATATATATATATATATATATATAGTCCATATATATATATATATATAGTCTATATATATATATATATATATATATATATAGTCTATATATATATATATATATAGTCTATATATATATATATATATATATATATATAGTCTATATATATATATATATATATATATATATATAGTCTATATATATATATAGTCTATATATATATATATAGTCCATATATATATATATATATATAGTCTATATATATATATATAGTCTATATATATAGTCTATATATATATAGTCTATATATATATTCTGTGGAGTACTATATATATATATATATATATATATATATATATATATATATACTCACCAACAGCTTAGCATCCTATGATTTGGAAATATCTTAGATTAACAACCAAACGTACGTATTGGCCAAAATCTATTTCCAATGATTTTGTCCAGTTTTTCATCGGTCAATAAATTAATAATGATTCTCTATTAATGCAGGGGATGGAGGCCAGTAGCGACTGTGGCGATCGATATATATTGAAAGAGATGAATATTTCATATGAGATATCCGTCTGTCGAAAAGAAAACTTGTCAAACACAGAACAGACGTGTAATTAAATTGGAAAAAAAAAGGCCTGTCAATTTCCATAAGATGCTGTCTCGTGTATGAGATGAGAAATTAGAAAAGATATCCAAATCGATAGTATTGATTTTCGAAAAGCTTCCTACATTAGAATTAAAATAAAAAACATAATACATTGTTTGTGAAAAATATGCAATCACTTCAATCCAGTGACTTATATAAAATATATTTTATGTCTGGGATATAAATTGAAATGATACTATGTAGGGAGTTGAGCAGCAAATGTCTGTTTACATTACACTCGAATTTGTGCATGCCAGTATAGTCAGGAAAGCAGGAACTCAGAAGGTAATTCTAAAGTTCTAGGAAAGAAACTATTAGAGTAGAAAGCTTTCTGGCATCTGGGGATCTCTACTGTGTAAGGGGTGCGATTTTGCTACTTATCGGAGACATTTACGTCGAGGGGGTACAACGGTGTGTAGTTTGTCATAGCACCTAACATTAAAATACTTTAAAACAGGCAGAGGGATATAATATTTCGTCGATGTGACAGAGGTTGAAGTCTAGCTGATTGTTCAGGACCTGTTAGGTTTGCAACTCCATTTTGAACCCTGTCCAGGTGTGAGAGACTAGTAGCAGATGCATCAGCGTAAATGTAACATATTATACATTAATTCCAGTATTCATATATATATATATATATATATATATATATATATATATATATATATATATATATATGTATGTATGTATGTATATATATATAAGTAAACGTGTCTGTGTATCTGTGTGTGTACATTTCCATACGCAATAACTCTGCAATTTTTAGTCTTACAGACTCGAAATTTGATATACAGGGTACTGAGATTTGGGAAAATCAATGCGATCGGTTTTCGGTCAGAAATTTGGCGATTAAGGGGTCAAAGTTCAACGATTTGACCTTTGAGAACTCTACCAAACTCCTCCGACAATTTTGGGTCCAAACACTTGAAATTTTAGATATAGGTTCCTTGGACATGAATCTAACTTAATAACTTGATTTGAGCTCAAAACAATAAATATTAAGGGGTCATAATAGGGTCAAATTTAAAAAAATTGACCGCTTTTTTTTATTTGCTCAACATACACCTCCAAATACCCGGGCAATGCTGGGCACCCATGCTAGTATATCTATATATCTATAAAAGTGAACGTGTCTCTGTGTCTGTCTGTGTACATTTCCCTACGCAATAACTCTGTCAATTTTCAGTCTACAGACTCGAAATTTAATATACAGGGTACTGAGATTTGGGAAAATCTTTCTGATCCGTTTTTGGCAAGTAATATGGCTGTTAAAGGGTCAAAGTTTAAAAAATAGCCCGCTTTTTTTTATTTTTGCTTAACATACACCTCCAAACACCCAGGCAACGCCGGGATGAAATGCTAATATATATATGTGTGTGTGTGTGTGTGTGTGTGTGTGTGTGTGTGTGTGTGTGTGTGTGTTTATTTGTGTTTAACGACCTATCGACCCATCTGTGAACGTTCAAGATGATGCAGATTTTTCTGGACGTTTAACGTTGGGAGTTGCATATCTTGTTGAATAATTTTATCTTTTTCAGAAAGTCTATTTTAGTTGGTTTTATTTTAGTAAAGATTGGGCCCATGAAATTAACCACTTCGGTATGAAGTGAAGTCATGCTACTCCAGTAATCTGTGTTTGATAGTGATGGTTTCCGTATGCCGTATATAATGGGGGGGGGGGGTCAGCACCTTTCAGAATGTATAAGTGTGTTAGTCGAGTATGACCTATATGTAATCAATTAAATACGACTTCTTTCTTTCTGTTAAGGTTGTTTTTTGTATGCCATTTTCCGATGATTCGTTTGATACGTTGTACTTTGTTGTTTATACATTGGTTCACTTGTCATTTGTTGGGGATCATTTTTTTTTTTTCATTTTGGGGTTTGTAGTCAGTGTATGCTATTTTGTTATTGGAGAATTACAGTTTAAAATGCAAAAATTAAATATCATGGTTCAATTGTGCTCTAAACAGAAAAATTTATTTCATAGGCGCACCTGTATTATCAAAGAACCTACTTTTGACTTTATACATCAGGCCCTTCTGCTTGTGCGGTGATAAAAGTTCTCAAATGCACTTGTGATGTTAGGCTGTATAAGGGTGTTAATTTTGGTCAAAATTTGACTGTTTCTTCTTTAATTAGATTTTTTCGAATATCGATCTTTAATATTCATCGGATGTAATCGATAATTAAACAAAAATAAAAATATGGTTGGATTTTTTTTTTAATGAGTTTGATAAATCTATTACAAAGAACAACGGAATAATTTTTTTTTACAAGAGTGTCATCATTTATTAAGGTCCAAAGGTTTCTCAAGATTAAGGATTAATATGTGTACGGTCGTTGGTACGACAACAGTGTAGAAGTGGATATTGGGTAGAATGTGATCTTTTTAAATAGACAACAAAGCAAGAACTTGTTTTCATTGGACTTGAAAATGACTAGTTTGTTTTTATTACCGATTGGGATATGAAGGTTTTTTTTATGAAATAACATACAAACTTCAATATAAATGAATAAAATATATAAATTTCCCCTCTTAAAAAAAATTAGGAAAAAAGATTGTCAACTATGATTATTAGTTAAGATTTTGTTCCTTAGAAACGCTAGTTGAGTTTGAATAAAATGAAATAGTATTATATACCTTTGAATCCAAAGCGCTTCAAAGGAACAAAAATCTTAACGTTAATCCCGCGTGACCAAACGCACCGTTCCGAGATTTAAAAAAACTACCGTAGAAACAACAAACGGGATTCTACTTGCTTATTCGCTGCTCCAACAACAACATGGCCAAAAAAATGACATACTGAAGATGAAGTTTTGCTTCGAAATATATTTATGAATTTCAATATAAATTTCAAACAAAATAAATGTCTGTTTATTTTGTAATAGTGCGTTGTTTTGGCTTCAAACGTATATAATACGTATTTCATTTACTATGATTATTAGTGTTTACGGGTTGATAAAATTGTTATAGAAATGACGAAATATTTTGAATATTACCCATCAAAAATAATTACATTTATTCATATTTACAATCCTCCACAATAAACCGGAAGAAAATATCTTCTAACGTAAATAAATAAACAACATAATATAAATTAGTTTATTAAAATAATTTTCTCAAATTAAAGCCTCCTATTTTTTTAACACAAAAGTTGAACAGCTACGAAGACGAGAATGGTACCATTAAAACAAGTGACCTTTTGTGCTCCAGGTTTTTTTTCTACATTGTCACCACCATTCTCAGTGCACTTTAGCCGGAAATTCAATGACGCATTTCTGACGTGCGTCTATGACAGGTGTTGCTTTCTTAGAGTCTCACACCATCAATATCTGCAACAGAGAGATGAACCTTTCAGGTCATAAAATGCAGAAGTTCTGTTATCATAACAATGCAATTTGCAACCCTTTCTTAGCCTTTTGGGCGGAATAAAAAGTTGAAGACATTACTTTTAGAACTCTCTTCGTATTTGTGTTGGATATAAAAATTACTGTTGGTGGACTGTAGTGAAGTATTTCAAATATTATGTATAATTTTTATAGAATTACATTTATAATTTTACGCAATAAAATTAAATATATGATTAAATATAAATAAATATAAAAAAATAATATTTTCTTTTCTAAAAATAATCAAAAAGAAAATTTTGTTGGTTAAAATTAGATACTTGGCATCCATCTTTTTTTTTATTATTTAAAACCAATTTTTCTATCATTTTTAAACAAAACAAATGGCGTTTCTTGTTTTCAGAAGCAAATGTGCTTTTTACGCGCATGCATTTATCCATCAATCTGAACATCTTTTGGGAATGAGACTGCAGGTTTCTGTTTCTTTTTTCTTTCAGACCGAGCGCTATCATGTTTGGTAACGTTTACCAAACGCTAATCCGACAGAACACGAAGAATAAAAAAAAATTGTAATCTGATTTTAAAGAGTATATTCAATATATTCAAATTCAACGATTCCAGTCTAATTGTCAAAGTTTGAAATTATTGCTATAAGATTTTCCGAACTCCCCAAATAATTCGCAATTTCATTCCATTCAAGAATCTTAACTTTTCTATGTGAGAGAGAGCCATGAAAATTTGATTTTTACTGCGAAGATGATTGCTATGAATTCCCAATCAGAAGCTTTACAATTCCAAGCAGAATCCAATTAAGTATGATTAAAACAATTTGGATGGATAGAACTCTTGCAATTTGATTTCAAAAGATGTTACAGCTTTTTTTTTTTTCGATATTCAGTGTTTGTGAAAAGGAAGAGGAAGGGGGTAGGATAAATAAGAGTGTCATTTAATCACACAAAATGACAAAAAAAAATAAAATTATCTTACAGATATTAAGGAAATGGCGATTCTGATAAACTTCCATAAAAGAGACATAGTCGGAAAAATATCCGGAAGAATATCAAATTATTTTACATTAATTTATTATATATAGAAAAAAAAACTAATCATCCATAAAATATTTACATTATATTTCTCTTAGTCTGTTTGTTAGTCTGTTCATCCATTCAACTTTTCTCGGAAAATACTAGGCCGATCTAGCTGAAATTTTGTATGGACTTTTGTTATGATAGTATACAGTGGTGATACCTCACTATGTTGAGAGATAGAATTTGATACAATATTGAAGATTTAATTTTATTGCAAGATTAGCCTGGGTGCATGGCGTTACCCGGGTGTTTGGAGGTGTGTGCTGAGTAAAAAGAAAAAAAAAGTGGTAGTAGGTAGGCAGGCTCGAACCCGTAGCGTGAAGGAGGAAAAGAACGTGAGAAAAAAACGTGGCATCTTTGCCGTTGCGTCCATCGCCAAACCGGAAGTAGCGAAGGTTCAAATTAAGGCTAGTCAATCGAAAAAAGGGGATGATTTTCGAAAATATCGGCGAAAAAGCGACCCCTCTCTGTAGAGAAAGTCTACGTTGAGGGTGAAAAAATGAATGCTTTTAGCCAATTTTTCGATATTTGTCGTCCGAAGGGTCGGGCTTACAAAACGATACCGATTTCGTGACAATCTGTTGCTTCTGTCGAAAGTTTTAGGCATACATACATCCATACATACATACATACATACATACATATATACATACATGATGGCAGCAACTCGTTCCCAAGTATTGCCATTACTTAATATATCTCCGACTCAAATGACGCACTATGAGCGCAGCTAGCAGCACGTGCCAGACGGTCATCTCTATGAACTATCTATAGTCCAGCACATCCAC
>NC_136506.1:14726666-14744166 GCF_053919585.1 Euprymna scolopes | reverse complement strand
GTTGCAATCATATATATATATGTGTGTGTGGTTGATTGGAGGAGACAAAATAAAAGATTAGATAAATTTGTGGAAAAATCGACATACAAAAATGTTTTCTCGTTTTATATTTTTCTGCTTTTTGTTTGTTTGTTTGTTTGTTTTTTCTGAAGATTCAAAATATTCCTGCAAACCTGTTACATAAATGAAGAAACGACTGTAAAAATGAATTTTGTTATTCAAAAATGGATTTATATTCGCTAGGATCTACTTTTTATTTTTAACTCTCTATTTATGAATGCTCTGGACTTATATATTATAATGCTCTGGACTTATATATTAATATCCATTGAGATTAACCACCTAGAGTTTGATTTTTAAATAGTTAGTTGTACGTTCGCTAGTTCACATATAACATCTGAATTCGTAGAACAATGTTGACACATACACGTAATTGGGATCATGAGGTCAACGTATGCACTCATGTATCACCTCGACCTTTTGTTGCGAGGAACGGATTCGCGTCACATGGCTTTAATAGAGAGCAAGAAAAGAAGGGTGTCCATTGAGAAGCGCTGAGCAGACAGCATGTACAGAAATGACTTGAGAATCGATTATAAATTAAGGGACTAAGGGCTCTAGAACTCCACAACCCTGGTATGCCTTGCTCCACTGCTAACAAAATAAAAAGCAACATCAACAGCTTAATAAGTGGTCCTTCTCCAAATTCGAGAATATTTTTCTTTTCTTTAGTTTTATGATACCTTAATTCCAGAGCAAGTATTTATTCCAGAGACGATTGAAGATTACAAAATTAAAAAGTATTACAGTTTGTATTTGTGAAATGTCTATTTCATCTGCAAACAATTGGACAGCTATATTGTTTTTCCTTGTAATACAAATATAAGGAATTGGTCTATAAGACATGTGTAGGCGTTTGACATATTTTATCAGCATGTTAGTACGTCTGGCATCTTTATGAGTTAATAGCAGTTTTCATTCTCCCCTTCCGCAAGTCAGTCACTGGAAAAGACCTCAGTTAAAACCATGTTGCATCCTCTCTTTTGACTAGGTTCTATGTGACTGCTTTCTTTTAGCTGTCTTGAATGCGTTTTATCTGTTGACTTATCCAATACGTGTCACTGTGGACTTCCTGTGATATCCAGAAAGGTTACCTTATGCAATTAAATATGCTGGTAATATTAGAAAGTAAAGTCCAAAGAAAGAATTTCTAACCGTTATACTCTCTTCACTATTCTCGGTATCAAACCCCAGCGCACATCTGTCAGAATTTACTTCTGCGAAAGACTCTCTCTCTCTCTCTCTCTCTCTCTCTCTTTCTTTCTCTCTCTCTGACAGAAAGGCTTTTTCTACATCTCATTTGCATATTCCCCCCAACTCCCTTTTTTCTTTATTCCTTTCCTGAAACGGACGGCACGTTGTACGAGGTCAGGTTTGTCCTACTTTTTAATCAAACCCTAATACTAAATTTTTAACTTCTAATGCAGATTTCTACTTTTCTGCTTACTCTAAACTAGTGTAGAAGTTTCTGTTTTTAATCCTTTTCTTACACACTATCTCTTGTCTTCTATAATGTTTACTGAAAAACTAGCAGGTATATGAATATGACATAACGTTTGACTCACCCTTGTATTTCTTTAGCAATCTATATATTAATGCCGTAGTATCTTTAACGTACGTACGTACATGTGTCACGGTTTGCAGATTAGAAATTAGTCGATCGGAAGGTTCTATTTAATAAAAAGAAGGATAGAAGCTAATAAAATATTGCGAAATTTAAATCATTAGTTTATAGATTCGTTAATTTAATGTTTGTAGTATGTTATCACATTCTATCCTTCTTTTTAATAAATAGGATCTCCCGATCACTAAAAACGCAATGTAAAAATGTTTTTAAAAAATTATTAAGGGACGTATGTTTTGAAGAAAGCGTGTTTTTTTTCCATATCAATTTTATGTTGATTTTTTTAGTGGAAACTTATTCTCCTGTATAAATGGCCCCCTTGACACGATTTCTCATAAATATTTTTTTAAAATTGTTATCTAAAAATGATTGTGAAATATTTAATAGTTTATTAGTACCTTTAACGTTATAGTATATTTAAAAGAAATAATAATAATAGAATCAGAGGAATTAAAATGTCTTTTAATTCTATAAAAATATCTTTAATTAAAAATAACTATTATTGAAACAAAATCGACAATTACTTCTACTGCCGCTGTAGAATTTCCACGGGTCCTGTTAGTATGAAAAATTAGGGCTGTGTGCAAAATTGTGAGAAGGCTAATATTTGCTGATTTAATTTCACGCTGTTAGAATAAAAATATGATGAAGCGGATATTAAGTGAATTCTGGCTGGTGACCAATAAATTCCTGTGCTTGACTGAAAACCTCAAAAACTGATTAGGTTGAAATTGCTTTCAATGAATCATGAATGTTTATTAGTTCCATTAGAATAAAGCAAGGAAATTTTCAACGAAGTGCTACGAAAAATCAATTGCCAAATTTAATAGTGACGAGTTAGTGGGATTATAGGATTAACACGAATTTTAATCCTCTATTAAGGAAAGAATACCGTGAACACAAATAAATAAGAGACGCTTCAAAAGTAAAGCTATCAAAAAAGTAAGGCTTTCAACAAGTAAAGCTTTCAAAAGGATATAAAAGGGTAAAGCTATCAAAAACTAAAACTTTCAAAAAGTAAAGCTATCAAAAAAGTAAAACTATCAAAAAAGTAAAACTATCAAAAAAGTAAAACTATCAAAAACTAAAGCTTTCAAAAAGTAAAGCTATCAAAAAAGTAAAACTATCAAAAAAGTAAAACTATCAAAAAAGTAAAGCTATCAAAAACTAAAGCTTTCAAAAAGTAAAGCTATCAAAAAAGTAAAACTATCAAAAAAGTAAAACTATCAAAAAAGTAAAACTATCAAAAAAGTAAAACTATCAAAAAAGTAAAACTATCAAAAAAGTAAAACTATCAAAAAAGTAAAACTATCAAAAAGTAAAACTATCAAAAAAGTAAAACTATCAAAAAAGTAAAGCTATCAAAAAAGTAAAACTATCAAAAAAGTAAAACTATCAAAAAAGTAAAACTATCAAAAAAGTAAAGCTATCAAAAAAGTAAAACTATCAAAAAAGTAAAACTATCAAAAAAGTAAAACTATCAAAAAATGAAAACTATCAAAAAAGTAAAGCTATCAAAAAAGTAAAACTATCAAAAAAGTAAAACTATCAAAAAAGTAAAACTATCAAAAAAGTATAGCTTTCAAAAAAGTAAAACTATCAAAAAAGTAAAGCTATCAAAAATGTAAAACTATCAAAAAAGTAAAGCTATCAAAAATATAAAGCTATCAAAAAAGTAAAGTTATCACAAATGTAAAACTATCAAAAAAGTAAAGCTATCAAAAATGTAAAACTATCAAAAAAGTAAAACTATCAAAAAAGTAAAATTATCAAAAAAGTAAAACTATCAAAAAAGTAAAGTTATCAAAAATGTAAAACTATCAAAAAAGTAAAACTATCAAAAAAGTAAAACTATCAAAAAAGTAAAACTATCAAAAAAGTAAAGTTATCAAAAAAGTAAAACTATCAAAAAAGTAAAACTATCAAAAAAGTAAAACTATCAAAAAAGTAAAACTATCAAAAAAGTAAAGTTATCAAAAAAGTAAAACTATCAAAAAAGTAAAACTATCAAAAAAGTAAAACTATCAAAAAAGTAAAGCTATCAAAAAAGTAAAACTATCAAAAAAGTAAAACTATCAAAAAAGTAAAACTATCAAAAAAGTAAAACTATCAAAAAAGTAAAGTTATCAAAAAAGTAAAACTATCAAAAAAGTAAAACTATCAAAAAAGTAAAACTATCAAAAAAGTAAAGCTATCAAAAAAGTAAAACTATCAAAAAAGTAAAACTATCAAAAAAGTAAAACTATCAAAAAAGTAAAACTATCAAAAAAGTAAAGCTATCAAAAAAGTAAAACTATCAAAAAAGTAAAACTATCAAAAAAGTAAAACTATCAAAAAAGTATAGCTTTCAAAAAAGTAAAACTATCAAAAAAGTAAAGCTATCAAAAATGTAAAACTATCAAAAAAGTAAAGCTATCAAAAATATAAAGCTATCAAAAAAGTAAAGTAATCACAAATGTAAAACTATCAAAAAAGTAAAGCTATCAAAAATGTAAAACTATCAAAAAAGTAAAACTATCAAAAAAGTAAAACTATCAAAAAAGTAAAGTTATCAAAAATGTAAAACTATCAAAAAAGTAAAACTATCAAAAAAGTAAAACTATCAAAAAAGTAAAGTTATCAAAAAAGTAAAACTATCAAAAAAGTAAAACTATCAAAAAAGTAAAGCTATCAAAAAAGTAAAACTATCAAAAAAGTAAAACTATCAAAAAAGTAAAACTATCAAAAAAGTAAAACTATCAAAAAAGTAAAGCTATCAAAAATGTAAAACTATCAAAAAAGTAAAACTATCAAAAAAGTAAAACTATCAAAAAAGTAAAGCTATCAAAAAAGTAAAACTATCAAAAAAGTAAAACTATCAAAAAAGTAAAACTATCAAAAAAGTAAAACTATCAAAAAAGTAAAGCTATCAAAAAAGTAAAACTATCAAAAAAGTAAAACTATCAAAAAAGTAAAACTATCAAAAAAGTATAGCTTTCAAAAAAGTAAAACTATCAAAAAAGTAAAGCTATCAAAAATGTAAAACTATCAAAAAAGTAAAGCTATCAAAAATATAAAGCTATCAAAAAAGTAAAGTAATCACAAATGTAAAACTATCAAAAAAGTAAAGCTATCAAAAATGTAAAACTATCAAAAAAGTAAAACTATCAAAAAAGTAAAACTATCAAAAAAGTAAAGTTATCAAAAATGTAAAACTATCAAAAAAGTAAAACTATCAAAAAAGTAAAACTATCAAAAAAGTAAAGTTATCAAAAAAGTAAAACTATCAAAAAAGTAAAACTATCAAAAAAGTAAAGCTATCAAAAAAGTAAAACTATCAAAAAAGTAAAACTATCAAAAAAGTAAAACTATCAAAAAAGTAAAACTATCAAAAAAGTAAAGCTATCAAAAATGTAAAACTATCAAAAAAGTAAAGTTATCAAAAATGTAAAACTATCAAAAAAGTAAAGTTATCAAAAAGGTAAAACTATCAAAAAAGTAAAACTATCAAAAAAGTAAAGTTATCAAAAAGGTAAAACTATCAAAAAAGTAAAACTATCAAAAAAGTAAAACTATCAAAAAAGTAAAACTATCCAAAAAAGTAAAACTATCAAAAAAGTAAAGCTATCAAAAATGTAAAACTATCAAAAAAGTAAAACTATCAAAAAAGTAAAACTATCAAAAAAGTAAAGTTATCAAAAAAGTAAAACTATCAAAAAAGTAAAACTATCAAAAATGTAAAGTTATCAAAAAAGTAAAACTATCAAAAATGTAAAACTATCAAAAAAGTAAAGTTATAACAAATGCAAAACTATCAACTAAATTAAAGTTATCACAAATGTAAAACTATCAAAAAAGTAAAGCTATCAAAGAAGTAAAACCATCAAAAAAGTAAAACTATCAAAAAAGTAAAACTATCAAAAACGTAAAACTATCAAAAAAGTAAAACTATCAAAAAAGTAAAACTATCAAAAAAGTAAAACTATCAAAAAAGTAAAACTATCAAAAACGTAAAACTATCAAAAAAGTAAAGCTATCAAACAAGTAAAACCATCAAAAAAGTAAAGCTATAAAAAATGTAAAACTATCAAAAACGTAAAACTATCAAAAAAGTAAAGCTATCAAAAATGTAAAACTATCAAAAAAGTAACGCTATCAAAAAAGTAAAGCTATCAAAAATGTAAAACTATCAAAAAAGTAACGCTATCAAAAAAGTAACGCTATCAAAAAAGTAAAACTATCAAAAAAGTAAAACTATCAAAAAAGTAAAACTATCAAAAAAGTAAAACTATCCAAAAAAGTAAAACTATCAAAAAAGTAAAGCTATCAAAAAAGTAAAACTATCAAAAAAGTAAAGCTATCAAAAAAGTAAAACTATCAAAAATGTAAAACTAGAAAAAGTAAAACTATCAAAAAAGTAAAACTATCAAAAAAGTAAAACTATCAAAAAAGTAAAACTATCAAAAAAGTAAAGCTATCAAAAAAGTAAAACTATCAAAAAAGTAAAACTATCAAAAAAGTAAAACTATCAAAAAAGTATAGCTTTCAAAAAAGTAAAACTATCAAAAAAGTAAAGCTATCAAAAATGTAAAACTATCAAAAAAGTAAAGCTATCAAAAATATAAAGCTATCAAAAAAGTAAAGTTATCACAAATGTAAAACTATCAAAAAAGTAAAGCTATCAAAAATGTAAAACTATCAAAAAAGTAAAACTATCAAAAAAGTAAAACTATCAAAAAAGTAAAGTTATCAAAAATGTAAAACTATCAAAAAAGTAAAACTATCAAAAAAGTAAAACTATCAAAAAAGTAAAGTTATCAAAAAAGTAAAACTATCAAAAAAGTAAAACTATCAAAAAAGTAAAGCTATCAAAAAAGTAAAGCTATCAAAAAAGTAAAACTATCAAAAAAGTAAAACTATCAAAAAAGTAAAACTATCAAAAAAGTAAAGCTATCAAAAATGTAAAACTATCAAAAAAGTAAAGTTATCAAAAATGTAAAACTATCAAAAAAGTAAAGTTATCAAAAAAGTAAAACTATCAAAAAAGTAAAACTATCAAAAAAGTAAAACTATCAAAAAAGTAAAACTATCCAAAAAAGTAAAACTATCAAAAAGTAAAGCTATCAAAAAAGTAAAACTATCAAAAAAGTAAAGCTATCAAAAAAGTAAAACTATCAAAAAAGTAAAACTATCAAAAATGTAAAACTAGCAAAAATGTAAAACTATCAAAAAAGTAAAACTATCAAAAAAGTAAAGCTATCAAAAATGTAAAACTATCAAAAAAAGTAAAACTATCAAAAAAGTAAAGCTATCAAAAAAGTAAAGCTATCAAAAATGTAAAACTATCAAAAAAGTAAAGTTATCAAAAAAGTAAAACTATCAAAAAAGTAAAACTATCAAAAATGTAAAGTTATCAAAAAAGTAAAACTATCAAAAATGTAAAACTATCAAAAAAGTAAAGTTATAACAAATGCAAAACTATCAAAAAAGTAAAGTTATCACAAATGTAAAACTATCAAAAAAGTAAAGCTATCAAAGAAGTAAAACCATCAAAAAAGTAAAACTATCAAAAAAGTAAAACTATCAAAAACGTAAAACTATCAAAAAAGTAAAACTATCAAAAAAGTAAAACTATCAAAAAAGTAAAACTATCAAAAACGTAAAACTATCAAAAAAGTAAAGCTATCAAAGAAGTAAAACCATCAAAAAAGTAAAGCTATAAAAAATGTAAAACTATCAAAAACGTAAAACTATCAAAAAAGTAAAGCTATCAAAAATGTAAAACTATCAAAAAAGTAACGCTATCAAAAAAGTAAAGCTATCAAAAATGTAAAACTATCAAAAAAGTAAAGCTATCAAAAATGTAAAACTATCAAAAAAGTAACGCTATCAAAAAAGTAACGCTATCAAAAAAGTAAAACTATCAAAAAAGTAAAACTATCAAAAAAGTAAAACTATCAAAAAAGTAAAACTATCCAAAAAAGTAAAACTATCAAAAAAGTAAAGCTATCAAAAAAGTAAAACTATCAAAAAAGTAAAGCTATCAAAAAAGTAAAACTATCAAAAATGTAAAACTAGCAAAAATGTAAAACTATCAAAAAAGTAAAACTATCAAAAAAGTAAAGCTATCAAAAATGTAAAACTATCAAAAAAAGTAAAACTATCAAAAAAGTAAAGCTATCAAAAAAGTAAAGCTATCAAAAATGTAAAACTATCAAAAAAGTAAAGTTATCAAAAAAGTAAAACTATCAAAAAAGTAAAACTATCAAAAATGTAAAGTTATCAAAAAAGTAAAACTATCAAAAATGTAAAACTATCAAAAAAGTAAAGTTATAACAAATGCAAAACTATCAAAAAAGTAAAGTTATCACAAATGTAAAACTATCAAAAAAGTAAAGCTATCAAAGAAGTAAAACCATCAAAAAAGTAAAACTATCAAAAAAGTAAAACTATCAAAAACGTAAAACTATCAAAAAAGTAAAACTATCAAAAAAGTAAAACTATCAAAAAAGTAAAACTATCAAAAACGTAAAACTATCAAAAAAGTAAAGCTATCAAAGAAGTAAAACCATCAAAAAAGTAAAGCTATCAAAAATGTAAAACTATCAAAAACGTAAAACTATCAAAAAAGTAAAGCTATCAAAAATGTAAAACTATCAAAAAAGTAACGCTATCAAAAAAGTAAAGCTATCAAAAATGTAAAACTATCAAAAAAGTAACGTTATCAAAAAAGTAACGCTATCAAAAAAGTAAAACTATCAAAAAAGTAAAACTATCAAAAAAGTAACGCTATCAAAAAAGTAAAGCTATCAAAAATGTAAAACTATCAAAAAAGTAAAGCTATCAAAAAAGTAACGCTATCAAAAAAGTAAAGCTATCAAAAAAGTAAAGCTATCAAAAATGTAAAACTATCAAAAAAGTAAAGCTATCAAAAAAGTAACGCTATCAAAAAAGTAACGCTATCAAAAAAGTAAAGCTATCAAAAAAGTAACGCTATCAAAAAAGTAAAACTATCAAAAAAGTAACGCTATCAAAAAAGTAACGCTATCAAAAAAGTAAAGCTATCAAAAATGTAAAACTATCAAAAAAGTAAAGCTATCAAAAAAGTAACGCTATCAAAAAAGTAAAGCTATCAAAAAAGTAACGCTATCAAAAAAGTAAAGCTATCAAAAAAGTAAAGCTATAAAAAATGTAGAGCTATGAAAAAGTATAGCTTTCAAAACAGTAAAACTATCAAAAAGGTAAAGCTATCAAAAGTAAAGCTATCAAAAAAGTAACGTTATCAAAAATATAAAGCTTTAAAAAAGTGACGCCATCAAAAAGTAAAGCTATCAAAAAAGTGACGCTATCAAAAAAGTAAAGCTATCAAAAATGTAAAGCGATCAAAACAGTAAAACTATCAAAAAAGTAACGCTATCAAAAATGTAAAGCTATCAAAAAGTATAGCTTTCAAAACAGTAAAACTATCAAAACAGTAAAGCTATCAAAAAAGTAACGCTATCAAAAAGTAAAGCTATCAAAAAAGTTTGCAGACTAGAATTGTTTTACTTGCCAAAAAAAAAACAAACAAACAAAAAACATGCTTTGTGGTGTCTGTTTTTTCTTTTAGTTAAAACGCATTTAAAAAGACTAAAAAAGAGCAGTCAGGTTAGAAGCTTGTCAAAGCAGATGACGTAATACGCTTTTGACTGAGGCTCTCTGCAATGACTAACTTGAAAAGGGGAAGAATGAAAAATTTACTATTACAGAGATGTCCTACGTACAAGTATATTGACAAAATATGTTAAACACATGTTTTATTTCTGTATTACAAAGAAAATAATAGGGTTGTCCAAACGTATACACATACAATAAAGATTTCACTGTTATAGCTAGTCATTTTGTATATGTAGAAATATGTTATATTTCATGAATTTTTCTTTTTAATTTTTACACTTTTTTTTTTACTTTTGCTTATTGACATTAAATAGTACAGAAAGAAATAAGGTTTTTGCTTCCTATGCTACAATATCACTCTACATTCAAAAATAAGGTATATTTCAAAATAAAAATGTCATTTTTATTAGCGATTATGAAAATAACGTTTGTTTTCATCTATTTCTAATATTTTATTTAAAATTTACTTTTGAATATACTAGACCTTCCTTTTTTTTCCTCATTGAAATGAACAGGAAAATAAGGATAACTCATGTATAAGGACCCATAAATGAAAAAAAGACATGCGAACATAACAAGTTATGTAAGTGCTCTAGACGTACTACAGACTAAAGTTCTTTCGTCTGCTAAAAAACATACTCTGTGGTGTTTGTTTAATGTATTTATTTGCTTCCCCACCAAAGCAAATTAGGCGCAAGGCCGTTTTTAATGTGGGGTAAAAACCAGCTCCCCTAAAAGTAGGCAGAAAGGGGGCACTCTGGTTACCAAAAATAATAATTGTCACAGTATAGAGGGTTTCCCCTCCATTGACTGGTACAAATTATCTTAAGTACAGTATCTGCCGGACAGATGGTATTTATTTGCTCCCCCACTGAGCAAATTAGGCACAAGGCCGTTTTTAATGTGAGGTAAAAACCAGCTCCCCTAAAAGTAGGCAAAAAGGGGGCACTCTGGTTACCAAAAATAATAATTGTCCCAGTATAGAGGGTTTCCCCTCCATTGACTGGTACAAATCATCTTAAGTGCAGTATCTGCCGGAACAGATACTACACTTTGATCCCGGCCCGAAGGCCAAGAACAACAGAAAAAAGGAAATTAGGCACAGGGCCGATTTTTAATGTGAGGAGTGAAGGGGAAATGGGGACCAACTCCCCGGGGAGTAGGGGAGCTGGGTAGTGACAATTGGTATGAAGGGTTGCCTCTACATTGACCAAGGTCTTATATGTGGGGTTTTCCCCACATATGGTCTTTGCTTGCAGTATCTGCCGAAACAGATGGTATTTATTTGCTCCCCCACTGAGCAAATTAGGCACAAGGCCGTTTTTAATGTGAGGTAAAAACCAGCTCCCCTAAAAGGGGTCACTCTGGTTACCAAAAATAATAATTGTCCCAGTATAGAGGGTTTCCCCTCCATTGACTGGTACAAAATATCTTAAGTGCAGTATCTGCCGAAACAGATACTACACTTTGATCCCGGTCCAAAGTTTAAGAACAAGAGAAAAAAGGCAAGCCTTTTGTTTATTGTTTCATTTGCATAGAACGCATTAAACACAGCCATGAGGGGGCAGTCATAGAGAAGCTGGTCAAAAGAGAGGACGCAACTTGCTTTTGGCTGAGGCCTAACCCCAGTAACTAACTTGATGAAAGGAAGAATGATAACTGGTATTGACTTCCTTACATGTGTCATAGGTGATCATTTTTTTGGGGGGGGGGCAATAAACTCGCCCAACTCATGAAAAAGACAAAATTCGGTGAAGACAAGTTAACGCACCATTTAACTCATCATTGATAATTGCGGTTTTGCGTTTATTCTTAACTAGCAGGGCTACCCGGCGTTGCCTGGAGCAAAAGTATGACATTTTTCTATTAAACCTATCTTTTTTTTTTCTCTTCCCTCCCGTCTCCCCAATCACTGTTCTCAATTCCTTTGCTAACTCCACATTTGAAAAGAAAAAGAGGACTTTTGTGGAATATTCTTATATCCATGGATCTCATATAGAGATCAAGTGTTGGCCCCAGGTAAGGGGTCCCCTGATTTCTGAGAACTTCGATTGAAGTAAAATAAAATACGTGAGAAGCAACTACCCTTTATGAAATAGGTTGCTGATAAATTGGCGTTCAGTAAATCCAAAAGCCGCTTGAGGATGAGATTTAATGAGTTGGATGAATTTTGTGGTTCAATGATTAAGCAAATCCTAAAAAGGATCGATATGACATGAAGCCGAAAAATTAAGCTTGTGTAATTAGAAATATTTTTCTTTGACTGAGCATCTGATAATATGTTCTCGTTCCGTCAGCCATAATTGAAGAAAGTCGGTGGTTACATCGGGCGAGAGATTGTGAAAATAACACTCAAGATGAGAATAGTAGTCCGAAAAATCTAATTAATACAAGTAATCACACTCTAGAGGAGTGTAACTTTCAACTAAATTTAACCAAGTATTTTATCCATTACGCGGCTGGTCCTATTTCGTCAGAAAGATTCCCAAGTTTCACAGGAAAATTTTCAAGTTCGACAAGATACACCTCAAGAAGGTTAGAGGTTACATCGATCGAGACATTGTGAAAATAACACTCAGGATGAGAACAGTAGTCCGAAAAATCCAAATCATCAATGTCCAGAAGAGTGTAATTTACAACTGAATTTTACTAAGTACTTTATCCACTACGCCACTGGTCCTTGCAAATTCCTCATTTCGACAGAAAGATTCTAAAGTTTCGCAGGAAAACTCCCAAGTTCGACAAGATAGACCTGAAGAAGGTCGGGGATTACATCGACCGAGACAGTGTTAAAATAATACTCATGATGAGAACAATAGTCCGAAAAATAATAAACAAAAATTCAGAAACGAAAATCGCATAAAAACGTCTTAATGAAAAATACTTTTCTTTGACTGAGTATATAAGATGCCATTTAGGTGAGCGAAAGATGGAAATCTTCAAAAAAAGAAAAAGGAAAAAGAAAGGACGAGAAAAAAAGAAAATAAAAACGGTTTGTAGTAGTGAATAACTTTTTCAAAAGTGAGAGTTCCAAGTGGAGTGGTTCCAAAACAAATTCTTTGAATGAAAAGAAATTAACGATTAAAATCAATACTTAAACAAAGGAAACTAAAAATGTCGAAAAAATGTTTGGAAAATATGACTACGCGAAATTACACTCGATGCATCGACTCGAAATCTTCATATTCTGATGAATGAGTTCTCATCAATGACAGTTCTCAAAGTTGTTTTTTGTTTTAATATTCTTTTACTTGGACCAATTCCGAGTCGAAATATCTGAGCAACAATTATCTTGCCAACAGGGATCATTTAATTATGTTATTAACCATTACATGTGGCACCGAAAATGAGATGTTTTGCTTAATTTGTTTTCACATATCATAGACAATTATTTTGTTTGATTTCTGTAGTCTTCTTCCGGTGCTATTTTCATTTCCTTACAAAATCTATAAAATGTCTAAAATAAAAAGTACAAAATCTATAAAATATCTAAAAAAAAAAAAAAACAAAACCCATAAAATATATTAAAAAAAACCCGAAAAACCTATAAAATATCTAAAAAAAAAAACCCACAAAACCTATAAAACGTCTAAAAAAATCTATAAACTGTCTAATAAAGGCACAAAACCTATAACATATCTATAAAAACACAGGACCTATAAAACGTCTAAAACAAAATCTATAAAATTCCAAAGAACAATAATTCCAGTTTTCCCATTATTAAAAGAATACCGTGAGATTCGAGTTTATTTCGAATCATTATTCAGGTCCAATGCACATATATGCAGGAACCCATCAATTTCAATTTTATAAACCTTGCTTCATTCGCTGTAATACAGGAACCAAATTCTGGATACATAGAAATATTTTTTCTTTATTGAATGAATAAAAATGCTACCTTGACAGCTTGTCCGACATTTTTTTTCTATTTTCTAAAGGGAGGATAAAACCAACTCACTCGCATTTTTTTTTCAGATCTTTTTATTCACAATATATGAATAAGGGATTTCATTTTTGTTAGAACGATAATAAATGTTGACACTTTCAATTGCTGCTACAGTTAGCGTCAGCAATGGCGACTCCGTAGCCCTTAGTAGCTTAAAATACTGCACCATTTGTTAAACTAGTAGAGGTACCCGGCTTTACCTGGGTACACCATGAACAGTATATTATCAGAAAACAATTCGTTTGCATCGAGATCGGGAATGGCATGGAGATAGTGGGAGGAAACAAATCTCTTTCAATTTGAAATCCTCTTTCTGTAACCGTAATCACTGAATGCATTTCCTATTAAAGTGTTGTGAGACCGAAACTTACCTACATCAGTACTATATTACGATGTGAGATAACCCTTTCATGGAGCAGTATCTTAATACCATAGAATCAGCAAAAGTACTAGTAGTACGCAGCAAATACGACTACCTGTAATGGATAACACCGAATAGTAAGCTCCCTTACCCTTTATCATGCCCTTGTAAACTTTTGGTTAATATAACTTTACAGGGAACACCATGGACAGGGAATAGGTCGTCGCCGTTTTGTCCTGTGGGATTCGGCGGAGGGATAATTCAGTGTTAACCACGCCAGTTACATTTTCATAAAGATTTCATTTTTTTTTTTTAAATTAAGAAAAATCATATGAAAATATAATTTCATTTATAAACATAGTTTTTAAATCAAATGAGTCTTTTTTAATAATTTTTATTTCAATTTTATTCAAAGAAAAATGTATCTGTGTTTACTAAACCAATTTTAAAAATAACAACAACAAAAAAACTTTGACAAGAACGAGGAAGCGACAATTTGACGTCGAATCGAACAGCCCTTCATAGACAATATATTATCAGAAAACAATTCATTTGCATAGTGATGGGGAATGTCGTAGAGATAGTGGGAGAAAATAATTCTCTTTCACTTTGAAACCTGCTTTCCGTAACCCTAATCACTGTATATTTTCTATGAAAGCGTTTTCGTTTTACGGTAGTTATCAGCCATTGTTATGGCTTTCTAGTGCTTAAAATACATGCTTATATTTCATTCAATTTTTACTTACATTGTTGTATACATCGTGGCAACGGATTGCATTACATTAACTTTGTGGCGCGCAATCACTGTTTTTTATCTTCATCTTATTCAACTTTTTTTTTCTTTGTCGTTTCATACGTGTTTTTCGTCATATTTTTTTGTCTTATTCTTCATCGATTTTTATACATCTGAGTACTTTTTTTATCATTTATTAGAGACTTACCATGCATATTAGTTGGTGGGAATTTAATTCTTCGAATCATAGCTATGACAGACGGAAATAAATAAACCAAACTATTTTAAACAACAAAAATGTTTTTTTTTAATAATTTTTCATTACTGTAAAAATAAAATAAAATAATTTACAAAACGTATCTAGTGACATTGAAACCAAATCTGTTTTAACCCCCTCCCCTAAAACATAATGCCAGATAGAACTAATGAACACTTAATTATAATGATATAAAGCAATTCAGAAAAATACCACTTTTGCCCCAGACTGTAAAAAACGAAACCAATACCTTGTAAAATCTAGTCACTGCTTATCAACACACCGCAGAACACTCAAGATTAAAGGGTTAATTGAGTTGTAACTGGCCAGAAATTGATTATTTAAAAGGCCGTCTCAACAAGAATTTGTTTACATTGGACTAGAAAACAGCAATCTTAGGAGTAGCCTGTGGTACTGTGTTCCACGTATAGTATGTTGTTCCAAGGAATAAATACAAAAATTTAAAAAAAACATTTTACTCCTGGAAGTTTTGGGTTGGTCGAAGCACACAGTGGGAGAAAAGAAATTTAATTATTGTATGTAGACATGTTTTGTTGTAAACGTACTATTATAAAAATTAAGTATTATTGTGACGAAACAGTGCTATCTTATGGCACATAACCCGTAAAAAATACACAGCAGTCATAGAATAGCTGACTAGCATAAATTTTACCAGCAGCAGCCGTTTTAGCACATATGCAAATTAAGCAAGTGTGTACGCAGTGCGCTGCGGAAAATGGACGTGTGAAATCGCGGGCGAGAAAGCGCTGGCTATGGTCGGCGTCAGGTGGCGGAAATAGAGACTTTTAAAAAGCACATGTATTATAGCAGAGGTTGTAAAACACACCTATGTGTGAAAAGATTTTTGAAAGATAATGTTGCAAGAAGCACGAATTAATGAATTTTTATTTTTTGCTTGTTTGTTTGTACCTTTGCGACGGTACCAGACAATGTGTGGGCCCGAGTAGTTGAAACGTATTGACACGGTTAAAGTGTAACAGCCACGTTACATTATTCGATATCAGTTATTCTCAAAGAAGTTACATTATGTGGAAAATAAAGGAAAGGTGAGATACACCATTAAAATTATTTCATTTTCGTTAGAATAATAATAGATATTGCGACGTTCCATTACAGCTAACTGTTGCTCTCAGTTATTTCTGTATTTTATCTTTCGAATTTCCCTCATCATATTGATTAGCAGAGTTAGCTGACATTGTACAAATAAGAAAACAATCATATTCGGAAAAAAAAGTTTCTATTTACTTGCCTCCCCACGAGGGCAGAGTTAGATTCAAGATCGGTTTTTGATGTGGGAAAAATCCAGTTCCCCCCAAAAGGGAACTCTGGATAGAACAAAAATAAAATTTCTCTCATTCATGAACAATTTCTCCTTTACCGACCGAGAAAGGGCGAAGTGGTACTATAGAGATACCATACTGTGATTTTGTCCTAAAGGCCAAAGGGGGATTATGCAATCATTTCCAGATACACAGAAATGTATTTTTTTTTTTATTAAAGGAACAAAACGGTTAATTGAAAGTGTTTTTGCTTTTTCCCTATTTTCTACGATTTTTTTCTGATCTCAAAACAAAACCTTACGGAGGCAAACAGCACCGCCATGCGATGGGTTAATTTCTATTGCGATAAGATATGATGATTCTGATCGATGAATGATTTTGTAAACACGTAATGAAACCTACTCATGAAATGTTTGATACGTTGTACATCACGAATATGTACGTGACGAGGAAGACGGAAACAATTGTATGTTAATAAAAACTTTTTTTTTATGAAGTTAAGAAATTTGTTCCCCGCAATTATTAAGGTTTATATGATATTAAATTGAACAAAGTGCTCTGGTTCTAGACTATTATGCTATGATAAAAACCTTTGTGTTTATATATATATATATATATATATATATAGTCATCCACATACAGAATTGTTTCACTGTTTCACAGCTCATCAGTGCAGTTAGACAGGCAACAACCTGAAGCCAGGATCGAAACCCGACCGCCTAAATGACAGTCTAGGCTTCTAACCATATATACGGCTGCTTCATTTTTTTTTTTACATGGGGGTCACCACTTATCAAGGCCCGAAGGCCACTCAGGGATAAGGGTTATTGCGTGTACAGTAATCAATGAGATAGTATTGTAGTAATCATTAGTATTGGGGGTTTTGATAGAGTGTCTTACTTAAGGGTGCGGTTTGTCAGGAGTTTGTTTATGTTGGACTTGAAGACGTCCAAATTGTAGTCAGGTGGGAAACAGGCAAGCGGCAGAGAGTTCTACTGGCGTGCAGTTTTAAGAAATAAGCTTTGCTCATGGAATCTACGTTTGGATTTAGGCACAGATAAAGAGTGGGGAAAATTATTGACAGTAGTTTCAGCCAGACGGGTGTTTCTTGTGAAAGATTGGCGTGGGGGGACGAGGGATTGGAGCTCACACGAGCACCTGCCATCTGTGAGCGTAATGAATTATATATATATAAAGTGAAAATCTCTGTCTGTCTTTGTATATTTCCCTACCAAACTACTTTGTTAATTTTCAGTCTACAGACTCGAGATTTGTCATAAGATTTGGGAAAAGCTTTTTAATCGGTTTCCGGACATAAATTTGGCTGTCAAGGTGTCAAAGTTCAACGATTTGGCCTTTGAAAATTCTACCAAACTCCTCCAATTTTGGGTCTAAACACTTGAAATTTTAGATGTGGGTTACTTGGACATGGATCAGACTTTGTAATTTGATTTCTGCCCAAAAAAATAAAAGTTAAGAGGTCAAAATTGGGGTCGAAGTTTAAACAAAATTTGACCTCTGCGGTCTCTAGCAAATTACTCAGACAATTATTGGTGTAAAAATTTGGAATTGTATAAAAGTGTA
>NC_136506.1:14629166-14721666 GCF_053919585.1 Euprymna scolopes | reverse complement strand
GTGAGATTGAGGTTGCAGGGAAGAAAAAAGGTTGCAGGGAAGAGAAAAGGATATCTCCTACGAGGCTACGAAGTCTATTTTGAACTCTATCAAGACAGCACAAGTCCTTTCTAGCAACTCCTACCCAGATATGGCAACAGTACTCCATCCTTGGACGTACCTGGCTCTTATATAGATAGAGAATTGCATCAGCAGTGAGATATCTACTGGAATGCGCAATTGTATTTTCTGGTATCCCACACTGAGAATTGAAGCTTCAACCGCCAGGAGAATATCAGTTTTACAATTGATTTTTCCAACTATTCTAACAACTGTGCTACGAGTCCGCAATCAATTGTATAAAGCATGCCATGTGAAGTAAATAAAGGCTTCCATTCGAAATTCTATCCAGAGTTCAATAGAAACATTCCCGAATTCGACAAGATACACCTGAAGAAGATCGCAGGTTACATCGATCGAAACGTTGTGCAAGTGACACTCAAGATGATTGATAACAGTGGTCTGAAGATTCCAAATAATATGAATAATAATTCTCATTGCAAAATTCAGAAATGTAAAATCTAAAAACACCATTGAAATTTTTCTGTGATTCAATCTGGTGTCACTAGGGGAAATTATCAGTCAGGTCTATAAAATAATTGGAATATTTTGAAACGTGAGAAAATGAAAGAAATCTTTGTTAAAAAAATGTTGTTTGTTTCCCAAAATAAAACTAGATTTAAACAATAACTTAGTGAGGAATGTATTTTTAAAAAAGATTTAAACATTTGAATAATTATTTTTATTGGTACAAAGTGCCTTTAATAAGTTGCCAGGCTTTTTTGTACAGGCAATTCAAATTGTTGTAACCTTTTGGAAAGTCAGTATGTTATTGCTATACATTTTATGAGATGACTAACTAATTTTTATGATTTCGGGTTTGAATGAACAGCTACATCAGGAATTGGAATACATCCTACTAAAACCTGATTGTCACAGCTGGTGAATTTCAAAAATGCAATCTGGAGGTTAGGACGCTGTAGAAGAATGATATACAATAAAATTCTGTGTTAAACTTGCAAAAAATGCCAAAGAAACGTATGTAATGCTTCAGACTGGTTTTGGACCATCTTATATGAATCGAGCATCAGATTTTGAGTGGCATAAGAGATTCAAGGATCCAGAGAGTCTGTGAGAGATAATGAAAGGTGTGGGAGGCGTAAGGAAGTCATAACATAAGAGTTGATTAGCCAAATAAAGAATCTCATAGATAATGATCATCATATGTCTATAGAGACAATAAGTGCACAGTTTGATGTTAATATGGGAATTGTACACACAATTATTCGTGAGGAACTGAGGATGTGGAGAATTTGCGTGAAGTTTGTTCCAAGGGTGCTTCATCCTTGTTACAAACTATTTGACCAAGATGGGCATCAAGACAGTTCTTATCCCTCCCTATAGTGCAGACCTTGCTTGCCCCCTGTGACTTTTGGTTATTCCCTAAGCTCAAGGAAAATCTTAGAGGCTGTCGTTATGAGACAATTGAGATGAAAAGAGGCTGTGACGACGGTCATTGACACGATCACACAAGAGTATTTCTATGGGGCGTGGCCCTGTCGAGGGGGCATTAGAATATGCCGACTGCCCCCCTGCAGAGGGTAAAAGTCCCTTAATGGGGGTTCTGGATATGACCTTAAACTATATCCAGTGGTGAGATCCCAGCTTGTGGGCTTTGGGGAGTGTGGAGCCACCCTTTAATTACCATTGCTCCCAGGTCCACTCTGACCCGGAGTGGTAATACCTGTTAGGGTCCCAACTATGGGTTAAATAAAAACCGACATGAAAACAACAAATATATTCTATTAAAAAAAATTTTCTTCAAAATCTTTGAATTCGGCATTGAATAACCCGAAAAGGGTTGATATGCCATAAAACAAAAACAACCAACCAACCAAAATCTATTCAGAAGTTGTTGAAACGGTACAACAAGTGTATTGCAGCTAGTGGAGATTACTCCGAGGAAAGGACTAGAGTTTTATGTGTGCCCACCAAAAAAGTCTGGAAACTTATTGAAGACACCTTGTGTTTTTAAGGATTGAAATAAAGAAAAATTACTTATCGTTAAACCCATCTGTCCTTTTACAGCGGCAGGATCTTTTTTAGATAAAGTTTTTGAACACGTGTATTTGTTTGACGTTTTAAGTCATACTTATAAAACCAAAATAAAATTTAACAAAGAATATCACAATGGAAAATATATTCACATAAAGGTCTAAACAGTTACAGAAAATTTCGTTTCGGTTCGTTCAGCCGTTTATTATATATTATTTTATATCAGATATTGATATTATATTGATATTATTATTGATATTATTGTGTATAATATTAATATTATTGTGCATAATATTAATATTACTGTATATAATATTAATATTATTGTATATAATATTAATATTATTGTATATAATATTAATATTACTGTGCATAATATTAATATTATTGTATATAATATTAATATTATTGTGCATAATATTAATATTTGTATATAATATTAATATTATTGTGTACAATATGAATATTTTTTGTATATAATATTAATATTATTGTGCATAATATTAATATTACTGTATATAATATTAATATTATTGTATATAATATTAATATTATTGTATATAATATTAATATTATTGTATATAATATTAATATTACTGTGCATAATATTAATATTATTGTATATAATATTAATATTATTGTGCATAATATTAATATTACTGTATATAATATTAATATTATTGTGCATTATATTAATATTACTGTATATAATATTAATATTATTGTATATAATATTAATATTACTGTGCATAATATTAATATTATTGTATATAATATTAATATTATTGTGCATAATATTAATATTACTGTATATAATATTAATATTATTGTATATAATATTAATATTACTGTGCATAATATTAATATTATTGTATATAATATTAATATTATTGTGCATAATATTAATATTACTGTATATAATATTAATATTATTGTGCATTATATTAATATTACTGTATATAATATTAATATTATTGTATATAATATTAATATTACTGTGCATAATATTAATATTATTGTATATAATATTAATATTATTGTGCATAATATTAATATTACTGTATATAATATTAATATTATTGTATATAATATTTTTATTGTGAATAATATTAATATTATTGTATATAATATTAATATTATTGTGCATAATATTAATATTATTGTATATAATATTAATATTATTGTGCATAATATTAATATTATTGTATATAATATTTTTATTGTGCATAATATTAATATTATTGTATATAATATTAATATTATTGTGCTAAATATTAATATTATTGTATATAATATTAATATTATTGTATATAATATTAATATTATTGTGCATAATATTAATATTAGTGTATATAATATTAATATTATTGTGTATAATATTGTGTATATTATATTAATATTATTCAGTGATGTAAAAAGAACGTTTAAGGTTCTCAAGTGAAAAAAAAACTTGTCTTGGTGGGTCATAGGCCTATAATTCATTCCTCTGAAAAGGGTATTTTTAAAACAGGAGTAAAAGAGGTAGGTGCTTGAGCACCCCTATCCCCCTCGCTGCACGTTCCTGATATTATTGTATATATTACTGCATTGATATTATTGTGTATATTATTTACATTACTGGATATATTATTGATATTATTATTAATACTATTGTATATTTTATTAATATCATTGTTCATATTATATAGTAATTACATTTTTGTATATATTATTATGCATTATAAACTAATATTCAAACAACAACTACTGTTCTTAACATCTTAGAGGAAGATTAAATCTAGACAGTACAGGCAGATATGTGTAGAACAGGAGATTTGATGATATGGCCACGTTGAAAGAATGAATGGGTTAATCCACATAGAACTGGCATGGTAGCAGATCCAGTTTACAGAAAAAGGTCAAGAAAAACATTGGAGAAGATGGACTTGAGAGAAAAAAGGATAGATAAATATCTGGGCAGAGATAGGTTGGTTTGGGAGTCAATTGCCAACACACATCAGCATTTAAAACGAACATTAAACTAATGATGATGATGATGCTAATCATCATCATCATCATCATCTATTTTTCTTGATTACAAGAAAATGGAATTTTCCATTAGAAATAAAGTTAGAGTCAAGCGTTACACGTCAGGATATTGTATCATAACTAGAAGTCAATAGTGACACGTAGCAGATAAGCTGATTAAATCTTTCTCTTTTCCTGGATTGTCGAAGGAATCGGTCGTACTTTGGAGAGTTACTACTATTATGGGGATATATGTGTACTGCATATTAGAATAAAAACGAACTTAAAATCATTGTCAAACGCCAATGATTTTATAGTGGCACTGCTGCTACTTGTCATCAAAACAATAAGAGCTTATCTGCCTTCATGATAAGTTAATAAGAAATAAAGTATTGGTTCGTGTCGTTCTACAAACAAATGGCGACAGCAAATTTTTCGTTTTCTTACTAAAACGTGTTCAAAGGTCAACGTTATTCATCTTCAAGATTAATGTATCAGTACATTTGCATACTTGTAAAATAGTTTGCGGACATACACATAGATAGACGGTTTCAGCTAAGATCTGTAGGCAAAAACAAGAAATTAGATATCTTCTCACTTAACATATTTATTCTAGTGTTTCAGTTCTTTCTGGCAGTGTTTAATCATTCTTTGCCGTTCTCTTCACTTCTGGGCATTGAACTATGATATTAGTTTTCAAAATAAGATAAGCACACTGACAATGGCACACATACGCATGCCCTGACCAACAGAGATCTGATACTGACCGAGTCAATTTCTCAAAGAGATTTATGCTGTGTCTATTTAATAATTTCCTATTCAGCTTCATGGAAATTAGAACATTTATCTTTTTCTTTATCAAGCTATAAACCATTTAGGTCTTCTGAGATGTTATTTGCAAGCTTTTCATATCACTCCCTATAGCAGTTAGTACATGTTTAGATAGTTTTAATAAAAATAGCAGCATTTATTATTTTTATTCATATTCACCAAAACAAGGGGCATTGCTACTGTGAATTAAGGATCAAATTTATAGAGCATTTTAAGTGAGTAAGTAAACATTGGTGTGCCAGGTTCGAATCCAGTTAATTCCACAGAAACATTTTCATAAAACCCAAGCCTGTGTCTGAACTCTTAGAGGAGAGATCAATAATATCTATGCATTTTCTATCTGAAGAACAGATACTACACTTTGATCTTGACCAAAAGGTCAAGATGTAACCAGAATCTAATATTTCTTAATATCTGTTAGAATTTCGAGATTTATTCTTTCTTCTCTTTGATAGTATCACCTAATTTACAGACGTGTGTGTGTACATATTACAAACACATACAACAATAGTAATTTACAGACGTGTGTGTGTACATATTACAAACACATACAACAATAGTAATTTACAGACGTATGTGTGTACATATTACAAACACATACAACAATAGTAGTTTACAGACGTGTGTGTGTACATATTACAAACACATACAACAATAGTAATTTACAGACGTGTGTGTGTACATATTACAAACACATACAACAATAGTAATAATATTCTATACTATTAATAAAATTCTAAAAGTTGATTTATTTATTTATTTATTTATATGTGTCACGACAATAAATCTACTGCTTCAATTTAAAAGATTCCCCAGGGGACAAAAACAGTCTATTTAATGATCATGCCTCAAATAAGACCAAAGGTTGTTTTTATCGCCTAAGGAAGTCTTTTTAGACTGAAACAGTGGATTTATTTTCGTGACTAATAGTAATTACTTTTTAACCTAAATTGAATAAAATTATATATATATATATAAATTGAATAAAATCTATATATATATATAAATTGCATATATATCTATATATGAATTGAATAAATTTATATATATATATATATATAAATTGAATATTTATATATATATATATAAATTGAATAAAATGTTTATATATACATATATATAAAGTGAAAAAGATTATATATATATATATATATATATAAAAACTGAATAACATTATTATATATATATAAACTGAATATATATCTATATATGAATTGAATAAATTTATATATATATAAATTGAATATATATATATATATAAATTGAATATTTATATATATATATATATAAATTGAATAAAATGTTTATATATACATATATATAATTGAAAAAAATTATATATAAAGTGAATAACATTATATATATATATACACACACACACACATATATATATATACACACACACACACACACACACACATATATATACACACACACACACATATATATATATATACACACACACACACACATATATATATATATATATATATATATATATACACACACACTCACATATATATATATATATACACACACACACACACACATATATATATATATAACATATATTATCAGATGTACTTAAAATTGAATATAAATAGAAAAGATAAAGGTATGCGTACTTTTAGTTCTTGTTTCCGGTTTGTCTGTTAACTTGTGCATATTTAATATCATTGTTCATTTTTATTGGCAAATGTATTATTCATTTGAAATTCTTTGCTATAAGTATCCATTTGCTGCTTGTCTGTGTCAGCGCTTTCTTTTTTTCTTGTGCTGGCCGTTGCTTACAGCAAATGGTTTAAGTCTGGTCAACAAAAAGGCACCATTGTTATTTTGTAGACCAATTTACTGCAGACTCAGACACAATTGTGTGAAATGTTTTATGCCTCATTTAATTCCATCCATTTACGGAATTAAAAAGAAGATGCTTATTGAAGAATAACTTTTATATCAGATAACACATGACAATGTCTTTAATGCTGGACGCTTTCAACTTGCACCGTTCTTATGTTTCATACAGAAACGTAAGTAGAGCAACTTCTTTTTGGTTGAGTCTATGTTAGGACCCTTTGATACAGATCAGATCATTTACTCTTAGATATTAACTAGCTTGGAACCTGGGGGTAACATTTAAGGATTTTTATCTTCGGCCTCCAAAATCAACAGGGATTAGCCCATTCCTGTAAGGATCTGGTTCTTATTGATTTTGCGAAAGGAGTTTTGTTCTGTGCAGTTCTAAGGGGTCCACCCTCTTAGACCTTATTTTCTCTCTTTGAAAAGAGGTTAGTTGATTGCTAATTACCTGAGGCGCCCTTTACGGGGAAATGCCTACGGGGCTGCCCAGGCACTTTTTGCAAGTCAGAGTGCCCCTCCTCGGGGGCGCTGATTTCTCAATCCCACTTTCTGACCCTGTTGTCTAAATTGTTGCAGTGGGAGAGAACTGAAAACCTTTCGCATTGCATTATTTAAGTCCTTTGGATTGCTGTTCGCATCTTGAGCGTCATTTTCACATTTCATTTGATGTAACTTCCGACCTTCGTCGGGTCTATCGTGTGGAACTCAGAATCAGAAATTTCTAAAAATTATCAATCATTCCCATATTCATGTACACATCGACAGAAAACCAATGCAGAGGAAAAATCCCAAATCTCTGAAGATAATCAACAATTCCAATATTCATACAATAAATAAAATAAAGACATACAATTGCAGTTACTCAAATCTTGAAGGTCAGATTAAACAGAATTTCCTTTTTTCTAAGTGTATTTAATTTATTTAGATTTAGAAACCGTTTTTAGGGTCTTGCATTCAGTTGATGGAGTGACAGAACAATCTCTTTGTGAATTTAAATTGTTTTTGTCTTGAAATAAAAAAAAATCATTTTTTCTTTAGAAAACAACAAAAAATAAGACTCCATTGCCCATCAGGTTAAGATTCAATTTACAAAAGTGTTTAGCAAATGCTGGAGCGGTCTTAAGCGACGAGTACATACTTTCCATTGCAAAGAAAGATAACATTGTCAAACATTTTTACTCAGAAAATTCAACGCTATAAACTACACATAAAATAAAAACACATTTTTCCCTCCCATTTTGTTATATCGATTATCGATCACTTCGTAGTGTTTGATTACATTCTGTGCACTAAAAAACACAGCCACATGGTTCCAAGCCTGAATTTGTCAAATAGAATGAAACTTCTGTAAAACGGGGTTTGTTATTCCTGGGATTTTTCTTATAACTTTTCTTCATAGATTTGCTAAAAACAATTCGGTTTAATGGAGATTGAAGAAATGACAGTGATTTTATTCTGGAGTCAAATTCTTGACGAATTTTATTGTTGCAAAATGCATAAGAGAAATTACTATCTCCATGTAAAACTAAAAATATATAAAAAAAACAACAACTTTTTAATACTTTCATATCCAAATATTGTAGAAATAACAAGGTTTGCTTTCTATTTTTATCCGTCCCACAATTCTTATCTCTAAAACTTAAATCGTTTTAAAGTTGAAAGGGTAGGAGTACTTGAATTCTCGCTTTTATGAAGTTGCAAAGGTAGGAGTATCTGCATTTTCTCTTTTATAAAGTTGCAAAGTCAGGAGTATCTGAGATATCTCTTTTATAAAGTTGCAAGCCTAGGAGTATATGAATTATCTCCCTTATGAAGTTGCAAAAGTAGGAGTATCTGCACTCTCTTTTTTATAAAGTTGCAAAGTCAGGAGTATCTGAGATATATCTCTTATAAAGTTTCAACCTAGGAGTATACGAGGTATCTCTCTTATGAAGTGACAAAGGTAGGAGTATCTGAATTATCTCTTTTATTAAGTTGCAAAGATAGGAGTATCCCAGTTATCTCCCTTATAAAGTTGCAAGGGTAGGAGGATCTGATTTATCTCCCTTGGACTAATGCTTGAATTTTTTTCTATGGGATTTATTCTGTCCAACATTAGAGTATGCGTTTTCTTGTCTAGGAGTCTGGAATCAAAAATCATGTGAGGAATTTAAAATCGAGTTTTATTCTATTTTTGACTTGTCTTCTACATAACTAGATATAGTCTGACTTGCGGTCCATCTTAGTACCATATTTGCAAACCTTGACACTGCATCCATTAGCTATAGTAGCACGGAATAGCAGAACGTAAGTATATTATTCATCCATTCTTTCCACATCTTCCCTACCTCTAACCTTGGCAACATATGTCTTTATTGATTATAATTGGAATATTAATGTAATTCGTTCGTTATTGCTAATGTCAGTTTTTCTTTCCTGCTTTGTTTTATAATGTGTATCACATTACATGTTTGTGTAACCCTCACTGCTAGTCCATCATTTCATACACATCGTAATAAATAATGATAATTGCACTAATGTAGGGACAACATTATATAATCAATATATTTTTCAAATACAGGTAGAAACGATAAAATTGTCGCCCTAGAAAAGACGACATGATTCAATTTCAAACAGGTTTTCTTTTTTTATGTTGTTGCTGTTCCAGACTATCTACTAATTGGCTAGTTGTGCACAAACCTAAAGAGCAATAGGAGAGTTCTATCATATCTGAAAGTGACACAATGTTTAACAAGCAAGATCGGAGATGTGCCACTGTACAACTCATGCTCTCTACGATCCAAGTTACGACAACAGGACCGTTGCTAGCACCCTTAAAATGCATCGTTTGATTGACACAAATAATAGGAACGTGCCCAGGGTGATGAAAATAAAGTTTCTGACCACGGTTATGGTGTTTGGTGTGGTTTCAAGTGCCAGCCACATCATGCCACCTCACATCTTCGAAGTTGGCTTGAAAGTCAACACTAAAATGTATCTGGATGTGGTGAAGAGTGTGGTGATCCCCTAGTGCAATCAGCTGACCGCTGGTTGACCCTGGATGTGGCAGCAGAACTCGATGCCAGCCCGCAAGTCCAAAGAGGCTGAGGCTTGGCTTCAAAAAGAATGATACTAATTTGTATCCTTCTCTCACTGTCCCCTTCCTTCCACGACTTGATCCTGCTGAATTACTCCATTTGGTCATCCGTCAAGAACATCACCAACATGACCTCCCACAACAACAAAGCCAGCCTGATCGCCACCATCCGCCGAGTATTCGCCAAGCTCCTGCCGGTACTTGTGGAAAAGGCATGCTTCTAGTTCCAGACTTGTATCAAGGCGGTGCTTGAAGATGAAGGCGGCTACATTAAATAGATGCCAGCTCTACTACATAATTAAGTTATCCGAATTGATTTTTTTCTATAAAAGTTTTAGAATAAAACAGTAGTGTTGTTTTCTTTTAGGCGACACTTTTATCGTTCCACTGTGTGTATAGATAGTGGATTTTATGTCATAATAAAACGATTCATAAATGAATTTTCAAGATAATATACATTCCCCCGAATTATTGGATTTGAAAATAAAATGTAAAAAGAAACTTAAAATTACCTAAAATCTTTCTTTGCCTCTGAGTGAGTCTATGATTCCAAGTACGTTTTGAATACGTTTGTAAGTCTAAGCAAAAATACATTTGTTCAGATAAATTTGATGCTGTATTATAAACAGGATATCTTCCAAACAAAGACCATGAAGAGATTGTAGGGTTAATTTGCCCGGGATGGAGTTAGAGTTCGTGAGAGTTTTTTTAATTTTTTTACATAACCATCACCACTTATCAATGCCCAGAGACCACTCGAGGATAAGGGTTAAAAAGTGTACAGTAGTCAATTAGACAATATAGTAATCGCTAGTAATGGAAATTCGGCAAATTTGTTAACTTAAGTGGAATGGCTCATCAAGAACTTGTTTACGTTGGACTTGAAGACAACCATATCGTAGTCAGCTGGAAAGCAGGCAAACGGAAGAGATTTCCACAGGCGTGCAGTTCTAAGAAAGAAGCTTTGTTCATGGAATCTACGTTTAGGTTTAAGCACAGATAAAGAGTGGGGGTATTATTGATAGTGTTTTCAGCTGAACGAATGTTTCTTGTGAAAGTTTGGCGAGGGGAGACCATAGATTGAAGCTCAATCGAACACTTTCCATGAAAATAACGATACATCAGAGACAAACTCACAACATCTCTTCAGTGAGAAAGAGGTTTCAGGGAAAAGAAAAGTACATCCCCTATGAGGCTAGAAGTCTATTTTGAACTCTATCAAGGCAGGACAAGTCTTTTCTAGCAACTCCTGCCCAGATGTGGCAACAGTACTCCATCCTTGGACATACCTGGCTCTTATATAGATAGAGAATTGCATCAGCTACTCGATTGATAGAAGGATCCCACCATTTTTCCAGCAGCCTTGGCAATCAGATCAGGAGTAAAGGTCAAGCCCAGAAGCTTGTCAAAACATGAAGCCTCGCCAAGACGAAAGCCATTCATTTCAATTGATGCCAGATAAGAAGTTTATAAAAATTAGTCAGACATGGCATCAGATAATTGATGGAGAGAGTGGTGGTTGGCAATTTCTTGATGAAAGTTTGAATGAGACAAGGCGATTTTTAAGATGGGCTGACAAAAAAGTAAAATAAAGTAATAAAATTATAATAACTCTTTCCTTCCCTCTTCCTGTAACTTTGCAGCTTACTGGACGATCATGGTGATTAAATCATTCATCGTCTACGACTCTATTGCAATTCACGTGAATGGCACGTTAAACAGCTTTTTATTACAGTAACGAAATTGTTCCCAGTCTGGCAGGATCATATTAACACACGGACACGTGGTGATCTCCCAGAAATCAAGGTATGATTTAGAATTGATTGAAGTAATTATTGTACGTGGCACTGTGCATGTTAATAATTGTATGGGAGTTAATTTGGTGAAGGATTGCTGCTACGCAACATATACAGTTAAAGGTGATTACCTTCGTACTAATATAGTGACAAGGTTATGCTATGTTCGATTTTATAGGGAAGTAATCTTACCAAACAGTTAATTCATTATTAAAGGTACAGGCGTTCTTCAAAGTGAAAAGGAGTGGCAAATTGATAAAATTCACTTAAAGAAAAGTTTAAATCGAGTCAATGTTGGATGTAATTAATTGAAGAGCTTTTGTGAATTTCTAGTCCTAACACCTTAAAGATGTATTTTAATTTTGAATGAAGGCCAGAAGAGGCAAGCGCATATTTCCCCGCTTGAATGAACCGAACAACTATGCCTCCGAGCCAACATAGATGGCGGTTTCAGAAAACAATTCAAGTTGGCATTACCCATATGGTATCATTCCACCCTTCCTCCGCGACACAAAAGAAAGGAGCAGGTAAAGCAAATCTTTTCCAAGATTAAAGTTTTTAAATGAACCAAATAATTAATCGAAGACAAAAAAAACAGGAATCATCTCTTTTATTCCCAATTTGAATGCCATCATATTTGATCGCACCAATATTCAAATAATGTTTGAAATATTACTGGCAACCCTTTAATTACTTGAAAAATTGCACTCATATTAAAACAAGTAGGGATATCTGGCGTTTCCCGGAGTGAAAGGGTAGCATGTTTCTATTAAAACTTCTATTCATTTTTCTCTCTTTTCTCTGCCCTCCGTTTTCTCCTCCGTCTTCCTAAACTCTTTTCATTCCTCTCTAACTGGGCACACACACACACACACACACACACACACACAAAGACACACACACTTCTTTTATATAAAAAAAAATCCTCGTGGAATAAGTCGACATTTTCTTACCAAATTAGTACATCATAACACTGAAAAACTGCTTCTTCCTGACGAAACCTAGCTTAGTTGATCAACGGAGAATGAACAGTTCTTTTCTAGATTTTAGATATGATTTATCTGAGGTAACGCCGATCAAGAAAATACCAAACTTGCGGGTATTTGTTTTGTCGTTTTCGACTTTTAGCCAGACATAGAAACATACACATATACACAGAGACCATTACCATTTATATAATAGATTATCAGTTTGATGAACCATATTTTATATAATAATAGGTGAGTGCAAAAATAATGTCGTTTTTTGACATGAAGTTTAACGACAAACAACAGTATTTTTGGCACTAACCTAATAGATTAAACAAACAAAACAAAACAAGTACAAATGAAATAATCGCACAATAAAGAAATACAGGAATTCTCAAAAGAAATTAAAAAAATTAAATGATGTATTTCAAATGTTAAAAGCATAAGAAATATTTGCAGACAAATGAAATGGGATTATCAAAAAATACAAGAATGTGCACATGGACATAAAAATAAAAATAAAATCACAGCTGAAAAGTAGAATCAAGTATAGATTTTTTGAACTACTATTCTCATCTTGGTTATTATTTTTACAACGTTTCAGCCGATGTAGCCTCCAACTGTCTCCAGGTATATATTTTCAAAATTGGGAACCTATATAGAAATTTAAACTGAATTTTTATAAATTTTGCTGAACTTGAAAAGTATATGTTGTGCAAGAAGTTATATTTGTATGAAAGTTGATGATAATGCAGAGTTTATATTGGATTCCTTTATATATATATATATATATATATATATATATATATATATATCAGCCCAGTTTTGACAGTCGTGTTTTAAATTCTTCCATTTCTTTTTTCTATGCACAATTTATCTTCCTTTAATAATATTATTTGAACTCATTCCCTTTCTCCTTGTACCCATTCGTGAATTATTCCACGGATTTATGTCTTTTGGATTACTTTGGACCATCTTCCAATTACGCGATTTCCTTGGATTTTACTTGTGGAAATGGAAATTTAATCAACTTTTTTGGATTTTACGGTTATTGGATATTTTACCCTTCACCAAACTATCCATCCACGTGAATTCACCTTTTCTTCACCATATTCCCTCTGCTTCACTATTTGTTACCAAGTATGATCGATGACTTACTTGCAGTTTCATTAAATGCTTTTGCAAGCAAAATCCGATCACGCATTTTGCTAATCCCTACCTTCTGATGAGAAGGAATGTATTTCTTCGAAACTCTGCGGATTAAGGACTATCCACTTATTTTTGGCTTCCTTTTTTTAAAATTAAATATGTTTTTAACTCTTTTTCAAAGTGTTTGTTAACATGTTTTATTAACTACTTGTTTTATGTGTGTATATATATATATATATATATATATATATATATATATATATATATATATATATATATATATATATACCCTATGTATCATTTTATTGCAGGTCAATATTTTTTAGTTTTGAAATTGCTATGAAACGCAGAGAAGTTAAAATTAAAATTAAATATGTTTTTAACTCTTTTTCAAAGTGTTTGTTAACATGTTTTATTAACTACTTGTTTTATGTGTGTATATATATATATATATATATATATATATATATATATATATATATATATATATATATACCCTATGTATCATTTTATTGCAGGTCAATATTTTTTAGTTTTGAAATTGCTATGAAACGCAGAGAAGTTAAATTTGGTATAACACTGGAAGTGCATAACATTATTTGATTTTTGTGGAATTTGAACAAATATTTTGAAATTTATGCTAAGTTTTCTATTTTATGGTAATTTTAAGTCTGTATCACTTTATTGCAAGTGTCTAAAATGTATATTTTCAGTAATAAAACAATATTCTACATTAATATTTCTATTTATATGAAATAAAACAACATATCCAGTGACAAAAATATTTATATTAAAGGCATTTATTCAAAATCTAAATGACATCCTGACAACTTATTAACATTTCAACCACGTAAGAGCTGATAGAAGAGGAACTGTTCCCAAATTAAATTTTGTATAGGTTACAAAGTTCAGCAGTAAAATCCCAAGTGCGAAAAGATGCATCTGAACTGGGCTGAAGCTTACAGCAGTCGAAATGTTGTAAAAATAATAACAAAAATGTGAATAATATTCTAAATAATCTAAACAGCGCAAAGTATCAAACCATTATCTCAAAATTTCAAAGACAAAAATCGTGATTAATATTCATCAAGACGATGACATTTTCGGATGAGATCTGGAGCCGAATCCGAAGCTGGAACTGTGGATTGGATTTTTTTTAAAAAAAACCTACCTCAGATTCAGTTGAAGGCGTGAAGTACAAAAGAAATCACTTAAAATATTACCAATTTTAAAGAAAAGTTTTCGCATATATAAAAATTTGAAATATCAATCAATCGTTTGAATTTCTAAAATACATGTAATTCTTAAAAATAATTGTTTTATAAATTCAGGCATTTATTGCAAGTATTAACATAGATTCGAAATCTTATTATCCCAAATTGGTGCGTAATATGTGTGGCAAAAACTCATTAGAAAATTCCATACAAAAACCATTAATCAACATTTTATATAATAGAAAAAAAAGCATATCATGAATAAAGTTGGGACAAATCTCACAAGAACATTAAAACATAAAATATGAAACAAAATATATTCAACTAGCAGACCGCCCGTCGTTGCCTGGTTGTAAAATACACATAAATATTATATTCTAATTCATGATATTCATTTATTTATTATTATAAAGCCAATTCTTATTGATTATTTTCCAATAAATAGTTATAATTTAAAAAGTTATAAAATAAAACTAACATCCGCTAGATTATTTATCATCTGAGCTATAGACAGATGGATATGAATTGCTAAAAGTCAAGCGATTTTGAGTTATGAATGTTTAATTTTTCGCATGTGCAAAAGAAACAGGGGGTATAATGCCTTATTCGACTTACCATTCCAAAATTCACTGTTTTGTTTGTAAGACTGAACCATTAGAAACAATTATTGCTGGCTAAAAAACAAATTGAATGTCTGCTACAGGTCAAAATACTCTATATATCAAATTTCAACTCTGTATACAAATTTTTCAAAGAGGGGTTTGGTAGAGACTTATTGCACACACATCAACATTAACTTTACACACACACACACACATATATATATATATATATATATATATTTCCGCGTGCTAGAACGTTTTCATAATAAATAATGCTATACAATTATGCAGAATGCAGAAGCTACTCATAAATAGAATTCAGGCTAATAGTGAAACTAATCACCTAAGAAACCATAAAATGAGTAAGTAATTAACGCTCGTTTTTCAAATGGATATGCAAATTAGTTAACCTTCATGTAGTCGCTTGCATATCCATGACTGAGTATATTAATAAGTCTGTTTTAATAATTTGTAAAGAAAAAGTAAGATTTTAATATTAATATCAGGGCAATGCCAAAACTCAACTTTATAGTTATACAGATTACATAATCGGTTCGCATTTTTCATTCTCTTTCATGCTTAAATAATAATAATTTTATGCTGTAGACAATGTAGAATAATTAATATACTAGACAAGAAATTCTCTTGTAATATCGCATTATCTTATTAAACCTTATTTTCAATTGTTTAGCCTTGATAAGTGGTGACACATTAATATATTAAATTGAAATAATTTTCACTAAAAATTAATTCATATTTATGTAGTGAGAGCAAGTCAATAAAGGGAGATAACTCTGATGTCCATTTCCGGTTACTTCCCTCTTTCTGAGCATCGCCATGTTTGCTTAAAATAAATATGGATTGAACTCAACATAATTCATATGTTAATATTAAAAAATAATAGTGTTATATTCTAAACAATATATAATAAATTACTTATATAAGCGATACTCTGGACATCATTATGGGCGACTACACCCTTGAGGTCGTAGAGGACGTCACATAACTTGCCCACCTATGCTCCTCTTGGCAAAAAGCCCTAGTACAACAAGATACTGACCACCAATACCAAGATGAAGGTGTACCAGGCCTGCAGGGTTAGCACAGCGCTTCATGACAGTAAATCATGAAGCTATAGTACAGACAACACTATTTACCTGCACAACTTCAGGGAAAGCCAATGTCTTAAAGAAGAATGCCTTTGAGTAGGCAGACATCCATAGCATATTCACTCTGCTTACCCAATGGAAGGATACACAAGGACATTCTATTTGGCTGTCTCGCCACTGGCTCCAGACCAGCAAAGGGGATCTCTTCTACACTATAAGGATCAGATGATAGGTGGAGGCATCATTTGTCTTTTTTTCAATTGAAATAACGTTTTAAGCAAAGTGTGCATTTAATATATCCGTACTTTTATTGTTTAATGTCATAATTTAAACTAATTGGATTTATCGCATTTTGCATCCAATCTCTTCATATATATATATATATATATATATATATATATATATATATATATATATATATATATACATATATATATATATATACATATATATATGCATATATATATACATATATATGCATATATATATGCATATATATATATACATATATATGTATATATATATGCATATATATATACACATATATATGTATATACATATGCATATATATATACATATATATATATATGCATATATATATATGCATATATATATGCATATATATATATGCATATATATATATATGCATATATATACATATATATATATACATATATATGCATATATATATACATATATATGTATATATATGCATATATATATATGCATATATATATATGCATATATATATATGCATATATATATATATATATATATATATATATATATTGTTGCTAGCAGAATACATACAAGTATGTGTTATAATTTTATTTTGGTACTAAAATAAAGATCATTTTGCAGACACTTTAAAAGAAAACTGAATAAATAAATCAAAATATAGACATCGTGTGAATTCAAAAACCATCATAAAATACCAACTTCAATATTGAAAAAAAAAAAAAAAGAAAAGTATCATACACAAAACAGAATTAAACCATTAGCCAAAGTTGAAGGAAAGAAACAGGTTAGACTAGCAGACAAGAGAGGAAGGATGCTAATAGAGGAGAGGCTTGCTTTCCTAGCATTTTTTTATTTTCTTTTTTTTTCTTTTTTCTTTTTACTTCTTTCTTTCTCTCTCTTCCTCCAATTGAGAATTAGCCAACATGCATGAATGGAACATCCAGATGAGAAAGAAATTAGATCTTAGTTGAGAATAATTGAACAAAAAGGAAAGCGAATAATCACAGACAAAAAAAAAAAATAGTAAAAAATAGATATGAAATGTCAAAGAATTAAGTATTTCTGTAACTATTTGCGAGATTTTAGAGATTACATTAAAAAGTCAATTATTTTAGTTCGGGTTAACAAACAGACGTTAGGATGTTGTTTATAGGATTTTTACTAAATATAATATAATTTTAACCAGTCACTTATCCTTATTCCTCTTACCAAAGTACCCATTTGAAAGCTTCACTTTATAATAGTTTATCTGTGCTCTATATCATGAGTATGCGTGCTCAGCAAGCTTTCTCTAATGCATGTTTCAACGATTTTAACCGTATTTTCAATAAATTCACTAAACGTAATTTTATATTCATCACTCGCCTGAGGACGACTTATGGAAGTCGAAAACGTTCGCGACTATGGCAAATTTCTTTTTACACTCGACCAGAAAGTTTGAACATTAGACTGCCAAAATGAAAAAGTGGATTGCACGAGAAAAATATAGGAACTCTCCCTGCTCTTCAATGAAACATGCATTAGCTCTATATCATGTACACTTTACGCTCTTCATGACTCTTGACAAGGAGTTACTTGCCCTTGAATTATTTAAAAACATTGTAATTAGTAGAGCTATGACCAGAGAATATTCTTTCCGTTATTTTAACTCTCGTGTATATATCAGTCAATATCTTATGTTTTTAGATGGAGTGATGTGGTTCTCAATTGTCTCTCTGTGTCGGATATATACTCGAGAGTCCAAACAATGAAAAGAATATTCTCTTGTCATATCCCTAGTAATTAGGTAACAAAAAAATTCCAAGGTCTAATAAATTAGAATTAAGCATCACAGTAACAAATCACATTATATAACGACTAAGCAATAAAGTGCATTAACTTTGTGACTATGCTGAGAAATTTAAATTATTCACCTGAAATGAAGTAGTTTCTTATTTATAAATCTATATTTATAATATCATGTACCTATGTACTGATTAATCATCCACACAGGCCGATTTTGAGGCAACAGGTGATTAGATGTGACCTTTTATATATGTATACACACACACACATATATATATATATATATATATATATATATATATATGCACACACACACATATATATATGCACACACACACATATATATATGCACACACACACACACACACATATATGCACACACACATATATATATGCACACACACACACACACACATATATGCACACACACACATATATATATATGCACACACACACATATATATATATATATATATATATATATATATATATACACACATACACATATATATATATATATATATATATTGAAATTGTTCAGTATAAGGTTGCCAAGTAACTAAATTAAAAGCTGACCATTTTAAATTGTTTATCACAAAAAAAACAAAAAAAAGCATAAAAAAGCAAATAACAGTAAACTGTGAAAACCTACTCATAAAATATCATCAGATATTTTTGTAATAATCAAGGCAAATGGTTGCAATTCTTCATACACGCTTTATTGACGCCTTTATTTCGAATTCAAAGACAACTGAAAAAATCGAATACTAATGCTAAACATCTTTAAAAAAAATGTTATTTCCAGAATATCACTTAATCACGTTAACTGTGAAAATACATTTTAAAAGATATTCAAAGTTAAAATATCTGCTGTTATTGTGTACTTTTTAATTATTCTCAAAGCACTTAATGAATTTTCTCGGGATTAATTAGTATTTTATAAATTTCTTTTGAGGAGATAACTACATTTGCGAAAGAAAAATGATAATTACATTTTATTATTATGAAAGAAGAACTCATGTTGTGATTAACTCGTTTTTATTCAATTAATTTAATCTCTTGATTTTGTTTGCATTTTTAAAAAGATTGAAACTGATTCAAAGTTTTAGATTATTAAATTTAAAAATAATTTTAGACTCAGCTTTTATAAATTAACATGCAGAAATCAGTAAGATTTTGCCATATGATATTTATTCCATTTCCCTATTAAAATTACTTGCAGGTGTTTATAAAATGTGCCTCTTACAATTGCTTGCAAGTGTTTAAAAACTGTTCCTATTATAATTACTTGCAAGTTTATATTGAATGTCCCTATTATAATTACTTGCAAGTGTTTATAGAGTAGCCCTATTACAATTACTTGTTTATAGAATTTCCCTATCATAATTACTTGCAAGTGTTTATAAAATGTCTCTCTTATAATTACTTGCAAGTGTTTATTTAAGTTTATATTGAATGTTCTATGATAATTACTTGCACGTGTTTATAAAATGTTCCTATCATAATTACTTGCAAGTGTTTATAAAATGTTCCTATTATAATTACTTGCAAGTGTTTATAAAATGTTCCTATTATAATTACTTGCACGTGTTTATAAAATGTTCCTATTATAATTACTTGCAAGTGTTTATAAAACGTCCTTATTATAATTACTTGCAAGTGTTTACTGAATGTTCTTATTTTAAATACTTGCAAGCGTTTATAGAATTTCCTATTATAATTGCTTGCAATGTATGTATAATGTTCTTATTATAATTACTTATAAGGAAGTAAATAAAGGATCTTCAATATTCTGAGGATTCCTAAAAGAAAAGATGAATCAAACCTGATTTATTGTGATATGATAAAAAATGCAATTACGAACAAATTAATTATACTCTAATGATTCTTATAGTCAATAATTCTGATGAATATCATAAGTTTTGTTTTCATCTTAACAATTCGACTAGAGAGTTCTTCTGTTGTACTGATGTATTTCTTGAAGTTAAGCATCATTGAACCTCGTCAGTACTAAAATGGGTGATAATTTATGAATATCAGGTGCTGTATGTGAATTGGTACTAATCGTCTTGGACTTCTCTTTGCCATTGGAATCAAGCAGGACCGACTCAAGAGAGGAGTAGTTAGAGATTGTGCAACCCTTGTTTCACATTCAACCTATATCATCCATCATCACTCCAAATGATCAGATCGTCCGTGTCATTTCGTCGGATAAACATACATATATTTTAATGAAGCAGATAATCTATATTAAGTTGGATAAGCCTTCAGACTCCCACCAAACCAAACAAGAAATAAAAAGGGATACTTCGATTATATATTTATTTATTCTTGTTTTTTCTTTCCAAGACATAAAAATAAAATGAAACTTTTAAATAATTTTAAAGCTCATATTATTTGGATTATTCGGACTATTGTTCTCATCTTGAATATTTTTTTGGTGTGGACACGGAATCTTACGTCCTTAGCTTTAAGATTTGAAAAAAAAATTTTATTTGTTGAAATTTGACCTCCTTAAATTCATGCTTATATGATTTATCAAATTATTTCTGGATGCGGGTTTTGTCATTAGCCAGTGACATATTTTCACAGAAGAGGCCGAAGTAGTTGAGAAAAAAATGTACTCACACTTCGAATGACAATAAAACTTTTTTTATGAACATAGTGAAATTGAATATCTTCGAATACAGAAGACAAATGTAATTGGAGAGTCATGTTCACAAATGTTCAAATCGATGACCATTATTGTCCAGAAAACGCTGGTGACGTTCACCAAAGGATCCGCAGACGTCACGAAACAGGTCATTAGTACATTTTTTGAGACACCATATATATATATTCAATGTCCTAGTGGGAATTCAACGACAAGATAAAGAATCCATGCCCATGAGAAGTTGGATGTTATGGAAGGTAGAGTCAGACAGGCCGCTGACGTCTGTAGCATGAGAAAATGCAAATTTGACTGAGATTAACGACCGTTGATTCGAGTGAAAATAAAAGATCAGAGACAACAGAAATATTGACAGCAATTCTCCATCGAAACTGATCAAACTCCCAGTCAACTTGCAGTACCTTGTTTGATATTACGCCCAGAGAATCTTTTCAAGCAAATCCTCAATAACTTGATTAAAATCGTGTCAAGGGAATCCATTCCAGCTAACAATAAAGACCACAGATTGAAAAAGGACCCATTATTTAAGGACTTAATTTGACGGTAAAATAAAGAAATTTTTAAGCTGTATTTATATATTTGCGGACTTTTGTTCTCGTCTTCATAGCTGCTGTTTAACTACGTTTCAGCCGACCATTCATCTCGCCTTCGTTAGGTGGTTAACTGTGATAGGATAGGGATGCTGAGTCTCTTAACTGTATCCTCAATAATTATTGCCATCCATAGTTGCGATCAGGTCACCACTTTTTGGCCAACTAATCCTCTAGCATGCTTTGGGCAGGATTGAAACCATTATCTGCAGACAATGCTCACTCGGAATTGTAGAGATTTAACGTCTCTATCCATTGTGCCATGGGCCCCGATAGACGTTAAATCTCTAGAGATTAAAATATTTAATATGATTCTTTGAATCTAGTTCAGTTTACGCTTTGCAATTTGATGCAATATAACTAGGGCTAGGACAACAGCCTATTCTTTTCATTGTTTTTACTCTCAAGTATATATCTAACACAGTTAGACACAATTAATCAACCGAGAACCACATCACTCTACATAAAAACAGATAAGATATCAATAGATAGATACCGGAGAGTCAAAACAAGGAAAAGAATACGCTGTTGTCATAGCCCTAAATACAACTTAGAGATATTCAGAACATTGATTAACTTCAAAACTGATTTAATTTACGCGCTTATTTCACAACAAAAATTTATAAAATGTCTTTAATTCATAATGAGTGATGCTTAGGCTTATGGTCATGATTGAGGTTATGGTTGAGGTTATGCTTAGGTTTATGGTTAGAATTAGGTTTTAAAAAATGTATCTATAGATGATCATCATAGTTTTATTTATATTGATATAACCGATTAGTTAAATTAAATATGCTCGAAGATTATAGGCAAAAGATGTAATGATTAAAAGATTAAATTCTTTAAAAATATTTACAAAAAGTGAAAATACCAACTGATGGTATTTCGATTAAGTTTCAAAATCAGCGTTGACATTCTTTCAATTTAGCTCAGTTTATGTCGCGTTTGTTACTGCGGCTCGGTATTGGTAATAATTTAAGCCTTTCGTGCTCCAACCAGCACCTGATTGATGTGGTATTTAAACTTTAAGATTAAATCCTGCTTTAAAGAGAGAAAAAGAATAATAGAGGAAAGAAAAAAGGAAGGAAAGTAGAAGAAACAACAACCAACAAAAAAGAGATAAAATAATTCAGTTGAGAAGAGAAGATAAATAAGATGAAAAAGCTGGAGGCTCTATCTGAAAGGAAAAGACTGTGAAATCATTAGAAAAAAAAAGAGAAGAAAAGACCAGAGTTAGTTTATTATCCTATTCATCATGGCTGCCTGAATAGCTTAAATCTTGCTGGCAAAAAAAGGGGGCGGGATTAATTAAGTTCCTACCGAAACTCTGACATGAGATTCTTATAGTGTTAGAGGTGATGGACAGGAAATCATTCAGTTAAGGGTTTGATACATTTCCAATTCACACTTGTGTTGAGACGAGTTCAAATCAAAACAGTCTTACACAGAATTTGTTCCTGGTGCAGAACTTAATTGAAATATACTCGAGATAGGTCATTTTGATTTGAGAGTGAAATGCTGGATAAACACTTACTGTTCCTATTAACTTGCCTCCCCACGAGGGCAGAGTTAGAGACAAGGTCGCTTTTTAATGTGGGGAAAATCCAGCTCCCCAAAAAGGCGCATTTCGGATAAGAACAAAAATTAAAACTGTCTCAGTCTAAAAGGATTTCAGCTCCACTGACCGAGGAAAGAAAAAGTAAAGTGTAGTATCAGAACAGATACTGCATTTTGTTCTTAGCCAAAAGGGTTGCCATATCTGGGCTGGCGCATCCGCCACTAGTTGTCTCGATTTTAAACAGGGTCCAAAAAACAGTGTCCAACCTTATATCTCTCTCACTATCAACAAATTCCAACTTCTGTCACATCACCGCAACGTTGCATCCCTATGCCTGTTTTACAAATATTTTAATGAAATGTGCTCCGATGAACCCAAAGCACTTGTAACCTCCTCAGCGTAAATATACCAGGCTTACACGACAAGCAGCTAGACTGTAAAGACTCCTAGATGTCTTAAAGCCTTTTATACTAATATTTTCTTCTCTCAATCAGTCAAACTTTGGAATTCCCTTCCCAGTACTTGTTTCCCTGACTATACTGACATGCAGAACTTCAAGTGCAGTGTGAACAGACATCTCGCTGCCCAACTCCATACATAATATCCTTTCAGATTTTATCCCAAATAGTAACCCAAGTGGCACTGTGCCTTCTTTGGACTGAAACAGTAAAAGAAAAATATATTTCTTCAATGTTTTCTCCTTTTTAAGATTAACGAGATACACTGTACGTCAATGGCGTTCACTTTTTTTTTTTTTTTCTAATTTCCTGATTACTTTGTTCTAGCTGGGGATAGGGCATCTTTCCGGGATGCCAAACATTCGCCTGTTATTTCATACATTGCAACCGAAAGATCTTTTTACTATTCTAACCTTCTCTATAAGTGCAATTTTGGACTTGGTTCATCAGGCATATTTGCCAGATAGTTTTTGAAATTATTTTTCATTAGTCCAGTTGCTCCTATAATTACTGCAATGATGAAGATCTTCCTAAGATTCCAGTTCGTCTCAATTCTGTAGAAGCGCTGAAATATGATTTTTGTTTTAATTAAAACAGGTTAAACTTTTTTTAAAAAAAATTGTTAATGACCATTTTGGTAGAAAAAAATCGTCCATTAATGGCGGCCCACTGCTATGTATTCGGAATGGGAGCATTTGCGTGAGAAAAAACAGAAGTAAAACCAAGGAAACAACAAGTCTATGAGAACAGCGTTTTGTAATTATTGTGCGTATCGTTCTTACATTTTTTTTATTTTATTATTATTATTATTATTATTATTATTATTATTATTATTATTATTATTATTATTATTATTATTTTGTAAATCGGAGTTTTGAGAAGTTTAATTAAGTTACTGTATCATTTCACCATTATATTACTTGAATAAAATTGTTTTAAAAATATTAATTTAAAAAGTTAACTCTAAACGAGAAACCCCACAGGTAGACGATTGTCTGGCAATAGTATTATATAAGTATTTTTTTTCTTCTTCATTTTCTTCTTCCTAAGCTCAGCATATTAGAAGCTTGTTTCAGCCAACATAGATGAATGAGATAAAGATATTTTAAAATGAAATGAAAAGAAAAATAAAATAGCACAGAGTTCAATAAAATTGAGTTAATGAATTGCGGCGCTATGGCACCGGGGGATTCTGGAGCTGCTTCGAACTACTTCTTACCTGGTGTTCTTGTTTTGGTTTCGATGAATTAAAAGATTATAGATTGGTTGTTTTGGCGCATCTTCGTTATAATAAGCAAATTCCGAGATCGAAATATTGAATTTCAAGTAAAAACAATGATATCTACTTAATTTTCATGTTGAATTTAGTAACATATCCAAAGAGTACGAAAAACGATGAGAAAATTAATTATTAATGGAGATATTAAATTGTTACCAGGTTTCCACCTTAACATTTTCCTTTAAAAAGACGATTTTTTCAGGTTTTGGGGTATGCTGCAAACGAATATCGCATTTGAAATTTCCGCAAATAAGTAGTTTTTTGGACATTAAGCAATGTCATTTTATTGCTGGTGGCCATCTTGGTGCGTGTGAGTGAGTGCTCTTGTGTGGCAACGCAACCCCAAGAAACTACATGCATACTTCGCATACCACGATGCTTAACATCCAGAAATCTATTTATTTGCGGAAAATGTAAACGCGATATTCGTTTTCAGCATACTCGAAAACCAATTAAAAATCGTCTTTTTAAAGGAAAATGTTTAGCTGGAAACCAGGTTAAATATTTACCCTTCCAAGCATCAGTATCAAGTCAGGGGAAGTAACTCAGTTTGTCTTGTTACAATTAATGGCGGGCGTCACAAATCATCTATTTGTCAAAGTACATGTTTTGTGTAATAATTCAGTACTATTTAAATTAAATTTTGGTAGATAACATTGCTTTTAGTTGAAATTGTCATTAAAAATTAGGTAGATATCATTGGTTTTTAATGAAAACTCAATTTTTCAATTGCCGGATTTCGCTATTATAATGAAGAAGAACCGTTTTTTTTGTTTTTTTTTTGTTGTTATTATTATTATTATTATTAGTAGTAGTAGTAGGAGGAGGAGGAGGAGGAGGAGGAGGAGAAGGAGGAGTATGTTGATTATTAAATACAATTTCCACATTTTAGGTTCACGAATAAATTATCCATATAAAACTTTGGTGTTTGTCCAGAATTTCCTTTATATACAAAAAAATAAAATAAAAAATAACGAAAAATATGTATGATGTATGTACCCGTGACAGAAAGGAAATATCGTACACTAAAAGTCACGTAATTCGATCAAGTAGTTTAATTATAGATAAGAAGTCAACTTAGAGTTATTCTTAAGATGGGGACACTAAGTTAGATTTTAAAGAGTTATTCTAAAGATGGGGACACTAAGTTAGATTTTAGAGAGTTATTCTTAAGATGGGGACACTAAGTCAGATTTTAGAGAGTTATTCTTAAGATGGGGACACTAAGTCAGATTTTAGAGAGTTATTCTTAAGATGGGGACACTAAGTTAGATTTTAGAGAGTTATTCTAAAGATGGGGACACTAAGTCAGATTTTAGAGAGTTATTCTAAAGATGGGGACACTAAGTCAGATTTTAGAGAGTTATTCTTAAGATGGGGACACTAAGTTAGATTTTAGAGAGTTATTCTAAAGATGGGGACACTAAGTTAGATTTTAGAGAGTTATTCTAAAGATGGGGACACTAAGTCAGATTTTAGAGAGTTATTCTTAAGATGGGGACACTAAGTTAGATTTTAGAGAGTTATTCTTAAGATGGGGACACTAAGTTAGATTTTAAAGAGTTATTCTAAAGATGGGGACACTAAGTTAGATTTTAGAGAGTTATTCTTAAGATGGGGACACTAAGTCAGATTTTAGAGAGTTATTCTTAAGATGGGGACACTAAGTCAGATTTTAGAGAGTTATTCTTAAGATGGGGACACTAAGTCAGATTTTAGAGAGTTATTCTTTAGATGGGGACACTAAGTTAGATTTTAGAGAGTTATTCTAAAGATGGGGACACTAAGTCAGATTTTAGAGAGTTATTCTTAAGATGGGGACACTAAGTTAGATTTTAAAGAGTTATTCTTAAGATGGGGACACTAAGTTAGATTTTAAAGAGTTATTCTAAAGATGGGGACACTAAGTTAGATTTTAGAGAGTTATTCTTAAGATGGGGACACTAAGTCAGATTTTAGAGAGTTATTCTTAAGATGGGGACACTAAGTCAGATTTTAGAGAGTTATTCTTTAGATGGGGACACTAAGTCAGATTTTAGAGAGTTATTCTTAAGATGGGGACACTAAGTCAGATTTTAGAGAGTTATTCTTTAGATGGGGACACTAAGTTAGATTTTAGAGAGTTATTCTTTAGATGGGGACACTAAGTCAGATTCTTAAAATGGGGACACTTAAAATAAGTCAAATTCGCTTAAAATTATTTTCTTTATGAAAATAAACTACTTGGTTAGTTAATGTGATTTTTTGAATATGATGTTTTCTTTCTATCACGAGTACGTACCTCATACAGATTTCTTTCTTTTTTTTCTTTTAATATGGGGGATGGTTCTGGATAAGCAGCAAATTTTTTAAATGAGTTGAAAGTAATTTTTATGTAAAAGAAAAATAATTTATTCATGTTCTGTCAGATATAAATGGACTAATTTTCAAACGGTATATTTTTATTCATTCTTGCTGTTATCGCTTCAAAAGTTTTGACTTTTTTTGTGTGTTACTATTTTATGTATCTGATTGTGAGCATAGATTATTCCTATTTGCATACCTCTCCAAGAGGGCAAAGTTAGACACAAGGTCAGTTTTTATCGTGGACTTGGGGGTGGGGGTACAGTTCCCTAAAAAGAGGTACTTTGGATGGAAACAAAAAAAAAATGTCTCAATCTAGAAGTACTTACCCTTCACTGACTAAGGACAGAATAGAATAAACAGAAGTGTCAGAACAGATACTACACTTTGTTTTATCGCCAAAAGCATATGCACAGAATAAAATCTTCTTGACGATATAAAAGGAACTTTGTATCTGTCTGTGTGTCTGTGAGTTCGTCCCCTATGGACTCCTAAATGTCTGAGCCGATTTGTTTTAAATTTCACATTAATGTTCTTTATGTGCCTGGCAGTGTTCTTAGATAGGTTTTATAGTAGAATGTCTTCAATAAGTATCGAAAACGGATAAACAAAATGATCCGATAAAAGAAGGAATAGGCGATTTTGACCACAGTTAACACCTTACACAGCCTAACGGCACAGGTGCATTTGAGAAGTTTCATTACCACACAAGCTGAAAGGCCCGACATCAACAGTACGTTCTTTGATATGACAGGAGCGAGATTGAAATGAATATTTTTGTTCATAGCACAACTGCACCATGATACTTGACTTTTCATTATAAAATTAAATTCCAGCCATTATCACCACACAAGCAGTAAAACCAGGCGTAGGAAATCAACAGTAGGTTCTTTGATATGATAGGGGCGCATTAGAAATGAATGTTTCTGCTTAAAGCACAATTGAAACATGATACTTGACTTTTACATTTGAAACTTTAATTGAAGCCATTATATATAATAATCTATCTATTATTATATCTATAAAAGTGAACGTGTCTGTCTGTCTGTGTACATTTCCCTACGCAATAACTCTGTCAATTTTTAGTCTATAGACTCGAAATTTGAAATACCGGGTACTGAGATTTGGAAAAATCGATGTGACGGGTGTCAGCCAGAAATTTGGCTGTTAAGGGGTCAAATTTCAACGATTTGACCTTTAAGAACTCTACCAAACTCCTCCGACAATTTTGGGTCTAGACACTTGAAATTTTAGATATAGGTTCCTTGAACCTGGATCTAACTTAATAAAGTCATTTGAGCACGAAACTATAAATTTTAAGAGGTCATAATAGGGGTCAAAGTTTTAAAAAATTAACCATTTTGTTTGTTTTTTGCTTTTTTTTGCACAGCATACACCTCCAAACACCCGAGCAACGCCGGGCACCCCTGCTAGTAATTTTATAAAATCAACAGTAGGTTATCTACAGTGCACTGTTGACTACACTGTATTGCGGATTAAGTCATTGTGAGGAGGCATGTGAAACTTCCTCCCAGTGCACAGCGATGTGTTCCCAACTAGAGTAGATAATCAATCGATTTGATTGAAAAATGGGTGATTTCATCGATTTCGATAACAATAAAAATAGGGGAACGTGAAACATTCGTTGATCATCATTCAATCCCGGGCAACGTCGGGTCTCAGGGCTAGTTAAAAAAAATATTATATCGGGATTATATCATTGTATTATTTAATGGTAATACAAACAAGAAACAAAGATGCCGAGTTAAGTTAACATAATCTTTAAACTAGTGAACTAAAAAGGAACGCCTGCAACTATTTGGTGAAGCTTTCCTTTGTTTTATCTATTTTTATTTATTTTGCATTTTTAGCTCTCAAATTTTTTGTGACCGAGCAGTTTATTTCAACTTACCCCGACACACACCCTATGTATATATTTTGAATAGTGTGTGTGTGTGTGTGTGTGTGTTATGTAATATTTCTATCAAGTTAAAAATAGTGCTAATTTATTTATTTTCAAGAAAAATACACAAGACCAAAACAGCTCCAAGAATCGAAATCTATCAAGAATTGTTCGGGATGTTTTTTTTAAAAAAAAAAAAAAAAAAAAAAAAAGAAGAAAAAAAAACTGCTTAATTTTCCAAATACCTCGTGTGCTATTTCTGCATGTTTATAAACGTCTAGATATTTCACCATTCTGATTTCATGCACAGTAGAAAAGATGTTGAGATATTAGAGAAGTAGATTTGATTTGATTCCAGTCTGGGATGGACCAGAGCTGGCCACTTGGAAGATCATTATGTTAGGATGAAACAAATCTTGAAATGGACTTGGGAGCTTTTTTTTTTTTTTTTTTTTTTTCTTCAAGACCGGAATTACTTGGTTGATACACTTTAGAAAATAGCCCCGCAAAGTTCTGGCAATCGGTAAAACAATGCTGCACATGTTGCGTTTGAATCTTCTGGCAACGTTCAATGTAAACTTATTACCTTGAAATTTTAAGTTCTTCATTTTAATAAAACTGTTGAAAATACTGATTTTATTTAAAAATAAATAAATAATGAGTGCTTTATATTTTTAATTACTTATATTTGAAACAGGGTTTCAATGTATTATCTTTAACTTAAAGAGTGAAAAATTTTAATGTTTTTATTTCAATAAAAAAGGTTTAAGATACTGATTTTACTCCAAAATAAAAAATAAATAAAAATGACATTTTTTTTATATATTTAATTACGTATACGTGAAAAAATAGTTTAAATAAATATTTTTTAGAGTTTATAAAAATAACCCACACTGAAGATTGAACCTTAAACTTCCCGAAGAGTGTCACTTTTTAAAAAAAAATATAGTCACCGCTCATCAAGGCCCGGAGGCAACACAAGGATAAGGGTGAATGAATTAAATTTTACTTAGGACATTATGTGTAAAACTTAGGTCTTGTAGGTTAAAGGTTTAATCCTCAATATTGTCAATACAAGGAATACAATTACGAAATATTTAAGGTTTCTACTCGGTCATGGCTGACAGAACAAAAGCATTCTGCCTTCGTGGTTTAAATAAATGGTTTTGTTCGAAATTCAGTGCATATTCCGGAGTTCATCAATATACACCTGAAAACGGTTGGATGTTACATCGGCCGAAACGTTGTGAGAATAGCACTCAAGAAGAGAACAGTAGCTAGGTTTATGTGAATAATAAACATTTTTTATTTTGCTCTTCCTGTCCCAGGTATTCGTAGATAACCCTGCTAGCCATATAGAAGGGCACAATTAAAATAAAAATACCACTTCAATTTTTTAAACTATTCTTTTTGTTATTTTGTTCATTTTTCATTAATGAAAAGATATATTTAAGTGCTATTAAATATATAATTTAAATATTTGATTTTAAATTATATATTAAATAGCATATATATACATACATATATATATATATATATATATATATATATATATATATATATATATACATATATAGATATATATAGATATATATAGATATATATAATATAAAGCTGAACGTCTGTGTGTGTGTGTGTGTCTGGTCATGAATAAGCTCACGAATAAGCTCAATATTATAGAAAACTGATCACATATAATGGTAGAAGATGTATCTAGACACAGGAATGGGTATGTTTGATCTGGGATAATGATGATTCATTAAAATTGCGGGGTCAGCGTACGCGCCTGATTCACAAAGTATGGAAATAAAATATTTAAAAATTAAAAAAAAATGTTTACAAGTGTTTTTGATATAGATGTACATAATAATACTTTGATAAGTATGTTTTAACTTAAATAGGGATGGTATGATAAAATTGTGGGGCCTGTGTTCACGCCTGGCCTCCATAGAATGGAAATAGGCACAAACTTTAGTAAAGACTTTTCATATCTATCTGCGTAAGTATACTTTGATAATCATGTTTCAGTTTGAAGAAATATGGTATAATAAAATTATGGGGTGTTCGTTTGCGCCTGACCTCCATAGAAGGGAAATATGTCACAAAATTTAACAAGGTTTTTTTTATATAAATCTACAGAATATTGTGATAAGTGTTTCAGTGTGAACAGGTATGATATAATAAATTATTGGGTTTATCTATTTTATTTTTACTTTCATCATATTTTGCTTTGGTTTTGATACCCCCAAATTCGAAGCTATCTCTTTACAACTCTTCCTTTTCATAACCTATCATACTTTCATAAATCAGAGTCCATTTTGTGTAGGCTGTTTTTGAACCCAGTCAACGCCGGGTACTTTTGCTAGTATATATATATATATATATATATATATATATATATTAGTGTTGGGACGATTAATCAGAATTGGAATTGGGAATCGGAAAAATCAAAACTTTTCTGGGTATCGGAATCAGAAAATGTTATGCTTATTTTCCGATGCCAAAAACGATTCTTTTAATAATGTTTTTTTTTTTTTTTTAAATATTTTAAAAATAAAATATTCCACTCCTGGTAGTAATGATAAAATAATAAATATTTATTGATTTTAAACTACAAGTAGATTATCTCCCCACAAGTGGCGTTTTACATTTGAGAAATATATGCACATTTAAGATGTGTTTTTTATGTTAATCGTGAAAAATAACAACTGTATAGTTAAAAATGCAGAGATTTATAAAGAATCGGAATTGGTAATTGTATCGGAATTGTATCGGAAAAATATTGAAATCGTCCCATCACTGAACTATATCTCTCCAGAGTGTTTTCTGTTTTGCACAGAGGACGTACTCAGTTCCTCCTGTCTGTCCTCGAGGTGATTGCTATCAGTTTTATCCCCCCCCCCTACTTTGTGCAAACAGAGAAACCTTCGGTTACAGTTGGAACTATTTGGGGGGGGGGACATATTCCAATTATTTTTTTTTTGTTCGTTTGTTTCTATCACTTTCGTATTAGTATTTCTGTAAAAAGAAGTTTATTTTCTTTCTTTCAGATATACATCCTTGAAAAGTTTGTCTGACGAAAAGTGCTTCGGGTTTTATTGCAATTCGTGATTCTTTTTACTCGATTTTATAATATCTGAATACAGTTCATTTCTTTTTCATTATAATATATATATATATATATATATATATATATATATATATATATATATATATATATATATATAGTTTACAAGAATCTATTATGGAAATGTGAGTGTTGAGGAGAGTGGTGCTAGGAGCCTCTATGAAGTGTCTAGTGCAGGTGCGACATGAGAGATGAAAACCCGAATGTAATGCAGCTTTGAAACATCTACGGACATGCAGAGTGCAGAACGCCCACTGAAGAATCAAACAAACGTAAGAAAAGAAAGAAACAGAGAAGAGAAAACCTGATGCCTTCTCCTTGCATCTCTGAGAGAACAGGCATCAAAGATGAAGACTCTACACTTTCTCCGTAGCTTAAACTAGACCAATAAAAAAATCAGCAGTTCATTCCGAGTTCTAAGTGATTAATGACGTTTCTTTACACTGATGATCCTTCAAACTAACGCATTTTAGGTGCAAACATTATTACGTACTTACCTGTCATGATGAAATTATTATAACTTCCAAAAATTACTAACAATGATCCAATAGATGATATACTAGAAATATTTTGGATAAAAAAAAACCAGCCACAATTATGTTTCCAGATATCCTGGTTAAAGATAGCGAACCCTTGGAAGACTCTGTTCAGTCTCGAAAGACAATGGATAACACCTGTAAAGGTAGTTGCTCATGTAATTATGAAGCAAGGGTTGCACAATCTCCAACCACACCTCTCCCGAATCGGTACTGCTTGAGTTCAGTCGCAAGGAGAAGTCCAGGACGACTGGAAACAATGCCGAGATAAGCGAAGAGCACATACAGCACCTAGAATTCCCAAATGGTCACCCATTTTAGTACTGACCAGGCTCAACATTGCTTAACTTCAGTGATTTAATGGTACTGGTATATCAATGTGATTATGTCCTATATGGCAAACCATAAATTTAAGTCAAGGGTTATTTCCCTTGTTTTTCAGACTGAATTGATCGCACAACTTTTCCATAATAAAACTCATTATTTGATAATTATTTTTCTATTGTTTCAGTTTGCGTAGTTATTTTTTCCTCCCTGATACGTAAGTATGTAATAATTTTCCACCTGGAATTCGTTGGTTTAATAGATCATCAATCTACACAAACATTGATTAGTTCCTACTAATTAGTGCAAATATATTGAACATTACATTTAAGAGGAGCAACCAGACGTTTTAGAATAGACTTTTCTATGATTTGATATGTCCAGAATGACTTGATGAAGATAATTAAAGTTGGGAGTCAGAGGGTAAATCAGTTGAAATGTTGTGAACGTAAAACTCAAGATCTGTAGTCCGAATAATTCAAAATATATACAAATGATTTATTAATGTTTTAAATTGAAAAGATCTATCATCTTTTTTTCTTACTCAAAAGTTATGCAAATTCCTGCGTTTGACAAGATGCACCTTAAGATGGCTGGAGGGTACATCAGCCGGAACGTTATGTCAATAATAAACAAGATGCAAATGGTAGTCCGAATAATCCAAATTCTACCAATTATCAATGCTCATCTAAAATATCAGAAACATAATCTATATACAGTGTAACCCGGTTATAAGAGACGCTAATATAAGAAGAAACTGATATAAGAGAGATTTTCTTTGGTCCCAAATTAGAGCCTGTGTTAATGTATAGGGTAACCTGGATATAAGAAACCCAGAAATATGTGTAACTCGAATATAAGAGCGGCATAGGGGGTCTCTTATATCCGGGTTAGACCGTAGCATTTGCGTGTGTGTGTGTGTACACAACACTACTAAAGCCCACATCACTGGACCAATCATGACCAAACCTGGCATGATGATAATCCCCCCACCTAGGGATGGTGCACACTATTTTCCAAGATAAAGATCAAAGGCCTATATATCTATACGCTTCTACATCCCACACCACTGGAGCGATCATGACCAAACCTGGCATGATGATGGTTTCCGACCTAGAGATAGTCACACCATTTTTCAAGTTCAAGGTCAAACTTTAAGATCGGGACAATCCTCATAAAAAAAATTAGAAACAATAATTGTTGTTTAAATATGATACTTTCACGTTATTCGTGACAATTTTCATCAAATTCGCGATTAATTAATCGATTTTATCTTTTTAGATGTTAAAAAAATAACGCTTATTTAATCAGATAAACTTGTAAACAGAAATTACAGCATCGTTTCAAAATAAACTTTTTAAGTTTCTTCTTAAATAGAAATGTTATTTTATTTGATTTCATGGAAGTCGCCCCAGACAGCACATGGAGCCACTTGATGTAAGGAGCCTAAAAATAGTACTTTAAGGTTATAAACTAGACGATAAGTGTTAGATAGAATAGACTCTGGCCCAGAAAACAGCAACTCTTCTCTCTTTGTCAGAAACATCGTTCCTGGAATGTGAGAACAAAGGGATAAACTAAAGGCAGTGCGAGTTATGCGACTGTCGAAAGATCCATTTTCTACTCTTTTTTCCCAGGAAGTTAAGCGTAAGGTCAATTGTTGGTTTTCATGAAAGTGTTTCTGTGGAACGAACTGGATTTGAACTTGGCACACCCGGGTTTTAAGTTCGCGTCGTTAACCACTTAACCATCGTCGCCCAGTGGTTGACTTGTTCGCTCAATTACAAAATATGGCTAATTACAACAATTAAGACAGAATTGTTTTGCAAACGTAACACCTTCCTAGAAGTTAGGCATATTTTATTGTATATTTTGTGTTATTGAAGTATGTATGACTATGAAAATATTAGAACAATTAAAGCAGAATTGTTTTGCAAACGCAAAGCATTCTCAGTATTAAGGCATATTTTATTATATATTTTGTGTTATTAAATTATTTATATGTATGGAAATATTAGAACAATTTAAATAGAATTGTTCTGCAAACACAAAACATTTCCAGTATTAAGACATATTATATATGTTGTGTTATTAAATTATATATATATATATATATATAATTTATATAATCGGAAAAACAACACCTTTTATTTATTAGTACACAAATAGTACTAATAAATAAAAGGTGTTGTTTTTCCGATTATATAAATTATATTGCTCTGAATTCTCATCGAGCTAAACCGAAGTCAATATTGGTACAATTATCAATAAAATACCATTTAAAAGGTATTAAAATTGATTGTTAAAAAAATACATATATATATATATATATATATATGTATGTATATATAAATATATATAAAATATTTATTAATTAAGACAATTAAAACAGAATAATTTCTAAAATGTAACACATTCACAATTAAAGTATATTTTATTATAAATTTTGTGTTATTGAGGTATGCATATACAAAAAAAAATATGAAAATAAGTACTAGTGGACTTACACTTAGTATAGCAATAATTAAAGAAGTCAAAAACAAGATACGATATTTCAGACGAAACGTAACCAATTTTTTCCTGCTTAAATAGACGTAGCTCACTAATAAATAGGAAGAGTTATCCAATTGTTTGGAAATAGTTGTACTTGATTATAATAACAAACTCATTTGGAATAACCTCGTTACTCTAGAGTCTTAGTTATTTTAGTTATGCTAGTCTTAGTTATTCTCCTTTTTATGAAAGGGGGAGAGGGAATTGGACATAAGGTTCTACGTTTTGAAAGGACATTTTCTAAAGTGTATCAGTTGATCATTCTCCACGGGACCTTCCCTGCCATCATAGCATAATGATCTTGTTGATAAAAAGAGTTCAGTAAGGAGAGCGTCACAAAAGTCCGAGAAGAAAGTGACAGCTACGAATAAACACATCTTGCCTGGGTGAACCATAATTTGGCGTCCTGCCGACAGATTAACCGATGACCCCTGTGAATTAGAATCTGTGAGAGAAACAAGTACAAATGTGAGTTACATTTCCGACATGTTTTTCATCTGATGTATGCGAAATAAAAGGAGAACGGGTGCTTTCACACGTATACCAATATATATATATATATATATATATATATATATATATATATATATATATATATATATATATATATATATATATATACATACATATAGTAATAATTCCTTTAATGATACAAATATTATTGGCTGCATGTGTACATACATGCTTCAACTGCGGTCCTTTTTTCAATCCAGCCTTCTCAGGCCTCCAAAATGCCCAAAAAGAAGGATAGAACCATCCTTTTGTCCCCCTTTAGTATTGTTGATACTGGAGGCCTGCGAAAGCTGGATTCCTGAAGAGATGACAGCTGAAACATGTATACAAATATGTAGCCAATAATGTTTGTATAAATAAAGAAATTTCTACTATAATACAGTCCTACCTGTTTCTGAGTACTATTTTATAAATACCAGAGTTTCATTGGATTAACATCTTGGAAAAAACAGCAATATATATATATATATATATATATATATATATATATAACTTGCACAATGACCGCAGTTGATATTTAACATATATAAATGCAATAATTGAAATAGAATATGTTATATGATGCATGCATATAAGGTACTTACATTCGCTGACACATGCATAGAAGAATACAGAGCGAAAAATAAATGAAAAAGTTGGTAATTCTAAAATATAACAGACAGGTTTGTTTGACGAATATTTCCTCGCTTTTATTCAAAACATTTTTATCAAAGTAACGAAAACAATATTTTCACAAGCACTTGTACCCCCTCGACATAAATACCTCCGACAAACCCCACAAGCAGCTAAATCCCACCCCTTCACAGTAGAGATCCCTAGATGTAAGAGAGCCTTCTACTCCAGTAGTTTCTTCCCTAGAACTGCTAGATTTTGGAATTCCTTTCCAGGTCCCTACTTCCTCAACTGTACTGACATGCAGAAGTTCAAGTGTAACGTGAACTGACATCTTGCTGCTCAGCTCCCTACATAGTACCTCTGTAGCTTATGTCCCTGATAGTAGCCGTCTACATCAAAGTGGCAACGTGACTTGTTTGGGGTGAAAATGTAATAAAAAAATAAAAAAATTGTGTCCCCTTGTGTTATAACCATTACCTTATTTGTTTCCACGTGGATTTCATTCCAAAATTAAAAATTCATAAGTTGTAACCTGTGTAATTCACAGAATAGTCTACTTAAGAGCTGATGTAACTAAAAACCAATAGATTGTCTAAAATAACTTGCAGACTCAGCTCCTGAACATCTGGAAGAAAGAGCTAACCAGGCATTGGGTCATCAAACCGAGCAGTCACCCAATCCGGATCCTACATCAGTACATGTAGTGCACTCAAAGAACGTAAAGGTACTTCCAAGATCACAAGCATATACAGCACATGCCATAAGAAACCTTCTCTCTTTTGAATGGGCTAAGTTGCTGCACCATTAACGCTCTTTCAGTAAATGCCTTCAAGTCACACTTGCAGAATGGAAGGACCATCAAGATCTATATCACTACCAATTCTCTTACTAAGCCAGTAACTCTACCCTATATGCGGCATAATCATGGTGACACACCGGTTCGTGTTAGATCACCAAAGTTAAGCAACATTAAGCCTGGCTAGTACTAGATGGGTGACCATTTGGGAAGCTTAGGCGCTGTATGTGCTCTCCGCTTATCTCAGCATTATTTCCAGTCGTCCTGAACCTTCACTTGCCGCTGGTATGTAACTATGTCGACTCAGGGTTGATGATTGTGCAACTCTTACGACAAAAATTCCATGTGCAGGCACCCTTACAGTGGGTATCCATAATCTGTCAAGACTGAAAGAAGCCACCAACCCTACCCTCATATAGTTGATAGAAGAGGATCAAAACCTTGATATATGATCTTAATCCCCTAGGCCGGTAACCAATGATCTATATTTAAAATGTCTATGTAAGATGAATTATTTGGATTGTTCGAAGTACTGCTCTCATTTTGTTTGTTATCTTCACAGCGTTTCTACCGACGTAACCTCTGACCTTATTCAAGTGTATCTTGACAATGGCTCTTATTGGTGAATGGTCGAAAGAATGTTTTTTTTTATTCGTTTTTTTCCCAATGAACCCAAATCTTTACAATTCAAGATATGTGATGTGATTATGGAATGAAAGAGTATTGTTTCCATTTTTGTATTTATTTCTTTTAGTACCTGTTCCTGTTTTTTTTTTTTCGATGAGGATTAATAATGTGTATTATTTAGAATGTTTAAAATAACACTCAAGATGAGAACCGTAGTCAAAACAATCCAAATAACGCCTATTATCAATCCCCATCTAAAAAAAAAATAAAAATAAATTATGACGTTTCTTAATTTTTGAGATGAGGATTGGTTATTCGTATTATTTGGATTCGTCGGACTACTGTTCTCTTACTCTTACTGTTCTCTTGTCCGCAAGGACCCATGGTGCAGTGGTTAGATTACTTGGAAAAATCAATTGTAAAAAAGTTATAGTCTCCTGAAGGTTGAAAGTTCAATTCTCTGTGTGGGTGATAAAAAAATACAATTGCTAATTACTTAGAATTTCTACCCAGTCATGGCTGAAAGAACAAGAGCATGCTACCCCCGTGAAGTAAATAAACTGTTCCACTCAAAATTCCATTCAAATTCTCGAGTTCGAGAGAAACATTCCGGAGTTTGACAAGATACACCTGAAGAAGGTCGGAGGTTGCATCGATCGAAACGTTGTGGAAAATCACAATCAAGATAAGAACAGTAGTCGGATGAATCCAAATAATAAAAAAAAATAAATTAAAAATCAAAAATATTCTAATATATTTGTTGACAATTTTTCTTACATGTCTAAAAATAATAACTCACTTTACGGATGGCTAATATAAAAGTAATGTGACGCATTATTCTGCTATCTAATTTACATACGTGCAGATCAGTGCCCCCCCCCAAAAAAAAGAAACAAGGCTGATCACAAATAATAATAATGGCATCACTACAGACAGCTTTGAATATCTTGGGGCAATTGTCTCAGCTGTACAATATAGAAGTAAAGTCAATAGGCATCTCTTGGTAGCCCATTACATCAAGTAGCTTCATGCCTTGTCTCGAGTGATTTCCATAAAAAAATTAAAAAAAGTAAAGGGACTTATTATTTTACCATGTAATTTGCATACGTGTTGATATGTTATGCATGAACACACTGTAAATTAGCTCAAAAGAGAGAGAATTACCCTTTCTCCAACTGCTCACAGATGTTATAAAGTCCTACCAAAACAGGTTTGCTATATTGTTGATTTATATAAACGGGTCTATTTCATATTTTTTCAATTCACTTTGAGTATTGTCATGTTAAGAATGGCGTTTGCAATAGACATCCCAAACTCCATGTCACTTCACATCTTAAAATCGGCTTGAAAGTCAACTCCAAAATGTACCTGGATGTGCTGAAGAGTGTGGTCATCGTCTGGTGCAATCAGGTGGCCGCTGGCAGACTATGATTGTTGCAACAGGATACAGCGCCGACTCTCAAGTCCAAAGAGACCTAGTTTCACTTCAAAAGGAGCGCTATGAGTTTGTACCCTTCTCTCACTGGCCCTCTCTTCCCCAACCTGACTACTTTGTTTGTTTCGCTTGGGCTAAAGAAGGGAGAGTTATCGCCCTTGGTGAAGAAGGGAGAGTTATTGCCCTTGGTGAAGAAAGGAGATCTATTATGACAGTTTTGAGAGGTAAACAAATGTGTATTGCATCACAATTAAATCATCACACATTCAGCACCTTCTACTTTACAATTTAATTTGTAAGTCGTTGAATAAATTTGAACATTACGAACATGACTTCCCACAACACCAAAGACAGCCTGATCGCCGCCATCCACCGAGTATTCACCAAGCTCCCACCAGCGCTTGTGAAAAAGGCCTGCTTCTAGATCTGAACCTGTAGCAAGGTGGTGAGGTGATGAGGCTGAAATCGGCTACATTGAATAGATGTCAGCTCTACTACATAATCAAGTTACCTGATTGGATTTTTTCAATAAAAGTTTTAAAATAAATTTGAAGTGTTCTTTTCCTTGGGGCGATAAATTTATCGTTTCATCCTGTACATAGATAGCGAAGTGAGAGATGGGTGATTTATTCAGTTAATAACAACTTACGACTAAGTCAAAGAATTAAAACTAAATTGGGGTTTTCAAACATGACACCATCTAAGAATTCGTTGTTACATTGTTGGTCTATATAAACGGGTCTATTTCATGTGTGTAAACATTTGTTTGCCTGTGATCGTCTCTAATGTGCTAAGTGTTAGCACGAGTGTATTTTTTAATAACCCAACAACTCAGCTGATATAAAACAACTGTCTTTTATCATGTAAACAAGTTAATCTGTAGCTTGTTACAAGTAACACTAGCAAGAGAGAGATGAGGGGTGGCTAAGAGGATGAGGGTTACGCATCTGGTTGTTCGGCTCTCACTGTCTGTTGTTCCGAACTGTCAGCTCAAAACATTCCATGAATCAGAATTCCCATTGTCTCTCTGCTTGACCATTAACGTCTTCTCCAGGCTAATAACTTGTACATCCAGGTTGGTTCTTTTGTTTGCGTGTGCTATGCCAAAATCCAGTTAGCAATAGGACTCGAATACTCCGCATTGTCTGCCTATAATCCAACAAAGAGACATTAAAAACTATTGGACAGTGGTTATATCAAGACACAGTGAGAGGGGGCAATAGTCTATAATATAAATCTCACCTGTCTGTATGTATGTATGTATGTATGTATGTATGTATGTATGTATGTATGTATGTCTCGCAAAAACTTTGAGAGAGGCGATGGATTTTCACAAGATCAATATCATTTGGAAACTCGACTCTTCAGACGACAAATATCGAAAAATTGGCCAAAAATATTCATTCTGTCATCCTCACCTAGGTACTTTTCTACAGAGAGAGCTCGCTTTTTTCGCCGATATTTTCGAAAGTCATTGCCTCTTTTCGATTGTCTATCCTTAATTTAAACCTAAATCATTTCCGGTTTGGTGATGGGTGCAACAGCTAATGCATCACGTTTTTTTTTTTCACTTTCTTTTCTTCCTTCGCGATACATGTTCGAGCCTGCATACCTACTACTACCTTGTTTTTTTTTTTTTTTTGCTCAACACACACCTCCAAACACTCTGGCAACACCGGTTAGATAGTTAGGTGACAGATGTATGATTTATTCAGTTAATTACAACTTACGGCTAAGTTAAAGAAATTAAATTAAATTTGTTTTTCAAACGTAATACCATCAAAGAACTAAAGAATATTTTTGCATGTAATTTGCATCAATAAAGTATATAGAAAAAAGACATTAGGAAACAAACATTGATTTACTCAGTGTAATAAAATATATTGATATTTACGTGAGAAAGTTAAGTCGGGTGATAATTAGGATGGTACGGCTGAGGAAGAGGGTTAAATTGATCTGAAGTGAAAAATGGTATCTCTTGTATAAAAATGTTGCCTTTGTGTGATATCTAATGTTATATAATCATTGATTTAATACCAATTCAAAAATGAACAGACGACAACGTATAAACTTTAAAAAATTTATTCAACGACTTACAAATTAAATTGTAAAGTAAAGTTGCTGAATGTGTGATGCTTTAATTGTGATACAATACACATTTGTTTACCTCTCAAAACTGTCATAATAGATCTCCTTTCTTCACCAAGGGCAATAACTCTCCCTTCTTCACCAAGGGCGATAACTCTCCCTTCTTTGGCCCAAGCGAAATAACTATCATTTTTAGGTTGTGCTTAATATTTTATTACTTTGGTAATGTTCTTTTAATTAAAGGGACGAAATATGATCAAACAAAGTTCGTTTTGATTTGACTTTTCGGTACTTGTACAATTTAATCAAAACATAAAAAAATAAAAATATCGAAATAAAGGTTATATTGTACGGATCCGTTTTGGACTGAAGATCTCTGAAAAAAATTTCACTTAATTTGATCGAGTAATTTTTTTTTTTTTACAGCGGAAAAATACGTTTTTATGAGAGCACGTTGAAGTCAGTCATTATGAAATTTATTGAACACGCCACGGGGAGATAACTCCACTTAAAGCGCCGACAACCCTCCCCATCTTTAATACTTGCTTTTCTTCCTAAACATCGAAACTTTTGCTCGGTATCCTAACAAATTGTTTTTATTTTTTTTGCTGTAAAAAAAACAAAAAACTTCTTGATGAAATTAAGTGAATTTTTTTTTTTTCGGAGAAATTCGTTCCATAACGGATACATACAATTTAAACTTTTTTTTCCATATTTTCATTTTTTAATGTCTTGGTTAAACTGTACAAGTACCGACTTTTCTATTTTGCGCTTTTCCATTCATTTTTTTTTTTTAATTACAATTTTGTCGGATTGAATGCATGCTTACTTTACATACATAAAAATATTAATTTAAAATTAAACATTTATTTTAAAATATATTAATTTAAAATTAAAAATTTATTTTTAAAAATATTAATTTAAAATTAAACATTTATTTTAAAAAAATATTAATTTAAAATTAAAAAATTATTTGAAAAAAATATGAATTCAAAATTAAAGATTTATTTAAAAAAATATTAATTTAAAATTAAAGATTTATTTTTTTTAAATATTAATTTAAAATTAAGAATTGATTTTAAAAAAAATTTAATTTAAATAAAAGATTTATTTTTAAAAAATATTAATTTAAAATTACAAATTTATTTAAAAAGATATAAATGCAAAATTAAAGATTTAATTTTTTTTAAATATTAATTTAAAATTAAAGATTTATTTTTAAAAAATATTAATTTAAATGTAAAAATTTATTTTTTTAAAATATTAATTTAAAATTAAAAAATTATTTTAAGAAAATATTAATTTTAAATTAAAGATTTATTTTTTTTAAATATTAATTTACAATTAAAGATTTATTTTTAAAAAATATTAATTTAAAATTAAAGATTTATTTAAAAAAAATATTAATTAAAAATTAAAAATTTATTTTAAAAATATTAATTTAAAATTAAAAGTTTATTTTAAAAAATATAAATTTTAAATTAAAGATTTATTTTAAAAAATATTAATTTAAAATTTAAAATTTATTTTTAAAAAATATTAATTTAAAATTAAATTTTTTTAAAAATATTAATTTAAAATTTAAAATTTATTATAAACAAATATTAATTTAAAATTAAACTTTATTTAAAAAAATATTAATTTAAAATTTAAAATTTATTTTAAAAAATAATTATTTAAAATTAAAGATTTATTTTAAAAAATATTAATTTAAAATTAAAGATTTACTGTAAAAATATATATTTAAAATTAAAAATGTATTTTAAAAAATATTAATTTAAAATTTAAAATTTATTTTAAAAAATATTAATTTAAAATTAAAAATTTATTTAAAAATAATATTAATGTAAAATTTAAAATTTATTTTAAAAAATATTAATTTAAAATTAAAGATTTACTGTAAAAATATATATTTAAAATTAAAAATGTATTTTAAAAAATATTAATTTAAAATTAAAAATTTATTTTAAAAAATATTAATTTAAAATTAAAAATTTATTTTAAAATAATATTAATGTAAAATTTAAAATTTATTTTAAAAAATATTAATTTAAAATTAAAGATTTACTTAAAAAATATTAATTTTAAATTAAAAATTTACTCTATATAAAAATATTGTTTTAAAATTAAAAATTTACTTAAAAAAATATTAATTCAAAATTAAAAATTTACTTTAAAAAATATTATTTTAAAATTAAAAATTTACTTAAAAAAATGAATATGAATTCTTCTATTTCCTGTTTAATAGTGCATATTTGCGATAAAAAATTAATAATACAATCCAGGAAAAATGAAAACATTCTAAATATTTGAACACTTTATGAAATTTTGAAATATAAATTCTAAAGTTTCAAATCTGATAACATGTCCCAACATTACACAGGGTCTCATACATTTAAGAGATAATTATCAAATGTGGTTGTTGAAATTAGTTAAAAAGAACCTTTATGAACTTTTGAAGGCAATGTTTACACAGTAGAACCCCGGGATACGGCATTAATATGTTCCGGGGTTGGGATCATAAGCTGAAATCGCCATATTGCAGGGCCTAAGCAAAATTTTATACAGTACATATTAAAAATTAGTATCAAAATACAGTACAGTATATAATCACATATATATAATCAAATAACATTATAAATAACACCATAAGGTGGGTCAAATACTGTAACCAGGAGCTGAAAAACATTGTATTCCACGTCATAACCTGAAAAAACGTATCCTGAGGCGACCTATCCCGGGATTCTACTGTGTGTGTGTGTGTATATATATATATATATATATATATATATATATATATATAATATTTTATCATTAAGCTTAGAATTTTTTTTTTTCTATAATCGGTTTTATATCATCACACATTGCATATGAATATCTGAAAAGAATATAAATTGAATTTTTAGAAAATTTTATTTTGATGCAAAAAGGCATGCAGAATTCATGACAGAAAAAAAAACAGTTTTATACGAAAGTAGACAAGCAAACAGAAGATTAATAAAACGTGGAGTAAATAGTTTTATCAAAGTGTAGTATCTGTCCCGTCCTCGGTTAGCAGAGGAGTACTATTTTATTTAAGGAGCTCTATTTTTTCTGTGTTAAAATTCAAATTATGTTTAACTTTGCCTTCGAGGATAGATATTTATCTAGCCTCGAATGCAAAAGTTAAACAGGACTAGGTACTATTTGTTTCATATCTGAGTATAAAATGCAACATGGATCCACTGATACAATAATAAGCACAACTATTCTGTTGTTAATTTAGCGATTTAAAAGATGGCAACAATACAAACAGACGAATATAAATTCACGGACAACGACCAAAATGTTGGAAGGGCATGCGAAGAGAAAAAGAAGGCTAGTACTTTCATTAAAGCAGACAAATAAAGTGTGGAAATTTATTCCATCTTAATAAATGCTTTATCAAGATGCTTCGTGAAAATTACAAAATAACTGCCACTTTAAAAAAAACATTCCAACCAATAAATTACGATTAACAATTAATATATCTCATCATATATATCTCATTGCTTTTATGGAATTTGAGTCACATTTTATTATTGTCTGCTACAGCTGAAAGTTATATGAAATTCTGCCCTCTCGGAACAAATCAAGAAAACCCTGTTTAGGGCCGTAGTGGAGACGCTTCTGCTATATAGTTCACCAGCATGGACTAAATGGTTGGTCACATTCAATGCTGCCAAGACTAAGCTTGTTTCCTTCAATAATTACAAGAAACCTCTACCACCAATAGCAATGGTCAAGAACACATTACCTGAAAGTACATCCTTTAAACTCTTCGGCCTAACGTTTACAGGGAACATGAACTGGAATAGATACATTGAGAACATTGCCAAGGCTGCTGTAAAGAAGGTGGGCTCTCTCTGCCGTGCTAGAAAACTACTTACACTTGAAAGTATCCTGTACCTCTATAAGGCCACTATTCGCCCATGTATGGAGTACTGTTGTCACATTTGGGCTGGTGCATCTGCTACTAGTCACTCGCTCCTAGACAAGGTCGAAAAGAGAGTCGCCAAGCTGATAGCTCCTGAACTGTCATCTAAGCTTCAGCCTCTGTCCCATCGATGAAATGTTGCATCCCTCTGCTTGTTCTACAAATACTTTAATGGTTAATGCTCTGACGAACTACAAGCACTTGTACCTCCTCGACGTGACTACCCCCCGAAAACCCAACAAGCAATTAAGTGCCACCCCCTTCATAGTAGAGATCCCTAGATGTAAGAAAGCCTTTTACTCCAATAGTTTCTTCCTCAGAACTGCTAGACTTTGGAACTCCTTTCCGGGATTCTGCTTTCCCAACTGTACTGACATGCAGAAGTTCAAGTGTAATGTGAACAAACATCTTGCTACTCACCTTCCTTCATAACGCCCTTGCAACTTATGTCCCCGATAGTAGCCCCCTACTTTAAAGTGGCACTGTGCCTTGTTTGGGGTGAAAATTAATTTTTAAAAAATTGGAAGTAAATTAGATGAAACTTACACTAGAATACTTCAGGCAGTGTTAAACTTAAACTAGAAAACACACTCAGCTATTAGTATAGTCGGTTGCCAACGGTCTCTTCAGTAATAAGAGAAAGAACGAGATGCCGGACATTGCTACACCAGTAAAGATGAGAGATTCTAAACACAGAACCGTTAAAGAAGGAAAACCACTCAAGACGTATACAACACTATTGACAGAAGACACTGGCTTACAACTTGATCTTCCTAAGACCATGGAAGATAGAAACCTTTGGAAGGAAAGAGTTGATTTGGTCCAGGCAACCTCCTCGATGATGATGATGATGATGATGATGATGATGATGATGATGATGATGATGGAAGGTGACGGTGGCCTAGTGGTTAATGGCATAAACTGATGACTTGGGTGTTCTAAATTTGAATCTAGTTCGTTCTATAAAAATCATTTTCGCTTAGGATGTTGGCAACCTTCTCGTGGTCCCTCTCATGAGTACCGGATGTCCTTCTAGAAAGAATTCTGACTAGAAGAAATATCGGTTGGTTGGTTGTTTTTATTTTACGGTATATCAACCCTTTCCGGGTTATTTAATGCCGAATCCAAAGATTTTGAAGAAAAATTTTTTAATAGAATATATTTGTTGTTTTCACGTTGGTTTCTATTTAACCCATAGTTGGGACCCTAACAGGTACTATCACTCCGAATCAGAGTGGACCTGGGAGCAATAGTAATTAAAGGGTAGCTCCACACTCTCCAAAGCCCACAAGCTGGGGCCTCACCATTGGATATAGCTTAAGGTCATATCCAGGACCCCCATTGAGGGACTTTTACCCTCTGCAGGGGGGCAGTCAGGATATTCTAATGCCCCACCGACAGGGCCAGAAGAAATATCGGGGAAACCAACACCAACAATAGAATCTTTGGATTCATACGATATGATGATGATCATCATATAATTTATTTACTAACAATTTGCTCCCCCCCCCCCCCAAGAATGAATTTAAAAAAAAAAATCTTATATATTATTTACCTGGGGTAATATTGATTTAAAAAATTATCAGCTTCGTAGGGGTTTGTCGTGTAATTTTCAAGTTTTAGTTGGACATAAAAGCATACAAACAAGCAGATAACTGCGTTTCATATAATAGATATATGAGTGGCTTTAAAAAAAAAATGTTTTAATCTTAATATCAGAAATGAAAAAGATTGTAAATGCAAATTGTTGTTCCTAATTCCTATTCACAGACTTGGCAACAAAGATTTTATTTCAAGGCATCGGAAATGGAACACATACAACAAATCTTTTTCCAGGATTGCTAGTAAAATGGTTGGATCACTCTACCACTCCAGTAGGTATCTCACTGCCGATGCAATCCTCTATCTGTATAAAAGCCAAGTATGTCCTAAAAAGGAGTGATCATGCCATATCTGGGCAGGAGCTACTCGACTCACCGTATCCTGCCATGATAGAATTCAAAATCGCCTTTGAAACCCAGTAAGTGATGCCCTGTTATTTTCCCTGACATCTCTTTCCCACAGAAGAGACGTTGCCTCTCTGCTATATCGTTAGTTTCATACCAAGTGCTCGTCTGAGCTCCACTCTATGGTCATTTCTTGCAAAACTTTCACAAAAAACCACTCGACTAGCTACAACCACTATCAACAATTTTCCCCACTCTCTACCTGTGCCGAAATCTAAACGCAGATTTCATAAACAAAGCTTCTTTCTTAGAACTGCCCACCTGTGGATCACTGTAACACTGTTCCACTGACCTGCTTCCCAAGTGACTACAATATTGTAGCCTCCAAGTCCAATGTAAACAAACTCTTATTAGGTCGTATTCTAAAATAATCAAAATTCTGCCTAAACTAGATTATTAATGACTATTACACTATCATCTTACATTCATTAACCTTTATCCTCGAGTGTCCTTCGGGCTTCGATAAGTGGTGACTCCCTTGTAAAAAAAAAATCAATAAAAATGAACTCGGGATAAAGCTTTCTCCAGTTTTATACATTGTTTAACCGATTACTTTGAACAATTTTCAAGTATAAACCAAGCATCGCATTTCTTGGCGAAAGGAAGGCATTAAACTCAGTAATGATGGAATTAAAGAGAATGGATTACAGAACTGCAGATTATTGTTGCCAATTCAGTTAATAAAGAATTTGAAAAAAAAAAAACAAAAAAAAAACAAACAAAAAACATAATAAACATATACAGGAGACAAACGCTGGTAACGACCACGTAACCTACGAGATAACAATGATTTGTTTTAATTACAGTGATGCTTCGTTGAAAGATCTGTTGCAACCCCAGAGTAATCAATAATGAAACAATTGATGGCTGCTTTGTTGATACTAATGCATTTTACGAATCGGGTTACTGTAAATATCCACTCGGGCGCGACTGGCATTTGACGTAAACCGCCGGAATATGCCGAGCGCCCCCAGATCAAATCTTAAAAACGCAAGGAAACAGAAAATAACGACATTCATCGGATATTAATTACAATTGGAAAAAAAAAATGGAAAAGCAATTAAATAAAATAAAACAATAAGTTTTATAAATAAATATAATTTTTTTGTGTGTGTAGAAATAAACGAAAACATTTTTTTTCTCTCATGTGATTACAAATTAGTGATGAGACGATTCTAATATTTTTCTCCGATTCCGTCATATTTACAGATTCCGATACAATTACCGATTACCAATTCCAATACAATTATTGATTTCCGATTCCAATACAATTGCCGATTCCGATTCTTTATAAATTTCTAAATATTAAAGTATAAAATTGTAATTTTTACCTGATTACTATAAAAACACATGTTAAATGTGTAAATATTTTCTCAAACGTAAAAACATGTCTGTAGTTGTGATCTCTTGATTTTAGCATTACTAGTAATTTTAAATTAATAAATATTTATTTTATTATTACTACTAGCAGTGGAAGGTTTTGTTTTAAACAAAAATCGAATTTAAAAAAAAAAAAAGATAATTAAAAGAATCGTTTTTGGCATCGGAAAATAGGCACAATTTTTTCTGATTCCGATACCTCAAAAAGTTCCGATTTTTCCGATTCTCGATTCCGATTAATCGCCCCACTACTATAAACAGCTAATTTTTCTTGGGGGGGGGGCTATGGTTGGAACTAGTTTCTCCAATCGGTAACGGTATGTTTCGAGCCGACTCTTTAGAATTTTTTCGTCATTTCCTGCATCTTATTTTAGATTCTAATAGTTTGGTATGTTAACAGTACTATACGACTTGGTTGAGTATCTGTACTAATTTGACTAACATAGTTAGATTAACTGCCCTGTGCCTCCTCTCCATGATTTCAAATTAATAACTAAAATAGTTTTTTTCTTTTTTCATTTTCTTCCAAAACTTATGTCGCTTTTTGGTTGGCTGATCAACTTACACACCGCTCTGTATATTTCGACGATTTTCATAAGTTCCTGGTCCATCTCTACCGGGCATTTACAGGAATCTGGTTCACATTTGCATCGTTTTGTTTTATGGCATATCAACACTTTTCAGGCTATTTAATGCTGAATCCAGTAATTTAGAAAAAATGTTTCATGCTTGAAGTTCTTTATATTGTCAAATATTTATTTGGGATATTTGGTTTGATTGTTTTGTTTTACGGCATATCAACCCTTTTTGTATTATTTAATGCTGAATACAATAACTTTGGTAAAAGTAACTTTGATAAAAATTGTTTCTTTTCTTCTTTACTTTGCAGAACATGATTGAGTTTTGCAAAGAAAAAAAAACAATAACATCAATGTTTGGTGCATGTTAGGTCATGATGCCAATATCTTCAGACAGCCTGATCTGATAGCACCAAACTATGAATGGAGACAACAGTAACAACAAACAAAAATAAAAAACGATTAATTATTATTATAGACTAGCTGTATCTACTCGGTGTTGCTCGTGATGAATCGAAATGATTTTAGTTTTTACTTTTTGTTTGTATAGTCTTAAATTTATTCAATACAAAGAAATAAAATTTAAGTTTTAAGGGGGACAACTCTTATTACATTCTTCAGGTTAAAAAATATGAGTTATATCCCTTGCTGGTGTTTTATTCATGTGATTATTTAACAGTGTTTCTTATTATCGGATTGTTATAAGTAATTTTTTTTTTAAATCGAAGCAATGCTTCGACGAAGCATGGTTTCATATTGACAATAACATGGATTTTTATACAAGTTTTATAGCCTTGTACCTAATTTGTTTTAGATATGTTTTTTAAAAATATTATCTGAAAATAAATAATGCAAAGTGTAGTATCTGTTCTGAAACTACATTTCATCTTTTCTGTCATCTGTCAGCAAAGAAGAAATCCTTCCAGACCGAAGGAAGTTTTATTTTTGTTCTAATCCAGGATGCCACTTTTTGTAAAGCTAGCTTTTCTCCACATTATTAACTGACCTAATTCTACTCTCAAGGGGGGGGGAAGTAAAGTCACAAAGAGAGACTGGGAGGAGAGTTATAGAGAGAGTAGGAGGGGAGTTATAGAAGGAGTGGGAGGTAAATTATAGAGAGACTGGGAGGATAGTTATAGAGAGAGTAGAAGGAGAGTTATAGAGAGAGTGGGAGGATAGTTATAGAGGGAGTGGGAGGAGAATTATAAAGAGACGGAGGAGAGTTATAGAGAGAGTGAGGGGATAGTAATAGAGAGAGTGGGATGGGAGTTATAGAGGGAATGGGAGGAGAGTTGTAGAGAGAGTGGGATGGGAGTTATAGAGGGAATGGGAGGAGAGTTGTAGAGAGACTGGGAAGAGAGTTATAGAGAGAGTGGGAGGATAGTAATAGAGAGAGTGTGTGGAGAGTTAGAGTAATAGAAGAGTTTGCCTGAATAGTAATTATTGGCTTCACAATTGTTGGGAATGTTTTTTTCCATCATCTTCTGAAAGTCCCATTTACTTGCTCCCCACGAGGGCAAGGTTAGACACAAGGTCGATTTTTAATCTTAGAAAAATCCAACGCTTCAAAAAGGAGTACTGTGGACTGGAACAAAAATAAAAATTTCGTCTCTCTAGAAGAATTTTTCTTTCACTGTCCGAGAACAAAAAAGATAAATTCTAGTATCAGAATAGATACTACAGTTTGCTCCAAGCTAAGAGGTCTTGTTTCTCCAACCAAACAGTAACTACACCAATGCAACAATCCCTAAACTTTTAAAACGGGGTAGACCTATATGCGGCATAATCACACCAATTCTCATTACCATCAGATGAGTCATCATTTTGGGAGGGGAAATACCCAGCACTATATGTCCGAGAACAGCCACATCTTGGAAAAAAAAAACTGGGTTATCTCCCTTGATTGGAATATACATGCAACTGTGGACTGTTTGTGAATTTTAATTTCTAGAAACTTTTTCTTTCAAAGAATCCAGCTCGACCTGACCAGAGTGAAGGATTATATTATCTATCTCATCTGGCTAATTAACAATACGCATCTATTCTCATATTATTCAGAGCTTCTAAAGCAGAGTAGAAGAAAGGATCCTCGTAATTTCTCAATTTCTTTCCCCCTTCTTCCCTCCATAAGGAAGATACGAAATATCGATGAAGGGAATCGTTCGAATATGTCAAGTACCTAAAGTAATACTGTACTCTGACAATATTTTTATCCCAGACAACACCGTAGAACAAATAATCCCGATACATTCCTACCCTCCCCCGATTCCCTGGCATTTGGAAGAATGCGCCCGTTCTTATGCTAATGAAAAAAAAAGAGAAATAAAAAGAATAAAAAAAGAGAGGGGAGCCATAGGTTTTGTGACAAATAACTTAAAAAAAAAACTACCTGACAAATATACTAAATGACTCAAGTGCAAGAGAGATACAAACAAATGCATTTAAAGGGATGGTTAGAATCCTAAAAAGATCTCTCAGTTGGAGTTTTGGAAAAGGTGGGTGAATGTCTGGTATTTAGTAGGATGTCCCATCTCCAGTAAAACCAGAGGAAAAAAAGCATTGGAATAAAGTGTCATTGTGTTGGGGTTAGTCATGTCATGTGACTTGTAGGACTTGATTCATAGATTGCTATCAAATATTTGGTTCAAATATAATATGCGAAGAACTTGTGTAATGCAAACACGGATAATAGAAACAGGAGGAGGTAATGCTTGTCTGAAATCAAATCTGTAGGGAACAGGAATTCAAGTGCTTATTTCACAAAAAAAAAAAAAAAAAATCATGTAGCAGTGAAATTTGAAGACTATGAATCTAAAAGAATCCATAATGCACACGCGAGACAAGTTGTCCGCGAAATAACGAGCTGAGTTTGCAGAAACGCATGTGACCTCCCAACAGAGACACGCGCTCCATAGACAATAAGACATCATACTAGAATCCAGTTGTAAAACTTATAATAGTTCGGCTGGTTGTTTGAAGTGACAGTTTAAATTTTGCCATATCTGCGAGAGAGAGAGAGAGAGAGAGAGAGAGAGAGAGAGAGAGAACCTCCTGCTGACCCTTTCATCTACTCTTCATGCAATATCTTTGTAGTAAACCACAAAAGACGTTTGATCAGGATGTATGTACAGGATGTATGTACAGGATATATATATACATATATATATAGTCATACATACAGAGAGAGAGAGAAAGAGAGAGAGAGAGAGAGAGTAAACAAAAGTGAATCTCTACTTTCATTTTTAGCCCCCCCCCAATACATGATGTCATACATAATGCTGTCATATATGACGTCAGCTTCTATGCGATCACCTGTGACGTCATGTGTACAAACATACATATGGCTTTATTATTGTAGATAGACAACCTATATCTCCTTTGATTCGTTTTTTATTCATCTATAATTCTACTTTTTATATATTTATATATGTGTGTGTGTGTGTGTGTGTGTGTGTGTGTGTGTGTGTATAAACGATGTAATAAAAAGTTAAAAAGGTAACTGCAACTTCCCTCCCAATTTTCGTATTTTGTAATCATACCCATAGTCCTTTTTCTTTTTATGAATTGATAGTGGGTTTTTCCTCTGATGAGTTAAAGGCGGATTAAATTCATTGACTGATATAATAATTAAATGAATGATTTTACGCTACGAAACAGGTGATGTCAAGAATTGTGTATGTCAATGTACTTAAAGGAACAAATTATAAGATGGTCAGCATCTTAAAATGTGGAATATAAACTTTTGTTATTTATTTGTTATATGCTCTGTAATTACATCGAGCTTTAAAAATGAAAGGATTGGTCTAAATAAAAAGGTGAAATATAATTTAAGAAACATATTTTCACATATATATATATATATATATATATATATATATATAGATATATATATATACACACATACACACACACACTGTGACCCGTTTGAACGAAAGTTGAAACATACTGGATCTCTACTTATATATAAAAGACACTTTATATATATGTGTGTGTGTGTGTGTGTATATGTGTGAGTTCGTTCCCTATGCATTCCAAAACGGCTGCACCGATTTTATTCAAAATTTCACACAAATGTACTTTATGTGTCGGGAAGTGTTCTTAGGTAGAATTTGTATCAGAATACTTCCGACAAGTATTGAAGATCGATAATCGAAAAAATCTGATTAAAGAAGGAACAGTCCGATTTTGATCAAAGTTAACACTGTTATACAGCCTAACATCACAAGTACGTTTGAGAAATTCTATCATCGCAGAAGCAGAAGGTCCCGGTATATAAAATCAACAGTAGGTTCTTTGATGACGGGGTGCATTCGAAATGAATGTCTCTGTTTAAAGCACAATTAAACCATGATACTCGCTACTTGACTTTTGCATTTTAAACTTTAAATCAAGCCATTGTATAAAAATAATTTCATAAAATTAACAGTAGGTTCTCTACAGTGCAATGTATTAAGGAGTAAATCAATGTGAGGAGGGATGTGAAGCTTCTTCCCGGTGCACCACGCTGAGTCTTCGAGTAGAGCTGGCAATCAATCAATTTGATAGAAACAGGTTCGATTTCATTGATTTTTAAGACATTAAAAGTACAGGCGTGTGAAGCATTTGTTGATAATCATTCTATCCCGGACAACTTCAGGTTTTCCTGCTTGTGTTATATATAAGTTTACAGTAAACTGCTTAAAACTGTTAGCGCTTAGATATTCCAGAGAACGTTTTGCAGGCACCAAACAGAGTATTGCCAAGACCACTGCTAAGAAAGTAAGCTCTCTCTACCATGCTAGAAAACTACTAATGCCTGAAAGTATCCTGTACCTCTATAAGGCCACCATTCGCCCATATATGGAGTATTGTTGTCACATTTGGGCTGGTGCATCTGCTACTAGTCATTCGCTCCTAGACAAGATCGAAAAGAGAGTCGCCAAGCTGATAGCTCCTGAACTGTCATTTAAGCTTCAGCCTCTGTCCCATCGATGAAATGTTGCATCCCTCTGCTCGTTCTACAAGTATCTTAATGGTGAATGCTCTGACGAACTGCAAACACTTGTACCCCCTCGATGTAAATACTCTGACAAACCTAATTAGCAGATAAATCCCACCCCTACACAGTAGAGATCCCTAGGTGTAATAGAGCTTTCTAGTCCAGTAGTTTGCTAGATTTTGGAACTCCCTTCCTGGTCGCTGCTTCCCCAACTGAACTGACATGTAGAAGTTCAAGTGTAATGTGAACAGACATCTTGCTGCCCAACTCCCTACATAGTACCCCTGTAGCTTATGTCCCTGATAGTAGCCCCCTACATCAAAGTGGCACTGTGCCTTGTTTGGGGTGAAAATGTAATTAAAAAAAATTTTTAAACTTAAAGTAGAACTTGTTTGTGGGCACTGCAATCTTTTGACGCTGTTATCCTGGCCACTTCAGTTACATGCATTCTTTTTTGTCATGTAACATAGTTAATATTTAAAACGTCCGGCTCCCAAAAACTTTTCTCGTTAGTCAAGACATGCAATACTTATGAAGTAAGAATTCCATTTCTCAGACTCTCAAAAGATTTTGAGATACACAAAGTCTGAGAAAAGGGGAAGCGATTATGTACAGCTGCAAGAAAAATGTTATTGTATTTAAAGAAATGGTTACTCTTTTTTTTTTTAACTTGTAATGTCACCAGTTATCAAGGCCCGAAGGCCACTCAAGGATAAAGGTTAAGTGTTAGGTAGATGGTGAGATTTCACGATCATTCATGGTGGAATTTGGGTGTGGCTAGATTATCTAAATGGACGACTCAATAGGAATTTCTTCTCATTAGATTTTAAGACGACCATGTTATAGTCAGCCAGGAAGCAGACACACAGTATTGCGTTCCACAGACAGGCAGTTCTAGAATATAAACTCTGCTCATGATATTTCCGTTTAGCTTATTTTTTTCTTTTTTGTTTTACACAGGAATCACCACTTATCAAGACCCGGAGGCCACTCGAGGATAAGGGTTAATGGGTATACATAAGTCACTGTGATTTATAGCTTAGTAAACGTAAGTAGTGGAAATTTTGTAAGTTGGATTACATAGTGGTACGGTTCATCAAGAACTTGTTTCCATTGGACTTGAAGACAATCAGATTGTAATCAGCTGGAAAGCAGTCCAACGGAAGAGAGTTCCACAAGCGTGCAGTTCTAAGAAAGAAGCTTTGTTCATGGAATCTATATTTAGGTTTAGGCGCAGATAAAGAGAGTGGGAAGGGTACAGATAGAGAGTAAGGAAAGTTGTTGATTGTTGTTTTAGCCAAGGGAGTATTTGTGTATGTTTTATGGGAGGGGTCATGAATTGGCGCTCAGTCGAGCACCTACCATAAAAGTATCAATAGAACAGAGACAGACGTAACGTCTCTTCTGTGAGGAAGAAGAAGGGAGGCGAAAAAGTCATCGCCCACTAGATTTTGAAGGCGGGTTTGCACTCTGCCCAAGGCAGGAAAGAGTGCCCTTAGAAGCTCCCCCCTGAATGTGGCAAAAAATACTCCATCTTAAGCCGTGTTTGACTGTTGTACAGTTAGAGAATTGCGTCGGAATTGAGATACATTCTGAAAAACTAGAACGATTCCACTATTTTCCCAGTAATTTTGACAACAGATCTGATGTAAGTGTTCCATTTCAAAAGAAAAGGCCAGTTTTAGAAGTTAGTCAAAGCTGGGTGCTTCCTCAAGGGGAGAGCTATTTACTTCAACTGGAGAAAAGTGGGTATGAGCGTTGGCGGTGTAAAGATAAAAGTTTGCTTTTGTGTGTATTAAAGATAACTAGCCATTTTTTTTTTACATTAGATTTTAAGACGACTATGTTATAGTCAGCAGGGAAGCAGACACACGGTTTTAAAGGTCAAAAACCATTTTTTTTTTCATTTTACCGCACGCTCCAGACGAGAGAGAATCTGCAAGATCGTGATCTTTGTCGGCATTTGTATAGCCGCAAAAAATGTATATTTAAACAAATGTGTAGCCTACTTAGCATTTCTCAGAATTTCTAAAACATTTTTAAAAAATTGTTAGAGAAGTTATTGTATCTGTGGCAATTGATGTAAAATCATCCTTTATTTCCAGTTCATTTTAACATTCTAGCATTTTAAAGCAGTTAACTTTTTTTGCCAGTAGTCAAAAATTTGAGTGGCAAGGTCTTAAAACCAAGCTTAATCGCTTGAAAATTAGATACCCACCCCCAACAAACGCGCAAAATTTATCTCCCATAGTAAAACAAAACAGCTTGGTTAACTGCCTTAAACATTAGAATGTCCTGGAACTTTTATATTTAACTGATCCAATACTGTAAATTCTAAAATAATTGTGTTTCTTTTCTTTCTGCAAAGTTTTTCAGTGTGCTGTTTAGTGGTCATGTAAAGTAGAATCTCATTTTTTTAAGTTTTAAGGTAAAATTAGCTTTTTTTTTATAGCTGCAATAAAATGTATTATATTTAAAGAAATGGTTAGCCTCTCAGAGTTTGTAAGATATTTTTTTTAATTCCCAGAAAAGTTATTGTCTGTCTATGACAATTGACGTAAATTGCCAAAATAACTTTTTCTAATCTTTTTTTTTTTTTTTTTACACGGTGGTCACCACTTATCAAGGTCCGGAAGCCACTCAGGGACAAGGGTTATTGCAATTACAGTACATAGTGTGGAGATTTAATGAAGTGTTTACTCAAGAGGGTGGTTCACCAGGAACCTGTCAACGTTGAACCTGAAGGCATCCAAGCTGTAGCCAGGTGGGAAGCAGGCAGACGGAACAGAGTTCCACAGGCGTGCAGTTCTAAGAAAGAAGCTTTGTTCATGGAATCCACGTTTTGATCCAGGCACAGACAAAGAGTGGGGGAACATTTTCACAGTGGATTCAGCTAGACGGGTGTTCTTCGTGAAAGATTGGTGAGGGGGGGGGGGACCAGAGACTGGAGTTCAGACGAGCACCTGTCATGGAAACAACGATAAAACAAGGATAGGCTCGCAACATCTCCCCTGTGGAAGAGAGGCTGCAGGGTAGAGAAAAGGGCATCCTCCACCAAGCCACGAAGTCCACTTTGTACTCTGTCAAGGCAGGACAGGCTGCCTTCAGCAGCTCCTGCCCAGATATGGCAGCACTACTCCATCCTTGAATGAACTTGGCTTTTATATAGATAGAGAGTAGTGAGACATCTCCTGGAGCGGTAGAAGGATCCCACCATCCGTCTAGCGACCCCGGCAACAGACCCGATGCACGTGCTCCACTTCAGATCAGGAGCAAAGGACAAACCCAGAATCCTGTCAAAACACGGGGCTTCTCCTAGACGAGAGCCATCCATTTCAATTGATGCCAGATGGGGATCAGAGCGTTGATGATGTAAAGATAGGAGTTTGGTTTTAGATGCATTAAAGGTAACCAGCTACGTCTTCCCCCAACTGAACCATGCGCTCGAGATCAGAGGAGAGAGAATCAGAGAGAACTTTGTCATTTACAGTCTTTGATGTGTTGCCGTAGATGGTCGTGTTATCAGCATAGATGTCAACGAATGATTTAAGTATGTGTTTAGGGAGATCATTGATGTAGATCAGGAAGAGAGTTGAGCCCAGGATTGACCCTTGAGTGACTCCAGCATTAATACTGCAGGCCTCTGATTTTTGTCCATCAACTACTCTTATGAGCCTATCGGAGAGAAATGATTTAATGATTGAGAAAACATTTCCAGTCATACCGTAGCTGGAAATCTTGTGAAGTAGGCCCTTATGCCATACCTTGTCGAAGGCCTTTGATATGTCAAGAGCAATTGCCCTAGAAAGGAAGCCTTTGTCAAGAGATTCACTAATCTTGCGAGATGTAACCGTTAGCACATCTGCGGTAGATCTTGCAGAATGGAGACCATATTTTGTGTCACTAAGAAGGTTGTTTCTGCTGAGGTGATTTGCTATTTCTCTATTTAATATGGATTCCAACAACTTACTCATAACACACAGGAGGCTTATTGGTCTGTACTGAGAGGGACATGACTTATCACCTGAATTCTTCAATACAGGGCATACTGTAGTTTAAGGTTAAATTAGCTTTTGTATAGTGGCAATAAAATGTATTATATTTAAAGAAATGGTTAGCCTCTCAGAGTTTGTAAGATATTTTTTTTAATTCCCAGACAAGTTATTGTCTATCTATGACAATTGACGTAAATTGCCAAATTAACTTTTTCTAATGCTTGCATTATGTGGATTACTTAGACTACCATCCCTCCTCACCGCACAAGGACACAACCCTGATAGATGAAAATTTTGCTAATAGTCTACTTGTGTGAACTTTTTAATATCCAACAAACACCAACTATTTCCAACTCACTCTATATAAAAACAAACAAACATAGTAATGCCAATAAAATAAAGAATAATACATCTCCAAAAACAATCAGTTCGCCACCTCTTCTGAGGATCACAATCTACATATATCTAAAGCCTAATTCCATGAACAGAATTTCTTCCCTAGAACTAACCTCGATGATATGGAATCTTTCCTCTTTGTAAATTCCCCAGATAACCAAACACTAAGCATCGAGTTTTATTACATTTTAGTAAATATAACCTCTGACATTCTTCTGGCGTGTTTTATTGAACTCGGGATTCTTGTACTCCTTGAATTATTCGGACTACTGTTTTCATTTTAAGTGTTATTCTTGCAACGTTTCGGCTGATGTAACCTCTGAACTTCTTCACGTGTGACTTGTTGAACTCAGGAATCTTTCGGTCAAACTCTGAGATCTCTAAAGAATTTCTAATGGTATGGTTCAGTTGTTGAATTATGTGGATTCTTTGGATTCCTATCTTGAGTGTTATTTTCACGTTTTGGTCGATTTAACCTTCGACCTTCTTCAGCTATATCTTGTCAAATTAACTATCCTTTCTTTTGAAACTCGGGGCGGAATTTTAAACAGAACCCTTTATTTATGATATTTCACGGGAGAATTTGCTCTCATTCGATGAGCAATGATTGGATAGAGATCCTAAGTAATTCGCACCTGAAAAAGGTAGGAGGTTACATCGACTAAAACGTTGTGAAAATGACACTCAAGAAGAGAGCAATGGTCCAAATAATTCAAATAACCAATCATCATATCAAAAATTCAGAAACGTATTGTATAAGAAAGGGTTATGTACAAAGAACTAGATAGAGAAAAATCAATAAAACCAACTGCAATCAGAATTCAAAATCATCCCTGACTTGAATGGCTGTATATACCAAAAGTTTGGTGCATCTCAATATTGCAAAACATTTGACTCACCCGTGTACGTTGATCGATGCCTGCAGTCAGTCTCAAGAGACAATGAACACCCCTGTTAGGGTAGCTGCACGTAATTGTGAGGCAAGGGTTGTGCAATCCCAACCATACCTCTTCTGAATCGACACTGCTTGGGTCGAGGGGTGAGGAGAGGCCCAAGACTGACTGGAAACAATGTTGAGATAAGCAGAGAGCACATACAGCACCTGGAATTCCCAAATGGTCACCCATTTTAGTACTGCGCAGGCTCAACGTTGCTTAACTTTGGCGATTTGATTGGGAACTGGTGTGCCAACACAATTATGCTGTACGTCATTACAGAATTGAATAATACAAGGATTTTTGCATCTTTACATGCACCGGAACAGGATGAAAATTTTGGTTGGTTGGTTGGTTGTTTTTGTTTTACGGCATATCAACCCTTTTCGGGTTACTTAATGCCGAATCCAAAGATTTTGAAGAAAATTTTTTTTAATAGAATATATTTGTTGTTTTCACGTCGGTTTCTATTTAACCCATAGTTGGGACCCTAACAGGTACCACCACTCCGGGTTAGAGTGGACCTAGGAGCAATGGTAATTAAAGGGTTGCTCCACACTCCCCAAAGCCCACAAGCTGGGGCCTCACCACTGGATATAGTTTAAGGTCATATCCAAAACCCCCATTGAGGGACATTTACCCTCTGCAGGGGGGCAGTCGGTGTATTCTAATGCCCCACCGACAGGGCCTAAAAGTTTGGATTACGCATAAAATCGTTTCGGTGATTATGTGTAATAGTCAAGTCAGCATTTGAGGGTGGGAAATGAGCGTGACGTCATAGACTCAAATACATATATAGGGATTACGATTGGAGGAAAGAGGGGAAGGAAGAGAAAATAGAAAACGAGGTGCGACAATTAGCAAGTTACGTATGGCAAACGCCCAGGTCTTCTCTCTCCTACTACTCCTTTTGAGAGTCAAACTTTGTGAAAATTGCCGTCATGCCAGTGAGATTTATGCGATAAGTCTGTCTGGTGCTGTGTTCTGAGGGCCAGCCGCGTTGAGTGCATGAAATGAATGAAATGACTACCTATCATAAGGAGAACAAAAACGTAAAATTATGAATAACTTTCATAGTTGTCTAGAGCAGGTGTCTCTAAAATCTTCGAATGAGAGCGATATTGACCAAATTAAGAAAAAAAAAAAAAGGATCTGGAAAATGACGTGTTTTATACTGTTTTGCTAATAAGTTTACCATTTAACAAAACTGGTTCTCCAAAACCTCATTTTTTAAATCATTTTCTGAACAAAAGGAAAAACCACCACACATTTTCACAAAGTCACATTTTAAAATTTTTTTCTGAATATTTTTACGTTTTCCATAAGAGATCCGTGGGCCGGATTAATAACTTTGGTGGGCCGGATTTGGCCTGTGAGTTGTAGTCTGGAAACCCCTGGTCTAGATAATTGCTACTTAAGGAAAAAGAGTGTTTTTCTTGAATCAAACTAGCCATCACCTCAGATATAAACAAGTTATCCATCCACCCGTAATAAAATAAAGCTGCATGCTTTATTGTCACTTAAAGTTATCAATTAAGAAATAATAAAAGCCCCATGAGCTGGATTAATAACTTTGGTAAGCCGGATCTGGCCTGCGGCCCGTAGTTATGAGACCCCTGGTCTAAAAGATTTCTACTTGAAGAAAAGGAGTGCTTTTCTTAACCCACCTTAGCCATCACCTCAGATATAAACGAGTTATTCCACCCCAATCCACTCCATAATAAAACAAAGCATAACTAAAACATGCATACTTCGTTGTCACTTAAATTTATCGCTTTTAGTAATTAACGCGTTTGCATTTCATGTGCTTTCTTTAAAGTAAATCTCAAAATGCTGAACACCACTTGGCGCTGAATATAAACGGGTTTAAGTAGATGATAATTAATCAAATTAATATGGTATTAATTTGATGAGTCGTATCTTAACAATCCCATTAATTAAAGCGAAACCCTTAGCTTAAGAGTCACACGCTAATCCAATTGAAAACAAAACACGGAGAAATAAAGTTAATCAGAATCAAACATCGTAAATTCAGCTTTGGAAATTATATATCTACTAGTAATTAGATGATTAATCTACTAGTAATAGATGATTAATCAGAATTGGAATCGGGAATCGAAAATATTGGGACTTTTTAGGGTATCGCAATCAGTACTGGAACAGAAAGATGTTCTGCCTGTTTTCCGATGCCCAAAACGAGTCCTTTTATCGTTTCTATCTTTTTTTTTTTGTTTTGTTTAAAAACTTAATTATTCACGACTCACATTAATGATGAAATGATAACTATTCATGGATTTTAAACTACAATTAAATCTAAAATCTGTAAATCGCATCCATAAATGTATTTTTACATTTGCAAAAAGAAATATACACATTTTACACGGGGTTTTGTGGTGATCGGATCCCCTCACCAAGCAACATAATTGTATATCTTGAAATTTAAAAGGAATCGGAATCAGTAATTGTATCGGAATCGGGAAAAATACTCGAATCGTCCCATCACTAATATCTCATTGTATTAAATGTGGTGACAAGTCAAGGTGGTCATCTCCTATTATTTGGATCATTCGAACAACTATTCTCATCTTGAGTGTTATTTTTCTTTAGGTACAATTTGTTGAATTCGGGAATCTTTCTTATTTGGAATGATCTATGGAGTAATGGATAAAATACCTGGTCACATTTAGTTCTAAGTTACAGTCTTATGGAGGTTGAAGGTTCAATCCACAGTGTGAGCAACACTCAAAATACGAAATATTTAGGATTTCTACCCAGTATTAGCTGACAGAAAGAGAGCATGCTACCTCCATGGATATCATAATAAAGGGTTCCGTTCAAAATTTCATGTAGATTCCAGAGTTTGACAGAAAGATTCCCAAGTTTGACAGCAAGATTCCTTCTGAACCGACACTGCTATATTATTCTGTGGGGTAGTAAGGGTTGCTTAATCAGTGTCTGCACCTCCTCTTCTGAACTGGCACTTCTTGATAAGTTTATGGTGAAGTAAGTGTTGCCTAATCATTAGACACACCTCCCCTTCTGAAGCAACACTGCTTGATAAATCTATGGTAAAGCAAAGGTTGCCTAATCACTAATCGTATCTCCCCTTCTGAACTGGCACTGCTTGATAAGTTTATGGTGAAGCAACACTGTTTGATAAATCTATGGTGAAGCAAAGGTTGCCTAATCACTAATCGCATCTCCCCTTCTGAACTGGCACTGCTTGATTAATTTATGGCGAAGCAAGTGTTGTCTAATCACTAGATATTTCTTCCCTTTTGAAGCGGCACTGCTTGATTAGTTTATGTTGACGCAAGGGTTGCCTACTCACTAATCGCACCTCCACTTTTGAACGGGCACTGCTTGATTAATTTTTGCTGAAGTAAGGATTGCCTAAACAAGTCATTCTAGAGTGCATTGTTCGAATAATATGAGAAAATAGAGCACATGAGGGGGGTCAGCAAAAACGTTCAAAGATATGCAAAGAAGAAGAAGAAGAAAAGAAGAATCTTAATGTTTATCGCATAGATCCCTTCTTATTCTATTTTTATTTAAATATATTTGGCACGCAGAAAGAGTTCAGTGCTGGGAGTATAGGACCTGAGCAAAGAAAGTTGACTCAAAGAGTTTAACCTTTTCTCTCGTGAGTGTCACTGTTAATACAGTGATTGTATTTTGACCTTTTTTTCCTCGATGGCTATTGTAAGTTTCCTATTCACAACAAGAGGTTTCATTTACATTGATTTCAATTTAACTGAGGAAAGCTGCTTTCTAAAAATTTCTGTCCCTTGGATTGGATTCCACGAGATGTAGTAAAACACGCCAACAAGGCAGTAATTCAAGGCGTATTTGTGCAGATGTCGGGCCACTATATCCTCTTACCTTTTTAATTTTTGCGACCCCCTCCTTTCCTTACATGGAAACTAAAGCAAAAATTATTGTATTCTCGTCTATTGCTACTTGGTCAACTTTTCTTGCCAATTCAGAAAGGGGGTGCGATTAGTGATTAGGCAACCCTTACTTCACCATAAACTAATGTTGGGACGATTAATCAGAATAAGAAATCGGAAAAATCGGAAGTTTTGGGGTATTGTAATCGGTATCGAAATCGAGAAAATTTTAGCCTAATTTCCGATTTTCTAAAATCGATTCTTTTATTCCCTCATTTATTAATTTATTTTTGCTTAAAAGTGAATTTCCTGTTGCTGGTCCAGGTGAAAAATATAAATGTAATATAATTATGACGAGTTTATCAAAAACTTGGATACAATACATAAAAAGAAAACATTAAATTATTTCAAATTTAAAAGAAGAATTTATCTACATTTCAAAGTAGATCAGGATTCTCCGGTACGCCCCTACCCCTCACAGAAAATGAAAGTCTATTTGTTTCAGGCGATTTCAGAATCGGAATAGGTAAAAATATTGGAATCGTCTCATCGCAACCATAAACTAATCTAACAATGCTGCGTGAGCGTGGGAGATGCGGCTAGAAATTAGGTGACACTTGCTTCACCAAGGACTAATCAAGCAGCGCCGGTTCAGAAGGAAGGTGTGAAATACATGAAGATGGAAGGTTGTTTTTTTTTTACATAGGCGTCACCACTTATCAAGGCCGATAGGCCACTCAAGGATAAGGGTTAAAGAGTGTACAGTAGTCAAAAGGAGAATATAGTAATCGATAGTAATGGAAGTTCGATAAATTTGTTAACTTTGTGATGCCACTTTGAATTCTGTGGTCTTTCTGCTTTCATAAAAATACATATTTCATAAAAATACATATTTCATAAAAAATACATATTTCATAAAAAATACATATTTCAATAAATTTTCTGAAGATGTTTGTTGATTCGACCGAAACCAAGAAAAATGTGTATTTTTGATAGTTTCTTTTTTTTTTTTTTTTGTTAGATAGGAGTCACCACTTATCAAGGTTAAAAGGTCACTCGAGGATAAGGATCAACAAGTGTCAGGTGGTCAATGAAACAACATCGTAATGATTTTTAGTGGCGGAAATTGGATAGTATTTGATTATTTAAGAGCCAAACTCAAGAAACTGTATACAGTGGACTCAAAAACGACCACGTTGTAGTCAGCTGGAGAGCAGCCTCGCGGTATAGAGTTTCACAGCCGGGCAGTTCTAGGAAAGAAACTTTGTATGATTTATTTTTCCTTTTTTCTGTGTGTATATATATATATATATATATATATATTTTTTTTTCATAAGTTTTGGTTTCGATTATAGCTGAAGGAACTCAAGTTCTCTCTCTCTCTCTCTCTCCTTCTCTCTCTCTCTCTCTCTATATATATATATATATACTTTTCTTTTCATAAGTTTTGGTTTCTGTTTCGATTCAAGCTGATACACTCAAGTCATAGGGATATATATTTTTTATTTTTGAAATCGCAACTTTATAATATATAACAATCGATTGAACATCAACTCTATAATAATATATACGAAATCTGCACGAATGAAAATATCATATTTAAGAGTACTTTACGACCGGGCTACGCCGGGTGTGCTTGCTAGCTTAGATAAATACCTTTTGCAGTTTTAACAAAAGAGCTACAATAATATCAGAGCGTCTCCATTTCTGCTGAACATCTACAGAATGCCAACATCAATATATTACATATGAATGAGTCCGCTGTGGAATTTCCCCAGGTGCCACTAGTAAAAATTATATTTGAATAAGTTCTTACTTTTTCGATTGCTTAAATGTTCCGAATTAACTGAAGAGGCAGAACAATTTTGAAGAATCTTCTTACTGTGGATATTTTATGGTTTCACTGAATTTCAAGAATTTTAGCGATACAAAATAAATGTAGAAAAAATAATAAAGAAGCGTTTTCCAGTTTATGTAATTCTTTCTCTTAAAACTGAATTTTGTATTTTGACTGGAAATCTAATTACGTCATCACATCGAAGTCTGTACGTTTATGAGTACCTATTTACTATGCCTCCCCACGGGACAGACTTAGACACCAGGGTCGTTTTTTAACGTAAAGAAGATCTCAGTCCACAGTCAGGCTTTATGTGTTTACTTGCAGGAAGACCTGGCGTTGCCCAGAACTGACTGAGGATCACTAGAATATCCTTTTTTTCACTATGCTCATAACAGCATATTACTATCTTTTTTTCCTGCCTCCATTTCGATTCCTAACAAAATCAAAGGTTGAAATTTGGAAGACTCTCGAAATTAGTGTCTTATACACATGGTTCAAATTTGATTAAAATCGGAAATATGCATTTGGAAATTTTAAGGGGACTCTGCCTGCATAGTTCCCTTAGAGTGAGCACATTAAGATCTATGGCCTCAGTTTTTACAAAAGGATTAGGGGTAGGAAAGGATGCCATAGAGGTCACAACAAAGAATATATGAAATGAACAATGCTGGAAGTATGTAGATTCTGACTCCATATAATTAAAAACAGACAAATATTGAAGGTTGTGCAAAGACGATTTTTCATTTTGTCTCTCATGGTGGATACGTTCACATCCGGTTCGCTGCTATTTCTCATCATGTTCCCACAGATCAGCATGTATAGGCGCACATAGAGATTATCTTTTCTGGATAATTTTATAGGATTTAAATGTTATCAAAATAAAATATATTTGAAGTTTTAAGTGATGTTCGATCTCCATATTTTTCATAAGATTCAGTACCACTTCCTTTGTCTTCCCTGTAAAATTTTATACCGGAATAAACTTTTAGCTTTTGTAGATTCTCTAAGGTTTCTTACTGTAGGAAATGCACACACTAAGACATTGATACACACACACACACACACACACACACACACACACACACACACACACACACACACACACACATATGTGTGTGTGTGTGTGTGTGTGTGTTGTTTGAAAAAAGAAAAAAACTGAATGAATTTATAAAATGGTGATCAACGTTTCGTTCCCATTGCAGGGGACATCTTCAGGATATTAAATATATATATATATATATATATATATATATATATATATATATATATATATATATATATATATATAACAGTAAATGGTAGTTTGCTTGAAGCATTGCTGGTAAACACATATATGAAAGAGAAAGGAAAAAGAAAATAACAAACAAATGTCTATTGTTTGTTTTTCTCTTTCCTTTCTCTTTCCAGGTTTTCCGCATTTCTCTCTGCTTTTATAAACTTTCATATATATATATATATATATATATATATATATATATATATATATATATATACACACATATATATAAGGGAGTCACCGTTTATCAAGGCTGAAAGTGCACTCGAGGATAAAGGTAAATAAGTGTCAGATGGTTGGTGAAACAACACCGTAATAATCAGTGGTGTTGGAAATTGGGTAGAATTGGATTATTTAAGAGGACAGCTCAAACAATTACTTGTTTACATTGAACTTGAAAATGACCATGCAGCTGAATTTTCAAGTCCAATAAAACAAGTTTTCTTTCGATTCTCTAACATTTCATTCTGTAGGAACCGCATTCAGAGAGACCATGTCATATATATATATATATATATATGTTTTTTATTTATTTTTACATAAACAGTGATGTATTGCTATACAGTCATGAGATCAACACTAAACTGATACACTGTTAAAATTTCCAGATAATAGAAAAATTAGCACAACTTTCAAAATATTTGTTTAAATTCCACAAAAATAAGGGAATGAATGGCATCTTTTTATGCTTTTCTAGTGTATCAAATTTTTTCTAGTGTACCAAATTTTTTCTAGTGTACCAAATTTTTTCTAGTGTACCAAATTTTTTCTAGTGTGCCAATTTTTTTCTAGTGTATCAAATTTTTTCTAGTGTACCAAATTTTTTCTAGTGTATCAAATTTTTTCTAGTGTACCAAATTTTTTCTAGTGTACCAAATTTTTTCTAGTGTACCAAATTTTTTCTAGTGTACCAAATTTTTTCTAGTGTACCAAATTTTTCTAGTGTATCAAATTTTTCTAGTGTACCAAATTTTTTCTAGTGTACCAAATGTTTTCTAGTGTACTAAATTTTTTCTAGTGTATCAAATTTTTTCTAGTGTGCCAAATTTTTTCTAGTGTACCAAATTTCTTCTAGTGTACAAAATTTTTTCTAGTGTACCAAATGTTTTCTAGTGCACCAAATTTTTTCTAGTGTATCAAATTCTTTCTAGTGTACCAAATTTTTTCTAGTGTACCAAATTTTTTCTAGTGTATCAAATTTTTTCTAGTGTACCAAATGTTTTCTAGTGTACCAAATTTTTTCTAGTGTATCAAATTTTTTCTAGTGTACCAAATGTTTTCTAGTGCACCAAATTTTTTCTAGTGTACCAAATTTTTTCTAGTGTATCAAATTTTTTCTAGTGTACCAAATTTTTTCTAGTGTATCAAATTTTTTCTAGTGTATCAAATTTTTTCTAGTGTATCAAATTTTTTCTAGTGTACCAAATTTTTTCTAGTGTACCAAATATTTTCTAGTGTATCAAATTTTTTCTAGTGTATCAAATTTTTTCTAGTGTACCAAATGTTTTCTAGTGCACCAAATTTTTTCTAGTGTACCAAATTTTTTCTAGTGTACCAAATTTTTTCTAGTGTACCAAATGTTTTCTAGTGTACCAAATTTTTTTCTAGTGTACCAAATGTTTTCTAGTGTACCAAATGTTTTCTAGTGCACCAAATTTTTTCTAGTGTATCAAATTTTTTCTATTGTATCAAATTTTTTCTAGTGTACCAAATGTTTTCTAGTGCACCAAATTTTTTCTAGTGTACCAAATTTTTTCTAGTGTATCAAATTTTTTCTAGTGTACCAAATGTTTTCTAGTGTACCAAATTTTTTCTAGTGTATCAAATTTTTTCTAGTGTACCAAATGTTTTCTAGTGCACCAAATTTTTTCTAGTGTACCAAATTTTTTCTAGTGTATCAAATTTTTTCTAGTGTATCAAATTTTTTCTAGTGTATCAAATTTTTTCTAGTGTATCAAATTTTTTCTAGTGTACCAAATGTTTTCTAGTGTACTAAATTTTTTCTAGTGTACCAAATTTTTTCTAGTGTATCAAAATGTTTCTAGTGTATCAAATTTTTTCTAGTGTACCAAATTTTTTCTAGTGTACCAGATGTTTTCTAGTGTACCAAATTTTTTCTAGTGTATCAAATTTTTTCTAGTGTACCAAATTTTTTCTAGTGTATCAAATTTTTTCTAGTGTATCAAATTTTTTCTAGTGTATCAAATTTTTTCTAGTGTACCAAATTTCAGTTCTCTGCATTTCATAGGAATTTCAAAATTACAAAAGATATATTTACCTGCAATAAAGCAACACACATGGTTTATTTATAGGCTACAATCTGCAAATCAACTATTTGGCCCAGATCAAAGTGTAGTATCTGTTCTTCAGGGGCTGCACCTCCATTTCTTGTTCTCTTTCAGTGGATGAGTAATCATTCTCGACTGAGACAATTTTTTATTCTTGTACTTTTTCTCCACGTTAAAAAAAGACCCTGTTGTCTAAATTAGTCCCATGGAGAGGCATTGTAAATAGGTATAATCTACAAATATCATGTTTAAGCATACTTTATGACCGGGCAACGCCTGGCTGTGTGCTAGTAGATACGTTGAATAATTAACATTGTTAAAAGTTAATTAGTTATTATCGATCAATCTGTCAATCTATCTATTCAATGATATTCTTAAAATAGTTTATATTGAGAGTTATTTATAAAATATGCTTAAATATGATATTTGAATCTTTTATAAATCTGTTGTATAGGGAGGGAGGTGGCTTAGATATTCAAAGGATGATATTTTCTTACAACGTATAAATTGTATGTATTGTTTAGCCAGGATGATATGATATCTAATCGAGACATCTGTTCTTCCTTCTTTCGTGAAAACCACAGAACAACACTTTTTATTTCAGTTGTCTTAAATGGTCAAAAGGTCTGCCTTTCCTGTCTACATGTTTGTTCTACCCAGCCAAAATAGTTTATATTGAGAGTTATTTATAAAATATTTATCGAATAAAGTGTAGCAATGGGTTTAGCTGAGGATGTTTATATAAATTAGCTAGGTTAAGTATAAACCAAATAACCTTGGGCAGGCAGACGTGGACAGATCACACGTAAGGAATACGTGCGCTTTTTGAATGCTGATGTAACGGAACTGAGGTAAGGAGGTCGGGAAGTTTAGTCAGTCGAAGAGTCGGAGAGTTGGAGTTTGATCACGAGAGTTAACAGATGGGAGAGTCGACTGTTAGTTACGAGAGTGACCAGGCGGCCAGGAAGCGTGGCTGGATAGTACAAACATGTAGACAAGAAAAACAGACTCTTTGTGAAGACCATTTGAGACAACTGAAATAAATTTATATTATAAAAATATAAAGTGTTGTTCTGTGATTTTCACACAAAAAAAGGAAGAACATATGTCTCAATTGGATGATGTTGGTCATTTTATGGTTCGTCACGGACCTCAGTACTCAAGAAGAACTCAAAGAAGAAAGAAAGGTATGAAACTTATATTATTCTTCTTATATATGAACTGTAATATATACCGGTGTGATAACTCTCCGGTACAACATGACTCAGTATATTCATATCCTACTGGCTAAACAATATATACAATTTATACGTTTAATACAGACGTTCTAAGAAAATATCATCCTTTGAATATCTAATCCGCCCTATACAACAGATTTATAAAAGATTTAAATATCATATTTAAGCATGACCGGGCAACGCCGGGTGACGTGTTAGTAGATATATAACAGATTTAAGAAAAGGGTTTGTTTTTTTTTATACAAAATTGAACTTGTGGTCTCAAGTGTGTTTGCACTTTATCTCAAACTGAGACACTTAAGTTTTTGATCAGAAAAAAAGCTATGAACATATTGGAATAGGAAGAAAGTAAAGGAAAAAGGCACACGCTCGCCGTTGAGATGGATTCTCATCTCAATGCAAACATGGCATGAATATTGTCAATATATCGATAAAGTTCGCAGCAATAAACTCTTTGCAACGATTTTATTATAATGGAAAAACCCAAAAAGAAATCTATATCTTATCGGAGGAACATTGACTTTGGACTAAGATTTTTATCGATATATATATATATATCTACATATATATATATATATATATATATATATATATATATATATATATATATATATATATATATATTCAAACGAGGAACTTATAAATAGCAATGTTTCTATCTAACTTCATCTATTTCAGATTTTCTTGCCGCTTTTTTCATCATACCGCACTCCATCCCGCACCCCATTCAACCGATTTTAGAAAATCCTAAAATTCTAATCCTCTCAAACTCCACCATGAATCACTTAAAGCTCTGAACTTGACAGAAATATTCAAATGCTGTTTCTGAATAACTTGATAAGTAATTGTCACGTTAAGAATGAAGTTTTTTTAAAAAAATTTTTTACTAGCTTGAAGGTCACATCTTATCAAGGCCTAGAGGCCACTTAACGATGAGTGTCAAGTGATTTGGAGACAACAACATGGTTATCCGTAATGGTGGAACTTGGGTAGTGTTTGTCTATTTAAAAGTACGACTAAACAGGAATTTGTTTACATTAAACTTGAGAACGGCCATGTTATAATCAGCTTTGTTGTTGATTGTTCTGGTATAGAGTACATATATTTTTTTTTTATAAAGGAGTCATCACTTACTGAGGCCATTCGAGGATAAGCGTTAATTAGTGTACAATATTCAATGTGACAATATCATAATAATCTTTAGTAGTGAGAATTTGGTAAATTGGATTACTTAAGAGGACTGCTCATCAAGAACTTGTTTATGTTCGACTTGAAGACGATCATATTGTAGTCGGCTGGAAAGCAGGCTAACAGAAGAGGGTTCTAAGAAAGAAGCTTTGTTAATGGCATCCACGTTTAGGTTTAGGCACAGATAAAGAGTGGGAGAAATTATTGATAGTGGTTTCAGCTAGGCGAGTGCTTGTCGGGAAAGTTTTGTAAGGGGGTGCATAGATTGGAATCCAAGGAATCGGCTTTGTCTTTGAAATATTGATGTTTTTGTGGATATAAAATTTCATGCATTGAGTCTTGGAAAATTTAATATCCCCCCAAATATGATATTATCTGGTCAATAGGTGTTTTTGTTCGTGTCAAGTAATAAAACTGACCCATGATTTACATGGACCTGGTTGTGTGATATATCACAAATGACAACAATAGTGTTTAAATTACTTAATAGACACTATTCTCGGGTCTTTTTGTCTCTCTATCCATTGGTTTGTCAGAAGAACTTCACATAAAAATGCTTCACCTAATCATTTTTAAAATATTATCAACTCGGTTTGAAATATTGTCAACTATATCGTTATACTAGCTGGCCGCAGGCGTTGCCCAGTCGTAAAATACACATAACTATTATATTTTAATTAATACAGAACTGAGACATGTGCATGCAAGTATTATGTTTTTTTTCTAAACAGTTCACTTCTTGCAAGTAAAAACATACTCAAGCTGAAATTGAAACCAAAACCTAAACACCGTGAGTCAAATACGATAACCATTAGACCAGCTTGATACGAACTTTGAAAACTGTTTTCAAACCTACTTATTCTTAACATAAAGAAACTGGCATATTAAACTGCTGTGCATGTGAATTCGCGAAACAGTTTACAAACAGATAAAGAATCCGATGATTCCCAAGCACCAATTTTTTAATTTAGACCCCTTAGAAGCCCTTTTTCTGGATAAAAACAAATTAAAAAGGTTTCCACATGTCTGAATATCCCATGTACCAAATTTCAAGTCTGGAGATTAAAAGTCTGTTGAGTATATAGGTTGGGAAGTGTCCTCAAACTAACACACATAAATACATTCTCAGTTTTATAGATATATATGCATGCACATAGAAAAAATTACTCTACGATTTTTATTTCTCAATTTCAATTCACTCTCTATTAACGTTTTACTTTGATTATAATAAAAAGAATTCTTGGCAAGCATATTAAGAAATCAAAACGCACATAAAAGTTATTTTAAAATCATTAAAAATAATCAGTTCAATATTTATGAGCTCTATTTTTCCCAGTTCAAAAGATCTTCACGTATTCAGGTCAATCATTCTAAATATCTTCAGGACTAATTACACCCTGACTCACATGAATATTTAATCAGCATTTTACAAACATATTTCTTTTTACCATCGGTGCTTCTCTGTGTTAATGTCTATTTTGATTTTATCGCAGAGACACAAGGATTAGTGTCCTGTATTTTGATTCTTTGATTAATTATAGTTTCTAGCGCTGCGGACAAAAAAAGATGTCTGTGATTAAACTTTTCTTTCGATGGTTGTCAGACATGTGAATAAAGTGATTAACACGGCTAGAGTTGTTTCCCTTGATTAAATTTTTTTTTTGCTGTACGTACAAAAAAAGAAGGGAATTAATACATCGTAAAAGGTGCCATCTTGACAGTGGAGATGTGGTCATGATCAGGTAATCAGTGTAGAGTTGCTTGTCACTGACATGCGCAAAGTAAAAAAATTCTGTTATAGACACTGCAATCAAATTTGTTAACATAAGATGGGTGGCTACTTACAGAGTAACAGAAAAGATAAAGAAAAGAGAATATATATATATATATATATATATATATAAAATGAAACGTTCATTAGAAGCAAAAATAAAAAAAATTATTTAATTCTACTGCCAATACATTTTTATCTTTTCTTTATATATATATATATATATATATATATATATATATATATATATATATATATATATATATATAAAGTAATGAGATTTACAATTTAAAAATTAAAAAAAAATTTTTAAATTTAAAAATCAAATTTTAATTAAATTAAAAATCAGTTTCATAAGAAGGAACAACAACAAAGTCAATTATCTGTACGATCGTTTCGGAAATCCGTGCTTTTTATTTGTGCTATACATGAAGTTATGTAGAACAATTATATATAGTTTTTTTGGTAAGCACGGTCTCCTCATCAGCAAATTTAGGAGGATTTTTATTGAATTTAAAAGACACCATAAATAAACCTAGCATTAAAAGTAAGGCAGATGAATCTGAAAAAATTGAAATAAAAGGTTTGGATTTAAAATTTATAAGAAAATTAATATAGGTTAGAGATAGAAATGAGTAGAAAAAATATATATTTTTGAATTTACATAATAAATTTGATTTAAAAATATATAGAGATAGTTACCTTTTAGTTTTTCTTTTTTTGAAATCAGGAACTGTGTTTAAAGTATTATTTATATATATAAAGTATTATTTATATATATATATAAATATATATATATATAAATATATAAATATATATATAAATATATATATATAAATATATATATATATAAATATATATATAAATATATATATATAAATATATATATATAAATATATATATATATAAATATATATAAATATATATATATAAATATATATATATGAATATATATATATAAATATATATATAAATATATATATATATATAAATATATATATATATAAATATATATATATAAATATATATATATATATAAATATATATATATATCAGTTTAGATCACTGTGACTGACGTAAAGAACATTTAAAATTAAAATGTTTAAATTCAATGTTGTTTCTCGAGGCTAATGGTGGTCAGACATGGCTCGTGTTGCCGTGTTCGAATCTATCGACTGGTGTTAATCGTGGCACCTTGCACTGAAGATTCCCGAAAGGATGAAACACTAATGTCAGTAGGTATTTAATTATTATAGTAGAAAAAATAATTGTATATATATATATATATATATATATATATATATATATATAGATATATATATATATATATATATATATATATACTAGCAGGTAAACTCGACGTTGCTCGGGATTGAATGATGATCAACAAATGTTTCAGACTAGCATATTCTTATTTCCGGCTCAATTGCCCATTTTTTTTTTTTTTTGCCGATTCTGCTTGCCCTATTCCTGAATAAACTTTATGTAAAATTTACAATGTTTCGACCCAAAATTGGCTGAGTAATTAGGTAGAGACCGCAGAGGTCAAATCTTTAAACTTTTACCACAATTTTGTCCCCTTAACATTTATTGTTTTGGGCTCTAATCAAATTACAAAGTTTGATCCATGTCCAAGTAATCTACATCTAAAGTTTTAAGTGGTTAAACCCAAAATTGGCGGAGGAATTTGGTAGAGTTTCCAAAGGTCAAATAGTTGAACTTTCACACCTTGACAGGCAAATTTCTGGCCGAAAACCGATTAAAAAGTTTTTACCAAAGAGTAATTTGGTAGGGAAATGCACACACACACAGACAATTTAACTTTTTAGATATATAGATAGATAACTAACCTCCATAAAAATCCATGTGCCAACGTCACGAAAGCATAATGATTATAACAAGAACCATAATTGGTTTAGACACATTGGAAGAATAAATGTCAGCGTTTGAATTAGTGGGTGTAAAACAGTTGTGGAAGCAGGGTCAGTTGGAAGGGGAAACTCCTGAAAAACCTTCAAGTGGAGGTCTCGTTAGTGCTTTCTATTCTCGGTCTTTCCATCTTCTTTGAGCCTTCATGACTATTTAGTGTGATGTCGATGCCAACATTTTGTTTTGCTTTTTTTTAGAGCTAGAGGCCGACTTACAGTTATATACAGTATAATTGATTCCCTTTGTATTTCACTTCTGTGCCAGATTCTGTAACTTCAGTTCCTGTAGCTCATGTGTATTAGTTTCCGCATTCAAGGGTTTTCCTTAATATTTCAGCCGTTTTAATCATTGTTATCCGTTGAATATTCTCATCCATTACTCTGATTCCAATCGGTCCCATTACTTTTCAAAGTTTTTCGAGATTATTATTATCATTATTATTATTATTATTATTATTATTATTATTATTATTATTATTATTATTATTATTCAATCACTAGTTTTCACACAGGCTATCATTAAAGACTTCTCTTTGAAAACAACTTGTGGTGTTCGCTGGAGTCTGAGTAACAACAAGTCTTCCCAGATTTCCAGTACTCAACACCTCTTTGAGACCGTTTCAAAATTATTATTATTATTATTATAAGTTGTAGTAGTGTTATTATTATTATTATTATTGTTGTTGTTGTTATTATTATTATAAGTAGTAGTAGTGTTATTATTATTATTATTATTATTATTATTATTATTATTATTATCAGTAGTAGTAGTGTTATTATTATTATTATTATAAGTAGTAGTAGTGTTATTATTATCATTATAAGTAGTAGTAGTGTTATTATTATTATTATTGTTGTTGTTGTTATTATTATTATAAGTAGTAGTAGTGTTATTATTATTATTATTATTATTATTATTATTATTATCAGTAGTAGTAGTGTTATTATTATTATTATTATTATTATTATTAATATAAGTAGTAGTAGTGCTATTATTATTATTATTATTATCATTATAAGTATTATTATTATTATTATTATAAGTAGTAGTAATGTTATTATTATTATTATCATTATAAGTAGTAGTAGAAATAGTAGTGTTATTATTATTAGTATTATTATTGTTGTTATATGGAGTAATTTGTTTACGATATATATTAAGGTAATAAATGATGATCATGACGACGACGACGATGGTTTATGAAGATCATGTATATTATTATTATTATTATTATTATTATTATTATTATTATTATTAATTTGTTTTGGATGAATAATTTATTTACGATATAGAGTAAAGTAATAAATCTCCCCCCCCCTCCCAATTCATTGGTATTTCATTATTTACTTATGATACACGTTTCGTCTTAATGCATAGAATAAAAGCCATTTCATGTTGTCAAATACACATTAGGTGGGTTTTGTTTATGACATATTGTTTGTCTGAAAATCAATCTTATTCTTTTAAGTTATGTAGACAATACGCGAATCAGGTGGAAGGCTCTTAATAATCTCCCAAAAATCGTTTTTGACAGGAAGAGCGAAAAGCAGAGTCTTTGGAAAAAGTTTGACTTTCCAAGAATTGAGCATCTTCTTTTTTATTTATTTATTTGGACTAGGAGGTAAATGTTTACCACTGCTTACGGGCCACTCGAGGATAAGGGACACAAAGATTGGCAGTTGGGACTCGAACCATGTGAACGCTTTTTTTGATTAGGGAATATAAAAAAAAAATGTTTATTCAGAAGGGCAGAACCTAAAGCTGCATGTGCGTGCGGAGGTGAGAGAGAGAGAGAGAGAGAGAGAGAGAGAGAGAGAGAGAGAGAGAGAGAGAGAGAGAGAGAGAGAGAGGGGGAGATAGCAGGGTGAGGAGATAAATAGAGTTCGCGAGTAAAATAGACTCGCCTAGAACTTACACACACACACGTATATATATATATATATATATATATATATATATATAGTGAGGTTCGCTGTTTGATTGTTTGTAAATAACCAAGCAGTTCGAGCAGTGTAAAAACGGTGGGCGATTGTTTATTTAATGGGCATTTGATGAGGTCATTTGCGAACACTGATCCCATGGGCCAGAGGTTAGAGTTGCTGATTATCAATGCGATGGCTGTAGGTTCAATCCCCAGCTAGGGTAAGGTTCTAGTCTAGCCGCACAGATGCGAAACAGTACTGTATGTGGTTTACTATATATATATATATATATATATATATATATATATATATATATATATATATATATATATACATACATGTTACGGGAGGTAGTCACCACTTATGAAGAACCGAAGGCACATTGCAGGGATGGGGGTAGAGGTTGGAGTTTGGCCAATATTATGAGACCTATGAAATTGGAAACTTTTTTCGACTCTGTCTAAGAGTAAGAGACTAGTGATATATGCACCAGCCCAAATGTGGCAACAATATTCCGTGCATAAGCGAATTGTAGCTTTAAAAAGACATACCCTCCTCTCCATATTAAGAATGGTTTTCTAAATAATAGCATAGTTTGACTAATGTTGTAACACAGTATAAGAATTCAACCTTTGCAGCAGCCTTGACAATATCCTCGACTTATTTGTTCCAATTCATGTTGCCTGTAAATGATAGACTACAGAGTTTGAAAGATGAACTCTCAGGTAGGGTGTTATTTGACATGGCAATCGTGGATTAAGATGGGGTTTTGTAGTTGTTAAAGGAAAGAAGCTTATTCTTAGTAGTATAAAATGTTACCATTCAGCTACTGTGTCATTTCACCACAGGGTTTATGTCATTCTTTTGTTAGATAATAGCAAAGTTAAAAGTGTTAAGTATCTATCTATCTATCTATCTATCATATATATATATATATATATATATATATATATATATATATATATATATATATATATATATATATATATATGTGATAAATGGACAACACCAGTGATCTTGCTAGGCTAAGAATAGAAATATTGTTTTAGTAAAATAAGTTTAGCTGAAAGTTAATTATGTAAATAGTTAAGTTTATAGATTTAGTTGTAGTTAGCTATGAAATAACATAAGGTGCTATGAGAAGATAATAGAAGAGTTAAAAGTGTTATCTATCTATCTATCTAGATATCTATCAATCTATCTATCTAGATATTTATCTATTTATCTATCTATCTATCTATCAATCTATCTATCTAGATATTTATCTATTTATCTATCTATCTATCTATCAATCAATCTATCTATCTATCTATCTTGTGATAAATGGACAACACCAGTGATCTTGCTAGGCTAAGAATAGAAATATTGTTTTGGTAAAATAAGTTTAGCTGAAAGTTAATTATGTAAATTGATATGTTTATAATTATGTAAATTGATATGTTTATAATTATGTAAATTGATATGTTTATAATTATGTAAATTGATATGTTTATAATTATGTAAATTGATATGTTTATAATTATGTAAATTGATATGTTTATAATTATGTAAATTGATATGTTTATAGATTTAGTTGTAGTTATATACATAAACATATGGATTTAGAAATCTAAAACAATAATTGATAAGGGACATTGATGACGTCATATTTAGATAGGTGAGTGGAGGTCACGTTAAGGTGACGTGTATTTTAATCGGCTACGTCACTGGAACTGACGGATCAGCGACAAGAAGTAAGGAGTCTAGGAGTTTTCGGCAAACCAGTCGCACGTGAGAGTGCCTGCTCCAAGACTCAGCCTAGAAACGGAGGCTGAAAGAAAAAGAAGACGTAGGCGCAATGCCGACTCCCGGGGAAACATGAGACAACTGGAGTAAATTTATATATAACAAAATATAAATGATTGTCGTGTGGTCCCTCAGAATCACTCATCAGGATTCACGTATGTTTCATGTTATAAACCGTTGTATAATGTATATTCCATTTTAAATGCAGCAGCTGTGATCGACACTGTTAAGACGTGGCCTATAATAAGAAAGGTATGAGTTATTCTCTCAAATATTATATTTTCTAATAAGAATCCCTATTCAACGTATATATATGCATTGATATTCCGCTTTATAACACTCTTTGGATATGTATACATTTGTTTCCGCTTCATACCTGTTGTAGAGCGTGATGTAATCAGCAAATATACACATCTTAGACACAATTTTATGAGGGAGGTCATATTAAGATCGAAAATTATTGCAAAAGTTTAAAACTGAAAATGAAGCAAGATATTATACATTTTCCATTCCTGTAAATAGGAATCGATAATTTTACGAATTTGGAACCATTATGGATTTTTTTTTTTTTACAATTTTTAAAATGAACGCTTTTATGATTTCTTCGATGACGAAAATATGCATTCGGAGTAAAATATGGCTGTAAATACAATATAAAAAAAAAGAAGATATTTAAGTCCGTCATCAGTTTCTGACTAGTTAGTTTTTTTTTTAAGGAATAACAATAGCTGGAGGCAAGTGTTGAAGCTTCAAGAATTGTACGATCAGTGCTTGTTAGTTGCATTTATGTTGTAGTATTTCTTTCTGCTGAGTTGTTCAAAATGGGGGAAATTGACCAATCATGGAATCGAAATAATGCCAAATTGGTTGTATACCTATCTAAATGATACAAACATGTATACATTCTATCGAAATAACTTTAATCACTCAAGTAAAACAAAACCATATACTTCTGATAAACAGAAAATGAAATATGTTACATTTTCAATGTAATTTACATTTTTTTATACGAAATATTAATAATCCTTTGAACTCAGAATTCAAAGAGTTGATAAAATAATGTTCTTCATCTGATTGCTATCAGAATTTTTTCTTTTTTACAAAGGAATCATCACTTAGTAAGGTCCGAAAGCCATTCGAGAATAAGTATTAATGAATATAAGATGGTAGTATAGTAACTGTTAATGATGTAGATTGGATAGAATTTGATTATTTAAGGGGACAGCTCAACAAGAACTTGTTTACATTGGACTTGAAGGCTATTATATTGTAATCGGCCGAGAAACACACCAGTGGAACAGTGTTCCACAAGCGGCCAGTTCTAGGAAAGAAGCTTTGTTCATGGAATCTGTGTTTATATTTAGGCGCATATAGAGAGTGGGGGGAAATTGTTGATAGTGGTTGTAGCTAGTCAGGTGGTTTTTTTTTTGTGAAAGTTCGGCACGGACGGACTATGGATTGGAGCTTAGACGAACACTTGCCATGGAAATAACGATGTCTCTTCTGTGGGAAAGAGGTTGCAGGAAAGAGAACAGGGCATCACCTATTAAGATTCAGAGCTAGTTTTTAACTATATCAAGGCAAGATAGGAGCACCGAGCAGCTCCTGTGCAGAGGTAGCAACAATACTCCACTGTAGGACGTTGTGTGTAATATAATTTATTGAGATGTTCTTGTGCGATACTATTGTAGAGAAAGAACGGACGCTCCCTTTCCTTAATCAATCAACTATTTTACAAAACATATCAATATCAGATTTGTGTTTCATCAGGACGCTATGAAAAATTCATCTCTAGTTGCCCTTTAACAACTAAATATTTTCGTTTACTAGTCAAATAGAAAAATTACTAGCCAACCCACGTGATTTTTGGAATATGACATCTTTTTTTTTTTACATGGGGGTCACCTCTTATCAAGGCCCGAAGGCCACTCAGAGATAAGGGTTATTGCGTGTACAGTAATCAATCTTCGGGCCGTATGTAAATTATAAAGTTTATAATTATATGTTGGCAATTTAAGTTATTTATTTATTTATTTTTTTAATGGAAATCGCTCCAGACAAGGTGTGAAGCAACTTGATGTAAGGAGTTAACAAGAACGAAAGATTACTGTCTCAAAGACAAGAGATGTGTATTGACCTTAGTTTTGAAAAGAGCAAGAATATATGTAGGAGAAAAACAGCTGGAAAGGTGTTCCATAAGCCTGCAGTTCTTGCAAAGTAACTACTGGAATAGAAAGCTGTATTACAATGACGTATCAAAACAGTGTATTGATGAAAACCACTGGACCAACAAGTCAAACAAGCTGGAGCAAAAGAGGAAAGGGGATAGATCAGACAATCCTCAAGAACACACGCCATAATCGTATTTAAAAAAAAAAGACTGAGACTAGTAACATCACGTCTGTGAGAGAGAAGTTACAGAAAAGAAAGGGAGGCTGCCAATCATATTACAGATACGTTTCTGCACCCACACAAAGACCCGTGGTCCTGGATATGACCTAAAACTATATCCGATGGTGAGGCCCCACCTTGCGGGCCTTGGGGAGTGTGGAACCACCCTTTAATTGCCATTGCTCTCAGGTCCACTCTGACCCGAAGTGATAGTACCTGTTAGGGTCCCAACTATGGGTTAAATAGAATCTGACTAAGAAACGACAAGAAAGATATACATAGCATATTTAAATGGTCAACTGGGAAGAGGGAAATTATGTTCTCAACTGCAGTGTATATATATATATATATATGTATATATATATATAAGATCAAATAAGCTTAACTTTTCAAACCAAAAATACTTCAATCATTGGAGAAAAATTTGAACAAGGCCTGATAAATAATTCATAGCAAATAAAAGAGTATAACATTTTTATTCCATTAATAATATTTTTTTTTTTAGATTCTAAAATATTGATTTTGACTTTTCATATATACATCTTTATTGCCTATTGGAGAGAACTTGAATGCTTATTAGAATCTATGTTCGAGTGCCCAACGTCTTTTTGAACAGGACAACCTGGCATGAGGATACTTTCCTCTACAAATAAACTCTGACTAAATATTCAAAATCACAAAATATTTGTGGCCTACATAAGATCTCCTAACCCACACTAGCTTTCCCGACGAATGATGCATCGTCTCCAAGTGATGTTACTTCAAAGAAAAGCATAAAATTGGACACTCCACCAGACTAGATGAATTCTTGTCCTGGAATCCATTAAGACAAAGATACCACAAGAAAGATGTACTATAACATATTTAAATGGTCAATTGGGAAAAGGAAAATTACATCCTCAACTTCTTTATTTCAGTGTTTGAGATGTAAATGAAAACTTTAATAGAAAATTCAAATATCTACGTATCTCAGACACAGATCAAATGTTAGACCCAGGAAGAGGGTTTCTTGATTTCTGAGAACTTCAACTGTAATAAAATAGAAAAAAAAAAGAAGTGAAATATGATTTGCCGTCAGATTTCTGAGAACTTCGACTGAAATTAAATGGAACAAAAAAGCGATACACAAATACACTCATCCACAAAAGAGAATGAACGGTTCACATATCAGAGCTGCATTAAATGAAATCTGTTTCCCTAAAATTTAATTAATCTTATGGAAACTTGTGGATAAACATGATTATAGATATAGCTAAACGAAATTGATATGAATAACTGATTTTATTTGTTGCATACTGAGACATAACAGAAAATACTTAATAGTGCAACGTAGCTCTACTATTATTTCCATAGAAAGTGCTCAACCTAGCTCTAGGTTTTTGTTTCTTCTTATAAGACATTCAGAACAAGAACTCGTACTTTTACTACAGCAACTTTCCTTTCTTCCTTCGTGTGCTTAGTGTCAGGAATAATTTCCATGAACATAGTTTGCTACCTGTGGATCTAATCCCTGCAGATCTGCTTCACTGCTGATTACAATAAAGCACTACTTGGCCTTCGGGTCAAGATCAAAGTGTAGTATCTGTTCCGGCAGATACTGCACTTAAGATAATTTGTACCAGTCAATGGAGGGGAAACCCTCTATACTGGGACAATTATTATTTTTGGTAACCAGAGTGACCCCTTTTAGGGGAGCTGGTTTTTACCTCACATTAAAAACGGCCTTGTGCCTAATTTGCTCAGTGGGGGAGCAAATAAATACCATCTGTTCCGGCAGATACTGCACTTAAGATGATTTGTACCAGTCAATGGAGGGGAAACCCTCTATACTGGGACAATTATTATTTTTGGTAACCAGAGTGCCCCCTTTTTGCCTACTTTTAGGGGAGCTGGTTTTTACCTCACATTAAAAACGGCCTTTTGCCTAATTTGCTCAGTGGGGGAGCAAATAAACACCATCTGTTCCGGCAGATACTGCAAGCTATGACTAGCTATGACTAGCTATGACTAGCAAAGACCAGATGTGGGGGCAACCCCACATGCCTGACCTTTAACCAGCTCCCATTTCCCACCTCTCGGGAGCTGGTCCCCTTTTTCCCTTCCCCCTCCCTTCACTCCTCACATTAAAAATTGGTCTTGTGCCTAATTTGCTCGGTGGGGGAGCAAATAAATACCATCTGTTCTTCAGATGCTGCACTTCATTTTCTTGTTCTCTTTCGGTGGAGGAGAAATCCTTCACGACTGAGACAATTTTTATTTTTGTACCTTTTCTCCACGTTAAAAAACGACCCTGGTGTCTAACTCTGTCCCGTGGGGAGGCATAGTAAATAGGTACAATAAATTCCTGTCACGGACCATCTCATAAACAATCAAAGGCAAACGTTAGAACTCCCATACTGTTGTTCACCTTTCAGCTAGTATTCATTCTCGACTCATTGACCCTTATCTTCGAGTAGCACTTGACCATGATAAGTGGTGACCTCAATAATTCAAAACAACAACAAAAAGTATTATTTTCATTATATGGACGACTATTTTCATGTAAGGTGTTATTTCCACAACGTTTCCAGTAATGTAACCTCTGACCTTGTTCAGGTATATTTTGTCAAACTTGACAATTTCATCTCAAACTCTGGAATCTATAAGTAAGTTTGAACAGAACCATTTATTTCACCTATTGGAGAAGTCACCATTTATCAAGGTCCGGAAGCCACTGGGGGATGAGTATTAATGGGTGCCAGTTGATCATTGAGACAACAGCATAATGATAAGTAATGTTGAAATTGGGTAGAATTTGATTATTTCAGGGGACGGCTCAACAAGAACCTGTTTACATTGGACTTGAAAATGAAAGCAGCGTTGCAGTATGGAATTTCTCAGGCGTGAAATTCTAGGAAAGAAACTTTGTTCATGGAATTTGCATTTAGTTTTAGGTACAGATGGAAAGAAGAGGAAATTCTTCACAGTGATTGTTGCTGTTCTCGTTTCGTCGGCTATCATATATCACGATGTATGTTAAAATTAATTGACATGTGTAGAAGAGAAAATGATGATTTCAAGACTGATGTTCTAAGATTTAATCATTTCCGTGTTTCATTTATTTGCATTTAGAACTAGCAGGCCACCCGACGTTGCCCGGTCGTAAAATTCGCATAAATATTTGTTGTAGACCCGTGCTAACGGTCACAAATGAAAGGAACCACAAGTAGTGTAAAGTCTTTAAATATAATGTATATTTATCATAGAGAATACAGGAGCTGCTAAAGTGGTATGAGAGGTATGTGTTCGTAGCATGCGGTTAAACATGGTATGAATGTCTCCATCAAGTCGCTGAAACCAGTGGTATTCATAGGACTGGTTGATTTCATTAGTTCTCAAATAGGGGTGATTTGTACCCCATAACAATATTATATTTTAATTCACACAGAAACTGAGACCTTTGCGAGCGAGTATGATGCTTGTTCTAAACCGTTCACTTCTTGTAAATCAAAAAAATACTCGAGCTGAGATCGAAACCAAAACCTAAAGACAGTGAGTCAAGTACGATAACCATTAGACCAGCGTGACACGATCCTAAAAAAAATTTTTTCCAACTTATTTATTCTTAACATAAAGAAACTGTCACGTTTCACGGTCGCGCATGCACATTCGTCAAACAATTGACAACCAAAGAACAAATCTGATGACCCCCCCCACGTACCAATTTCTCAAGTTTAACCCCTTAGCTGTCCATTTTTTTCCCAATGAAAACGTACTAAAAAGTTGTCCACATGTCTGAATACTTTATATACAAAATTGCAAGTCTGTAGATAACAAATTCGTGGGGTATATAGGTTAAGAAGTGTCCTCATACACACACACATTCTCACTTTTATATATAGATATAGATTAGATCAGAGGTTCTCAACCAAGGGTAAATTTACCCATAGGTGGGGGAAAAAATTATATAACTGGGGGTAAATAATTGATGTACGTGATAATTTAAAAAGAAAAAAAAAAGAAAATGAAAAAAAAATGAACAACCTAAAAAGGAAAAAAGAATAGAAAAGAAGGAAAAAATAAAAAATAAAAGGAAAAAAGAATAAACAAAACAAAAAGAAAATGCAAAACATAAACGAAAAAAGAATAAAAACAAAAATGAAAAATGAATGGAAGGAAATATAAAGAAAGGGGAAAATTGAATGAAAAAAGAATAAAAATAACGATAATTAAAAAAAGAATTAAAATAACAAAAAGGAAAAAAAAACAAGAATGAAAGAAGAATTAAAAAAACAAAATGAAAAAAGAATTAAAAAACATATAATAAATGAAAAACGAATAAAAATAACAAAAATGAAAAAAATAAAAAAACAGAAATTAAAAAAGAATAACAATAACAAAAATGAAAAAAAATAAAAACAAAAATTAAAAAAGAATTAAAAAACAAAAATGAAAAGAAATTAAAAAAGAATAACAATAACAAAAATGAAAAAAATAAAAAACAAAAATTAAAAACGAATAAAAATAACAAAAATGAAAAAAGAATTAAAAATAAAAAATGAAAAAAAATAAAAATAACAAAAATTAAAAAAAAATAAAAACAAAAATTAAAAACGAATAAAAAGAACCCAAAAATAAAAAAGAATTAAACAAACAAAAATGAAAAAAAGAATTAAAAAAAAAAATGAAAAAAGAATGGAAGAAAATTTAGACAAAATGTGTAAAATTAAATGGGGAAGAAAGCTTATGACGAAACTAAAATAAATCTGAAAAGAAAAAAAATGAAATGAAAGGTTTGATTTTCTTTATTTTTGTGATAAGAATGCAGAACACTATTTTTATACAAAACCCAAAGTTCTAAACAATAAAAAAAGGTTATTTTTGACCTTATTTTTCTGTCACTTTATAATGGCTATGAGCTTTTCTGTATGGGATTAGAGGGCAAATAGAGAAATACGAGGGGGTCAATGATGAAGGTAAAGTTGAGAATGGTTGGACTAAGGCAAGAATAGCCTGAAGGAACTTGTGTATAGTGTGAAAATACATAGAAATGAAACTTGGCGAGTAAGAGTTATTTTTTAAGGAAATCACCACTTATCAAGACCTAGAGGCCATTCGAGAATAAGGGTTAATCAATGTAAGGTGGTATTCTAGTAATCGTTAATGGTATAGATTGGATGGAATTTGTATTATTTAAGAGGATGGCTCAACAATAATTGTTTACATTAGACTTGAAGGTTATTATATTGTAGGTGGCCAGAAAGCAGGTCAGTGGAAAATTGTTCCACAGGTGGGCCATTCTGGCAAAGAAGCTTTGTTAATGGAATTTGCATTTAGATTTAGGTACAGATAGAGAGTGGGGAAAATTATTGATAGTGGCTGTAACTAATCGAGTGTTTTTTTTGTGAAAATTTGGCGACTACAGCTCAGTCGAGCACTTGCCTTGAAAATAATAATAGAGTAGAGACTGGCTCGCAACGTCCTCTCTGTGGAAAAGAGGTTGCGAGGAAGAGAAAATAACATCAACTATATAGATTAGATCAGAGACTCTCAACCAAGGGTAAATTTACCCATGATGGGGAGAGGGTAAAAATATATAATTGGAGGTAAATAATTAACGTACCTGATAATTTCAAAATAGTTTTTTTTTCTTCAGATTGTCATGTCAAAGAAATTTAATATAATTTAATTTCATAGTTTTCTATTCGTAAAAAGGTTTGATTGTCTTTATTTTTTGCGATAAGAATGCATATAACACTATTTTTATAGAAAACTTGAAGTCCTAAATAATAAAAAAGTTTATTTTTGACCTTCTAATTTTTCTGTCACTTATGATGTTTTTGTATGGGAGTAGAGGATAAATGAAGAAATACATGAAGTCGAGAAGGTCAGTTGTGGAGGAAAGGTTGAGAATGGCTGACTTAGATAAATTATAGCCGTTGCCTGAAAAAAACTCGGCCAATATAATCTCTGTTTTAGTCATTCTTTGATGATGGTAAAATATTAGCAAGGCAGTGTAGGTACATGGAAACTTATGCACAGGAACTGTATATGACGTCAAATTTTAGTAAGAATCTTTTGCAGGAATTTGTAGCTGATTTATCCAGGTGTCTGTCATTCTGAACTTGTGTTTTCTAATTTGCTCGCTTGAATATTTTTGTAATGAACGCATCAAAAGGAAATACTAATAATAAAGGCGACAGATGGAAGAATCATTGGGTTTTGCTTTACGAAAGACACGGATCAACACGGGTGTTTCATTCCGAGTGGTGAAAGAGAGCTAGTTGAAAGGTGTTTCCTAATTAGAGAGGAAAAGGGATAGAGGGGTGCAAGAGTGGAGAGGAAAAGGTGGAGAACGAAGAAAAGAAGAAAAGAAGAAACAATAAAATGGAAATTCGTAGAAGTGGAGGAAGAAAAATGAAAGGAAAAAAAAAAGAAAATTAAAAAGAAGATGAAAGATGAACGGAAAGAAAATTTTAAGAGAAAAACGAAAAGAGAATCGATAAAAGAAAATCGAAAAAAAGAAAAATACAAGAAGGAATATTTGGTAATAAAAGAAAAACAAGAAAGCGAAATAAAAATAAAGAACGGAAAAAATCTTAAAACGAAAAAGAAAAGGGAAACATTGAAAAAAAAAAGAAGAAACGAAAACAGAAGATGAGAGGGAACGAGAAATAATGGTATAACAATCGAGATTTGACACTTGCGAGTAAGAATGTGGTCAGCAGCCAGAGGGGAATTGATAAGGAGATAAGGATGATGTTACAAACGTACATAAACGCAGATAACATGTATGAACACGTAAATATATACACACATTATATACATCAGTATATAACAGTATTAGTCGGAAGTGGAACATCTCCGTTGTTATGTCATGTTACCGGGAAAACAATGTTGTAAAGAATTAGAAATGAGAGGGAAAATCCCAAGAAAAAGAGAAAAACTAAAACAAAAAAGAAAAGAAAAAAAGAAAAAAGAATAAAATATAAAAGGGAAAAGAATAAAAAAACAAAAACAAAAATAAAAAAGAATAATAAAATGAAAAAAGAAATGAACAACACAAAGAGGAAAAAACAACAGAAAAAAAACAAGGAAACAATAAAAAATAAAAGGAGAAAAGGAATAAATAAAACAAAAAAGAATAGAAAACAAAAATTAAAAAAAGAATAAAACCAATAATTGAAAACTGAATGGAAGGAAATATCGAGGAAAGGGGAAAATTGAATGAAAAAGGAATCAGAATAACAAAATTTAAAAAAGAATAATAAAAAAAGGGAAAAGAATAAAAACAAAGTAAAAATGAAAAAAAAAAAAAATGGAAGAAAATTTAGACAATATGTGGAAAAGTAAATGAAGAAGGGAATTTATGACGAAACGATTAAATAAATCCGAAAAGAAAAAAAATGAAAGGAATGAATATTTGAGAAAAAAAAGAAAATAAAACAAAAGAAAAACGAATTAAACAAACATTAAAAATAGAAAAAAAGAGAAAACAAAATAGAATTGAAAGGAAAGAGAAAAGAAGAAGCAAAAAATAAAGAAATAGAAAAAGGGAAATAAATTAAATAAAAAAAGGAAAAGAAAAAAGAGTACGATCAGGAAACACACAAATTCAATCAAGAAATTTGACAAGCGAAACACGAAAATCACACCTGAATAATTGTAATAGTTAATGAAGACAATTACGTAGATGTTTAGCATACATTAAAACGTTTGCATAACGAAATAAACTCAATTATTAAAAGCTCAAAGAAGTGGCATTCATTTTAAATTCAAAATGATTAAATTAATTATACTCTATGAAAATTTCGCAAGTTCTAAACGTTTATCAGGCAACTTTTCCTTTGTGTTTATTAATTTTGTAAAGATAAAATTCCGGCTTTTTTATTTTCTGGATTCTACATTTTTTTTTTTTTTTTTTTTAAAGAACTAGATAAAATATATCCTACACATACAATTATCTTTCTGTGTTTTCTGTACTAGAACAAAACCTACAATAAATCTGATAGATCGATATTTGATTCTAACTGACAATTTCTTTCTTGTTATCGTTGCAGAAAAGTAATAATGCATTTTAACTAGCGGGAAGTATATATTTGACTTCATTTTTGGAACAGTTCTAGTAAGAAAAAGAGGAAACAATTATAATTTTAGTGATTTTTAAACCAATTTTTTAAATAATGAAGTAAGAAAAAACATTACTTATCGAAACATTTATTGAATAAATTTTAATTAAAAAAAAAGAAGCTATCTGAGAAATAACATTTCAAAATATATTTTTTAAATTTACAAATAAAATTTACTCTTTTAGAATAAAACAGCAGTAAATGTGACAAATCGATAGTATACTGTAAATAACCGGAAGTAGTTTTTGTTTTCATTTTCGGAAATCGATAGGATTCTAACTGAAAAATTTCCCCATTCTTATCGTTGTACCTTAAAAATAAAGTTTGTTCGCTTTCGTTTCTTTCCAAAAATGATTATTCCATGAAAGTAATGAAGAGAAATTTAAATGACCTAAAAAGTGCAAAATGTGAAGGATATCTTCCTATTTTTGCTTAAAGGTAAAGATATGAGTTATTTACTTTATATTTTGATCTTTTCACTTCATGACTTACACTTTATTTTAAAAATTGAAATACTACGGTGCAAGTCCATAATCCCCCTTAGAAAAAACAACAACAAAACTTAAGAAAAATTTATATGGTGTACGTTCTCGATATAGAAAGAAAATATCGTACGCCAAAAATCATGTCAATTGATCAAGCAGTTTTGTTTAAAAAAAATAAAATAAAATTTTATAGCTTCACAATGATCACCAATTTCTAAACGACAGGAGAGATGATTACAAATAATTACTGGATTATAGAATGCACTTCTTAACATGAAGTTTTGAAAATACTTAAATTCATCACTGGTTAACTCCCCCTTAAAATAACTTTTCAGAAATAGAGTTTAGAATCAGCCTTGTACATTATCGTAATGCAAGAAAAAGGGAGATATAGTTTAATATCAGAGATAATAACAAATGCAATGAAGACATAAAAAATCAAAGAAAAAGAAGGTTTTTTTTTATATAAAAATAAAGACGATAGGCATTTTGATGAAGAGAATAGTGAACATTCCAGAGTATATATAAAAAAATAAACAGGTTATAAAGCATTTGAAAAATTGTCACAGATAAAGTTATCTGCAAAATTAAAGACATGGTCATCAAAGACTTGGGATGAAAGAAAAAAGAATGCAGCAAGAAAATATTGGAAACAAAAACAAAGAATAAAAAATCAGACTACATACATGAAAATTAAAGATATATATATATATATATATATATATATATATATATATATATATATATATATATATATATATTTATATATATTCCATAAAAGCATGCATATAATTTCCAGGAACTTACTTTCATCTAAGAACTGGAATATTCCTCGGAAACCGGTATAATTTCCAGGATCTGAATCCGAGTGAAACTCTAAGATGAGACTGCGCCCAGAGGAGTAGTGTTTCTTCTGTATAGTACTGATATTTCCACACTCCTCATAGTTCCAGCTGCTGTATTGGTTTACTTCGGCCCGATCAAGATCCAAGAAGAATTTTAAAAAGTCTGTACACCTGCAAAGAGACAAGAAACAGAACGTTTAAATAAAATCAATTTACTCCAATCAAAAAACAAAAAGAACAAGTGAAGCATGCATGGTCCCCCGTGAGTGCACAGTGAACGAAGCATAAAAAATGACTAAGTTCAGTATTTGCCCCCCCCCCCTCTGTTTAGCCCAAAAAGTCCCCATGGGACGTCAAATCCTGGTGAATTCTTGACCTTAACATATGTAAACTTGAGTTATGCACCATGCAAAAAAAGAAGAAATGACTAAGTCCATCATCCTCCCCATGCCCATTTAGGCCCAAAAGTCCTCAAGGCTTTAACATATTAAAATTTGAGTTCAGCACCATGCAAAACTGCTAAATAGAGACACACAGAAAATTTTGGACAAATATCATTAAACAGTCCCAAAAATGGAATGTTTTATTAGCCCTAAAAGAGCCCCTGACGCACACTCAAGAGTTATCGCGAAGTATAGACAAGCAAAATCATATAGAAATCCGTTAGTTACAACTTTTCAGAAAGTTTTATAAAAATTCAAGGCATCATTTTTTTTTTTTAATAAGCACAAAAGTGTAAATTTTAGCCACCACTATGGGGGGGGGGTAACCAAAGTTTTCCCAAAAAATCCGTTCTGTTACTTTTTTTACTCATATCATGTTTAATGTTTGTGCAAAATTTCAAAAAAATTCCAAGGCATAGTTATTGAGAAAAGTGCGGACACACGAACGGATGAACGAGCAAGGGTGAATTTACAGGTCCAAAAAATATACAACAATTTCCAGGACGAACGGACAAGGGTGAATTTACAGGTCCAAAAAATATACAACAATTTCCAGGAGGAACGGACAAGGGTGAATTTACACGACAAAAAAATAGACAACAAATTCTTTAAAGCCACTGATATTTTCTATCAAATTTCCTCTGATTCATTCCATATTGGTTTGCTTTGATTTAAAACCTCATAGAAAGTAGAGAGTTCCCCTGCTCAGTTTGTACCAAAGTGGTGCGCTCTTA